>NC_089724.1:11764909-12081409 GCF_035083965.1 Branchiostoma lanceolatum
CCAGGACACTGGTAAATTAAGAAATTGTCATCAAAACTGTGCAGCTACAGTTATCCAAAAATGATTATAACTGAAAGTGGATGCTGCATCTGTATAACCGCTGAAATCCACTGGCATGACAGTGGTATTCATCCAGAAAAGTGGTTACGAGTTGGTCATGGCTAGCCATCCACACAGTCAAGTAATATGCCTTGAACCTATTTCACAGGCTGTCATTGTTCAATAATACTCCTTCATACAAGGGACTAAGAACTGATGTACATGTAGTTCATAGATTGTGTGCACTTAGCTATTGTAGGCAAAGTGAAGGAGGCAAGGGTTTAACAAAAGCAGTTGTGTCAAACAGATTTACTCAAGTGGCAACATTACATTGGATCATGGATGTGAGATGGGAGTCAACAGATAATCCAGCAGTTGTACAGTTTGTTAGCTTTGTGAATCTTTTTAACCATTCCTTGTTACCAGGCATTACTGATAAAAATATATTGCTTGTCATATCACTCATAGTCAACCCCCACAGCATGATATACAATGTAGGACTCCAGTCTATTTCTAGCAGGTGAAAGGTCTACTACCTTTCCTAATTTGTGTCGTCTTAAAGTCTTGTTGGGTATCAAACATTGTCAGAAGTGACTTACAATACAAAACATGCAAAATTTCCATCACATACAATGTACAGATACCACATGCTGTCTCTCTTGCCATATTTCCTCTAGGTGTTGTCATCAACTCAAATTCTGTTTGAAAAAATGGAAAAACCCATTCTATCACTTGTATCATAATTAGTGAAGCATTTATTTGCAAGGACCTGTCTAATGCATACTTCAAACATCAGGCATATCAAGCTTCATTTCGTATGCGAGGCATCCCTAGAAGGCATTTCTCACATTCCAGACATCACCATAGTGCAATTTTTCACCTGCCCTGATAGAATCATTATGAAAATCCCCCCTCCCCTGGTGGTGAGCAGGTATTGCTGTCTTTATCCATACTACTTGTTCAGAGTATCACATGTATCACATGTATCTTTAGCAGATCTTGTTTGTGGAAAGGTGTTAGTGAGTTATCCCTTTTTGCTACAGATAGAAACACCTGTACATAGTAAAATATGGTACAGATATTTTCCCATTGTGTCAAAGTAGTTGTGACAGGGATCTTGTTCAGCATATTGGATGCTAAGCTGGTCCTTAGTCCATGCAGCTTGTATTTTCCCTAGAGAGCTCTCCAGCACAGGTAGATGACCAGCGCAAAGATGATCAGGACGGCCAGAGTTTCCTTCACCAGCTCCTGAAACTCCTCAGGGTCAAGGTCTGACAGAGGGGATAAAACAGTCGGTCGTGCGTTTCTCCCGACATACTTGCTTCCCATTTTTCCCGTGAGGCTCACAGAACACATGGATTAGACTGTCCCTAGAGGGCCCATATGCATCCATTTCATGGTGAGGTGCAGTACAACACTCCATCAGTCTGTCCATGGATGCCCTTCATACCATCGCGCCTACACATTAAGCCAACGCCAGCAGGAGTGATTGTCTGAAGCTGATCTAAAAATATCCTTTATCATTGCATTCCCAGACAGCAATACCGCATGGTTTTTCCCTGTAGAAGAAAATGGTGGATGATCAGAAAAGCATAGATGCACACAAAGGTGTAATCAGTCTATACGTACCCCATAGCTTGGCAGAGAAGGGTTGCATAAACTGTTGTCCTAATACATGTATGTAGGTTACTTGGGCATATATAAGCATACCACCTAGGAACAGTCTTGATCATGTAAGGAATGATGTAGTTGCTAGTACTCACCTGGCCAATAATGCAAAGGATAATTGATTATTATGCTGGTATTGCTAATGCTCCTGCTTGGCAGGTTTAATTTTTTCCCAAAGCCTGACATTTCTTCCGTCCATATCTAGCTATAGTTTAAGGCAGGATATTTTTATGCTGAAATGTTTCTATCCAGGCATCAAGCACGGGACACCGCACACAGTGATGTTTTTGTGCACTTATCCCTATTCAGTTTTCTGTTATATCTATCAATTGGACATGAATCTCAGCCACTGGATGCCCACTTATGACGCATCATCAAACACGGTATCACCTGTGGCACAACGTGCCAGACCATAAATGCCGGGCTAAAAAAGAATTCAGCTTGCTATTCAGTAAAGAGGTTGTTTCATGTCATATGTATGAGTAGGTACTGCTGTGTGCAAACTGACAGTCATGTCCTGCTCTGTCTAAAAATTCAAATCTCTATTCTTTGATTGTGTGTGCAAGTGTACAGCGAACATGTTGGCAAAGTAAGATATGCTGTCAAAGCAGCATACAATTGTCAGTATCAATGTTTAACTTAGGTCTTGACTGTTTTACACAAACACGTCCATACATGTAAACTTCAACACACTTTTCAGATTTTTTTATGTATTACACAAATGGAAGAATGAAGAAAACAACCTGGGTAAAGATGAACTGAAAAGCTAAAATTGTTACATAATATTCATATTTAGTTTTTTTTTTCAAATTTCAGAGACTCTGGGTCAGAAGGGAAATAGCTGGGTGCCCCCCACCCATCATATAGCAACATTTCACAACATTAAAGAAGACAATAAGTAGCCAGCAAATACAGGCCGCTATACCATTCTCTATGACATACATGTAGCAACATTCGCCATGAACTGTTTACATCACACACCCTTCAAACAGGCAGTCATGTCGATCCAAAATTGCACAGATCACTTGAGCTCACAGCTCATAAACATGTCGACAGAGCAGCACCACACAGATGTGCTGACATCACTGCCATCCTGTCCACATGATGCCTACCTTGCCTTGTGATGCCTAATCTCAGGTGGCATCTCCTACATATGCATCATCTCCTATTCCGTGCACACTGCCGGCCTCCCTGTGTTCCATGGGTACTCTGCAATTACTTAGCATAAGACTGCGCCACGACTACGTATGAGAGCTGCACTTCACCTCAGGCAAATGGATCAGGCAGGACTGACAACATGCGCTAACACACCTCACACCTGATGTGTATGTGTTGTACGTGATGCCTATTGTGTGTGTTATTGTTGCCGTTAAATCATTTTGCCAAAGCCATAATGGTGGGCTGGAGTAAATGGATTTCATGGTTCTCGATGTTCAACTTCAACACAGGGATGGTAGAGTGCAGGCAGTTTTGGCTTTGTTCTTCACTAAAAATTCAAGGTTTGGGTTGAGAAGGTGGTAATGTAGTTCATCAACGCATCATTTTAACTTAAAAATTCAGAACTGGATGTTGATTTTTAAGTGCATTGCTGTGGGTGGGTAAAACCTTTTATTCTCTACTCTCCTGCCACTCCTTATATATCCTATACTACAATTTTGGTGCCAAGATGCTACATAAACCTCATCAGGGAAAAGGATAGAAAATGTTGCAATTCCCATTATGAACCTTTAGGGATGCACTTGTTCAGTGATTGGTTGTGGCCAATGATATATACAAGTGGTATAGATCAGCTGCAACTGGCAGTTTGTATTGAAGAAACGCCATGACTGGGCTTCAGCCAAGCAGTAGATTGGCCAGGTCATGTCATATGTCATGCTGCTGCTAGTGCACCAGACCTGACTCACGAGAACCTGTCGGGTCCCATTATGATTTGACAGTTATTATCTGTGGGAATATGATACAGTCGAGTAATGTCTGTATTATATCTGCAACTCAGAGATTGTGACATTCACGGTAGGCTGAAGAAAACAACACAAATCTTTTACCAAGAATTTACCTTGTCTGTTTTGTAACAGTGTCTCTTTTTTTCACACTACAGGCAATACACTTGGTATGACGAAAAAGGGAAAAAGACGAAATGTTCTGCAGCACAATATGTAGACTATGTGATGTCATTCATGGACAAGCACATCACTGACGAATCTGTCTTCCCTACTAAATTTGGTATGTATACAATCCTAGTGTGTTATATTTCAACTACAAAGCGTCCATTTTCCTTTTACCACTCTTCATTGTATGGTCTGGTTGTGCTATAAATAGCCTGCTGTGATGGACTTACATTTATGGTGAAAAATCGATCCTAGATAACATTATTTTCATTCCAGGGAATCTGGATTTAATTTCATAATCAGATTTTTTTGTTGAAAAAAGAGAAGGAAAAAAACAAGGTTTTACTGTTAATGATCAGGTAATTTGCAAAATGGAGGACTGACATTTAAAATATGCTTTCCTTTTAGATGATACCAACTGTTCTCTGATGAGAATTTCATGCACACGTGCATATCTCTCCTTCAAACTCATTTCATGACTTGTAAACATGCTGCTTATATGCCGTTTTCCAGGCCACACCTTCCCCAACGGTTTTGAGGCGACAGTGAAGAAGTTCTTCAGGTTGCTGCTGCATGTGATGGCCCACATCTACCACGCCCACTACCGGGAGCTGGTGCACCTGGACGTCCACGCACACATGAACTCTGCCTTCGCACATTTTATCCTCTTCACCCACGAGTTTAGACTGATCGACCCTAAGGAGACGGTCGTATTAGATGATCTAGTAGAAGCCATGCACATTTTCCCCTCAGAAAAGGACGATGTTCAAGACTCAGAAAAGCAAGATGCAAAGGAGTCGTCATGAGGAGTTCTGGAGAAGGGGGAGGGGGGCATAATGTACCAGGCCGACTGCTGCTTCTCCATGTACACTTGTGCCTCCTGTGGTGGTGTGGAAACGCTTCTGGCAGACAGAACCATGTTGGATTAGGAGGGGTGGAAGGGTGGCAGTGGATTTTAAGTAGGGGAAGGGACATGCTACTGCTCTAGTTGCAATATTCATCAGAGCTATGTGTGTATTAGGAATATGACCTGGCAACTAACAAAGTATAAAAGTTCAAGTCTGTAGTGACCAGACTGTAGGCATGCCCATTGCACAGATCTCTGCAGCATTGCTGCTCCACAAAACGACAACAGTCTTGTCACTTAAAAATACTAGCAACGCTCTATCGCATGGTCATGAAGGCTAGTGCCACCTAGGAATGCTGGATGGAGCTGCAGCAAAGCTATTTCCCAGGGCTTCTCTCTATGGCTTGTGACAGGAAAAAGTGTCAATCCAGAGACACATCATAGAACCTTCTGTCAGGTGAACAGAGGAGTAAGATAGACTATTTTTCTTTGCAGTACAAAGTGTATATGTTTGTGACTGAGAGAGTCCACATAAGTAAGGTGAAAAGTTTAACATAGAGCATGAAAAGTTCCGCATCTATGAAATGGTACATCTCAGCAAACTGCACAAGAGTTGGAGGTACATGTATGGACTAAACGGACTGTCGCATGGGTATTGGTCTCTACATAACCATACAAACAACAAACAGTCCCAGGTAAGTTTGGAGAACAGCACCAGACTGGACACTCTGCTGTGTTTTGATGCTACAGTGCAAAACTACCCTTCTTAGTTTCATACAGACAAGCCTTGTGTTGACATGCTTGTTAAGATTTTTGCTGCAAATGACATGATTTGCATCAAATGACATGTGGGTGGAGCTGGTAGGGCTTTGGGCCAGACTTGTCTCAGCAGGGTTGAGTGAGGTCATGACCCCAGGTGTTAGGTTGTGACCCCAGGTGTGGGGTCATGGCCCCAGATGTTATACCATGACCCTAGGTGTTAGGTCATGACCCCAGGTGTTACATGTAGGTCATGACCCTAGATGTGCAGCAGGAAATGATGATGTTGCTGATGGTAAATCTATGTATTAGTTTGTTATCAATATATGAATATATATATGTATGTGTAGAAATGGACAATTTTTGCTATTATTTACCCTATGGGGAAAACTTTCTTTTTATGATGAAAGGTTCACTGTGTAACATTGTTTGGTGTAGAACTAGAAGGTGAACATGTGCTTTCTACAATGCTGACTTTTGCCCCTGTAGAGAAAGTATTTGTCAGTAAAATGACACTGTTACTGTTAGGGTTCCACGAGTTGTACTGTTATGACATTAGTCAATTTAAAGTGGGGTAAGTAAGATGTAATTGAGCTTCTCATTCAGCATCGGATATACGTTTGATTTTTTAAATTTTAACCTAGCAACTCCAAACCTTGTTCAGCCTTGCAGTACATAGTGCACCAAATGTTACACAGGGTACCTTTAATCCTGGTGAAGCCAAAAATACATTAAAGGAACTGGTCTAGGACCATCAAGTGACTCTCACTTCAAAAACGTCATTTTGAGAGAAGTACAGCTTTGGACACATGAGCTGTTATCTGTTCGCCTCTAGAAGTTAAACTGACCTTAAAACCAAAATGTTCAACTTGCTGACAATCTGTGTTGAGACTAATCAGGCCGTGTGGCCAGGAATGCACAGAGAACAGGGAAGTGAAAACCAACCAGCCACTTTGTTCTACATCTGAGGGTTCAAGAGTTACTTCATAGTCCAAGACCTAGTCCTCTATGCTCATTGGTGCTTATATTTTTTATGTATATTTAAGTGGCAGGAGGACATTTTCAGTCCAGTCTACATGTCTGCATTCAACACAATCTTGATGTCCATGTGTGCTACATAACAATAAAACAAGGAAGTCATGGCAGGAAATATGGGAGATTTTTTCTGCTGATTAATTTCTACATGTATTTGACAATTAATATGGTACTGGTAGTTAGTTTTATTGATCCAAGATGCCTTTTTAGCCAAGTTGACTCCAATTTCTATGGGGAAACAGGTTCCCTCCTGTATTGGGCCACATTCTCAGGTAGACAGTGGAATCTCTGCCTCGATGACAGTCGGCCCGGCGTAGCGGTCTCGCTCGTCCTCCACAAACCAGGACGTTTTACTGCCCTTCTTACTGATCATGGCCCAGGAAGTACGGTGGGCTGAAGAAAACAAACATAAACAATAAGTACACAAACAAACTAGAGTCCAGCAATCTCTAACCACCATGAAATGTTACGAGCTTTTGTCAATTTCATGCAATGCATGGGGATGTACACCTTTAACTTACACATGTTGCAAGTATGAAATTCTCATCATTCACCGCTATGGATTTGTGGCATTTTCGTATTGATTATGCAAATTAGGCCCTTAATTGTATGTTCATGACTTGCTAGCAGGTTCAACATCAATTAAAAAGAAAAATGGTTGTTACTCTAATAAATGCCCAGCCATCATAGGATATCTTGGATAGTGCCATCTCAAAATGTAGCCCTAGTAGTAGCACATGTACACGAACGACAAACAAGGCCTTGTAATTTAATAGTATCTTGCATTTTACTCTTAAGTGTGCAAGACGAAAACTACTTGCTAGGTGTTACAGACTATGCAGTGATATGTGTTACAGACCGATATCTGGTGAGAAGGAACCCAGGGAGTTGAGTTCTGCCATGGCGTCACCGGCGTACGTACTCCCCTCGTCATGCACGGCGATCAACACAATACGTCCCTGTCAAACACACACATGTCAACATATAGAGTCCCTCAAGGCACTCTTCGGACCCAATTTGTGTTGGAGCGACCAACTTTAAAACTTCATCCATGTTACCTACCAACACAGATGAGCTTCTATGTTAATGCCAATTCCATCTTGGCGTTCACTGTTCGCGGCAAAATGATTAGAAACTGCTATAAATTATGAATTAAGTTGTGAAATTTTCTCCAAAGAATGCCGATAAATTGACAAGGTCTTACGTACAACTGGAACCCCGCGGATGAAGTCTCGCAGCGACACTCCGGCTGCCGGGTCGCCGTGAGTGTCAAACCGCACAGAATCCTCCATCTGCCCCGTCCTTTCGTTGACGATCACCAAGTTATAGCCACGGCCTGGAAAAATAGAAATACAGCAGGTCTACAGCAACAAGTGAATACAATCTCACATAGGCAGGCCTTGCTGACTCCTTGCTGGTTCATTTATGTAAAACAGAGCTGGCACCAATGTTTCGTCATATTGCAAAGATAAAGCGCATAGAAGTACACAGAACAAGAGTTCTACGACCTCATACCTTCGCCAAATGATTTTGACCTTTATGACTGACGTATTAGGAGTGTTTTTCATCAATCAAAAATCATACCAGTTGATCCTCCTCACCCAAATAACATAAGTTGTCCAAACCTCCTTGTTATGATTATGAGCTTAACAAAGAAGGTTATGCTAACATTTTTCATCAATAATGCAAATAAGCTCCTTATTAGCATAATTTGATTCAATGGTGTTCACATTCACACAACTTCTAAATGCCACAAGTATGAAATTGCCGTTATTTACTAGTATGGAATGATAGTAGTTTCTCATTAATTATGCAAATTAGGCCTACATTTGCATAATTTCTATCTTTTGACATTCCTCTCTTCCTCAGTTACAAATGTCACATATTTGAATAGTCATATCATGGAACACAGCAGGTTTTTAAAATTGCCTCATTAATTATAATCTGATTTGCATAATTATCATCCAATCATACAAAGCATCACGTAAGCTATCTACATACCAAAAATCATGACCATCCATCAAGCCCATCTCGAGTTATAGTATTTTCTCATTAATTATGTAAATGAGGTTCTCATTTGCATAGCTGATATCTATTAATATTTCTCTCTTCCTCAGTTACATATGTCACATGTTTGCGAGTCCTATCATGGAAATTGATGGATGTATAAACTTTCCTCATTAATTAAGCAAATTAGTTGCTGATTTGCATAGTAAGTATCCAATCATGTACATCATCGCTCAAGCTATGTACTTGCAAAAAATCATGACCTTCCATCAAGCCCTTCTTGAGTTATTCCCTTTCAAAGTCTGAAGCAAAACCTGCCCCTGCAGTTCCAAAAAAGTTGCTAGGGGGCCCAAACCTATACCACTTACTCTCTGCCCAACGAGCTATCTACCACTCAAAAATCAGTTCCATAGCATGTCCACAACACGAGATATCATAACAGGAAGTTCCGCTGCAGTACCGTAACAAGCCGCTAGGGGGCCCAAAATCTAATCATTTTCAGGTTTCATCGAGACCTGCCAACATACCAAATACCAAGACAATCCTTCCAAGAATTCTCGACTTATCGTGTTCACTAACAGACACACAGACATGCTCGGTATTCCCATGCTGTGGCACTGCATTAATGACTGTTCTTACTCATATAAGGCCGTGTATATCCAACTTTTGTCTCCCTCAACCACATTCCACACCAATGAATACAGCTGGCTGACAGCCAATTTGTCCCTGGCAGTAACTGACGTTTCCTGCCTGCCTCATGACCCCTTATGACCCCTCATGACCAACTTAGCACCCCTCTACCCGTATCAATATCCCTTGAAACAACACAGTCCACACGTCGCAACCAGAACGCATAGTATGAGCATACAATTTAACACATTTTTACACTTTTCTCGTTAATTATGCAAAGTACTTCGCCCAAAATCTAATCATCTTGAGATTTCCCACATACACACGGACACACCAAATACGACAACAAACCATCCAGGCGTTCTCGACTTATCCTGTTCACTAACAGACACACAGACATGCATCAAAAAATAACCTTCTCGACGAAATTTCGTCGCGAAGGTAATAAGTTACGGTGACGTGACGTCATGATGTAGAAAATCAGCCATTCTTGTTCTTAAGACATCTTAACATTTCCTGGGGTATTCCATTGTATTATTTTATTGGAAACAAATACCGTTCATGGCATGTTGCACTCCATCCACCCAGACCTCACCCCTTCCGCCCAGGTATCCAGGGTCATCAAAGCCAGCAGAGACAACTTTGACACTGATGGTGGTCCGAGGAACGACCGGCACTGAGAACATTCAAAACATCGTCGTGTAGTGGCTCATCTCAAAACTGTCAGATGGTCCTATAGTACTGCGTATTTGTTTGTCAAGCCGGGGGCACTTAAGCAAAACAATACAGTGGGGCGACCCCAGACACCCTTACTGATTTTCGGGATATATGAAGAAAAAAACATGCAAAAGAGAATAATCACTGATATGGCAACATTATGGAAGAAGATAGCCGGACAGATAACAGAAATGTGGACTGCAACATCATCATATGGCTCTTTAGTTTCTGGTGAAGCCCAGCAGCCACACATTAAAACCAAACAAGATTGGCAATGATAAAAATACATTGCCATGCCGACGGTTGTTGGTGTTTCGATTTTTACAGCAACTGTTCCCTGTTCAGGGCACTGATAGGTGGTGCTGTTCATACGGGATTGCTAACGAAAAGGGCTGATGATTAACTGTTCTGTTGGACAATTAAATACACACACACACACACACACACTCACACACAATGCCAGGAATTCGAGTCCCATAGGAGTCCCACAGGAATTCGAGAACTCCAGTCCCAATGGAAATGCCAGGAATTCCTGAAGTCCCAATGAAATGCCAGAATGTTCCTCGGAGTCTTAATTCACAGATATTTTTCTTTGTAAAAATGTGTCTCCAGTATCCTGACAATTCTCGAAAATATCAGCAGGATAGTGGCAGAATAATCATCTGGTACTAGTGTTAAATGCTATGTAGTCTTGTCTATTGTGTGAATCTTTCAGTTTTTATCAAGTTTTTAACTGCCTTGATAAATTTCCTTGCGGCAATGAAATTTTTCATTGAATATGATTTCTGTTTTGGCATTGTTCCAGATTCTGTCCTTTGGTTTCATCTATTTTACGTGTGGTATATGGTTGGACATGTTCGTGATGTCATGAATGGGGTTAAACTTAATGCCCTTTAACTATTCTGGTTGTATAGGTAATTGAAGCAGCGTGTGCACAATCTTTAGCAATACGCGCCCGATCCGTTACCTGTAATATTCTTCAGCTGATCTTGTAGGTCCGCCGCTACTATCTGTAGTGACGTCAGCTCTGTCCGGAGTGCGACGTTCTCAACGGTCAGATTGTCGGTCTCGCCCTGAAGTGACGTCAGCTGTGTCCGGAGAGCGGTGTTCTCGGTGGACAGACTGTTGACCTGTCCCTGCACGTCCGATGAGTCCGCCTCCAGAGTCTGCACCCGGCCCGCCAGCCTCGTCACGTCTTCCGCGTACGACGTCGCCTCGCACACGCCCTGACCTGGACCAATTTAAACGGGCCGGAGGATAAAGCATACAAGAAAGACTGAAGGGGCAACAACAACATAGAATGTTGATAGTTTATTAGGTATCCAGTTTAGTGGTTATGTACGGGTTGCCATTACCATAATTCCTAGATGACATGTCCCTCTTCGGTTTGTTGTAGCCTAATTCACGTCTGTGTGGATAGATTATGTTTATTACCAAATCAGGCAGATTGGTACCAGTAGTTCCATATTCTTTTTGTCATGTGCGACATGGAAAAAAAAAGAAAACGTGAGAGGGTGTTTGAGGAAGCTAAGTGTTTGCAAGAAACGCAGTGCACGCCTGCGACGCGTTGTCGCCTACCGGAGCAGCAATGCGCGATGTCCGCCAGTCTGCAGGAGTGGACATCGTCGTTCCAGAAGTAGCCGTCCGGACAGCGGATCTGGTAGTCCCGCCCGCCGTGACACAGGTGGTACACCGTGCAGTCCTCCAGGTCAGCGAACACACCGTCAGAATGACCATCGCACTGCAGAGCTGGGAGGGGAAGTGTAAAGTATATGGCATTTGAATTTGCTGCGTAGTGTAGCAGTAGCTGTGTAGATATGAGTTGACTCGTGCAAACAAAATACATGTACAAGATGTTTCCGAAATTCATTATGTACCAACTTTGGTGTTAAAAACTTTCTTTTCTCCTAGAACTGACAATTTTTCACAGAACGGAGGTTATGTCCTTTGGAAATGAACGGATGTTGTCTTTAGTGGAGAAAAGTCGAGAAAAAACATGACGTTACCTGTCCCTTGGCCGCTCGCCGTGGCAGCCAGGATAAGAAGACAAATGAACCTCAACATCTTCTTCTGTCCTGGGGGTTATACGTGAAAAGTTCGTCAGATACTTGTCATGATAACGAATTCACTTTTATCAAGACAACTGGTTCTCTACGTATCAAAACTCTTCTTGTGGTCTTTCACATCATAAGAGATAATGCATCTTATCATGAAAACGTCTTCTTCAGTAATTACATCAGTTTGACGCAACTTTTTTCCAATTAATACTATATCTTGTGGCGGAGATCTGCATCATGCTCACCACCAACCCTTGCATTTCTACAAACTTATCTTTTACATTTCTGTACGCCGCCTTACTAGCTCTTGTCGATATTTGTACATTGACGGTTCACTGTTAACCGTATACTTCAACAAAACTTTAAGAACTTTTCTTTGAATAAAGATACCACAGAAGTTGTCCACGCTACTTACAAGTCGCTGCTGGTCACATCAAGGCGTGTAGAGCTGTTCCAATGATTACGTGGCGATGGCGCAGCGCAGCTTTCGTGGCACATTTCGAAGTACTTCTTTCCAGGAACAAACACAGGTTGTATATATTGCCAGGGCGAAATTACATTTGATTGCCGGGACTAAACAATGGCTGGAATATCTATGACTTATTTCTGACAAGCAGCTTCAAAGGTATGTCCTTTTTTTTACTTTCAGCACGTACAGTTTCCATTCTACTGGCGTCGGTACTATCCACCATGCTGTCATACGGTCACAAGGAGATGGGGATAGGTATTATCCCCTTCCTCCGGACACGGTTTATCCTGAATGCTGCAGCAACCATGTTTGTCTACAGGTATAAAAGCCGTGTTTAGACGGGAACAATATCGACCTACTGATGTGAATATTGCCAGGTGATCGGCAGTTTAAATATGTACTATCTTTAGCGAGGCTCTCGAGCTCGTATATCCCCGTTGACCTCGCAACATGGAAACAAAGATAAAAGCCCCCAAAATCAATAATGTTATTTAGAATATCCCTGTGTATATTCTTCTGTCATATCTTTTTTCATAGTTGATATAAGCTTGCTGCCAGGCTACTGGATATAGTGAGACTAATAACGAGCAGTTTTTAAATCCCGGGACAACTCGAAATAAACGCTGCTATGTGCGTCTTAAGCTTTCGGAAGTTTTCATGATCTTTTTATGTCACTCCAAGTGACACTATTGACATATTAGGATACTTGGCATTAGAATATCCGTATGGTATCCGTACGTAAACTAATAACTTTAGGATCTGATCATAGTTTAGGAAAACGGACGGGAATCATAATCATGAGTCATGATCATTTATCTTTTCTGTCTATACACCATACCTTTGCATAACTTAAACTGTTTTTATAATGTCCTCTCTTTGCGCGCCGATTGTGTAATACCGTACTGTGCTGTATAAATGCTGACCTACCGCGCGCTGCACGCTCCTCCACATCGTCCTGATACACCTTTCTCGCGGCGGCGGATATGAGAGAATGAAGAGGCAACCCAAACCATGTAATAATAAATGCTGAACCAATGAATAAACTTTGAAATGAAGAGGCAAACAAACAAAAACTGTTTCTAGATTTACTTTTCCTCCCAAACCACACTAAGTTTTAAAATATGATATCCAATTATCAATATCATAACTAGTGTAATGCACAGAAAAGATGCAGCAATTTAGAGCCCCGCTAAAGAGCCAACGTGGATCGATAGGGGTCCTGATTTAATGAGGGTGGAGCCCCGTTGACCGATCCCATTGTCTCGCGGCCCGCCCTCTTGTTCTTGTTTATACATGTGTATAATCTATAACTATAGGCCTTTGTACAGTCTCCAAGCAGACCTACGGGTTGCAAAGACCGTATCCAACTGACAGAAGGAGTTTTTATAGCAACAACTATAAACTCCTTCTGCCAGTTGGATACGGTATTTGCAACCCGTAGGTCTGCTTTAATAGAGACTAGTCGTCACCCGTCACACTCACAGTGTAGTCATGTTCGGAAGAGATACCAGGCTGAGTATAGCCATATAGGAGCTCAGTGGACCGTAATGGCGTGCGGAGGGCCTGAACAGCAAAAAAATATAACGAAAATGACAGCTGTTAATTCCAGAAAGTTTATTCTGTTGCGCTTGACGTGACATAATTTTAAACCTCTGGCTTCTTCGCGGCGCTGGGTGCGAGCAACAGTAGGTGCGAGCGTCAACCGTACCGCTAGATGTCACCGTTACAATAATATTTTACAGCAGGAGCAAACCAATCAGGAGTAGGGGTAGAAATACTCTCTTCCGATGCAGGTTTTTGTTTTGCTTTAGAAAGGAGTTTGAAAGATAATAGTATTTATGAAATATCTATACTTTTGGTACCCTATTATTGTACGAGAGACAACGTTTACTGTATCTAAAATACATTTTATTATCTGGAAGGGACCCTTTCTTATTAGTGGTCGAGCCCTCATAAGATGACCTCACATTTGGAGCTGACCTAAAACGTCACGTTCTGACCTGCTGAGCAAAAGGTTTTGTTGCCGTCTTTAAGTTTATGTCTTAACGAAAAGGTAAGATGGGAACACAAATTTAAGGTATGTCTCATGGTCTAGTCGTCCTCATGTGTTGTCCATTTAGGGCAGCAAGTATTCTCGTTTCTGTTGCACGATCACTATCCATTTGTGCTGACCATATAAATATCTGTAGAGTAGAGTAGAGTAGAGTAGAGTAGAATTTTCGGTCAGGTAGGACTGTTCCAGTTTAGACCGCTCTTCATTGTTGAATTCCTTTTCACTCAACTGTCATGGTGGGTTTGTGTGGATGTTCCAAAGCTCTATGGTTGTACTTAACCGGGTGAACTTCCATGTACCTGTCGAATCTGGCTTTGAAGGCATTAACTGAGGGAGCGTTGATTACTTCTTCTGGGAGACCATTCCACCAGGGGACCACCCTGTGTTTGAAGAACAGCAACCTCCTGTTTGTTTTTGTAAAGGTTCTTGTTAGCCGTAAGCTATGGCCTCTTGTTCTGGCCTCAGATTGTAACTCAGGCATGCATGGGGCGGTGTCAAACAGCCCATGTGCATATTTAAAGGTGTTAATTAAGTCCCCCCGTAGCCTTCTGTAGAGCAGAGTTGGTAGTTTCAATGTTCGCAGTCTTTCCTCGTAGGTTAAATCTCGCAGGCCTGGTACCCTCTTAGTGGCTCTCCTCTGTACATTTTCCACCATGTCCACCATTTTCCACGTACCAGGTGACCATATTGGTGCGCCAAGTCTTCGGTCTGTATAACACTTTGATATTTAATTACTGACCAGTCTGACTGGTCCGGACCTTTACCACAAGGCTAAAACTAATAAAAGGTCCGGGCTAGGTAGACTGGTCTAGTAGCCGTGGCGACTAACGAAGGGTGTTTTTGCTTGATATTAGAAAAACTAAGCCACCAAGAGTTAAATACCAAGAGAGACATTGGCCTCGCTGAACCAAGCGTGACACAGCACCAAGAGACCACGTCTAGCGATATAATAGACGTTAAACAAGGACAACAACAACAACAACAAACATATATAACGGGGGATGCCCTAACATCGCACGTTTTTTACGCGCTCGAACTCACAGCGCTCCATCGCTGGTTGCCAGAGAGTGGTCAAATTTTGGTGAATGAATTTTGAACACATTCATCTAAAGAACATACTTGGATAGGAAATGTATTCAGACTGTTCCTGAGCCCTTCACGCTCCGAGTTACAAGCGGAAAACGCTGTGAGACGTTTTCGCGAATGTACGTTCTGATTTAGTGCTACGCTTGATAGTGTGTCTAACTTGGCACGCTTTTATAATATTGCTCTCTTCGGAAGTTGGTGATGGAGTTAAGAAAATGTAAATGAGGCTTGCAGTCTACTATATTCTAGCTTTCTTTTGACCGGAAAATTTTGACTGTGTGCACTTCTCACATCATGTGAGAAGGGCTATATCTAGCGCATCCCAGCTCATGTTTTCACGGGAAATAGGCTACTACGCACTGTGTGCATGGCCCGACGTACGTCTTGCATGCGGCCCGACTGACAAAATAATTATGAAAAAACAACACCGCTTACATCAACAATACTCCGTCTACTTATTGCCTAATGTCTTTGCCATCTCCGTATTCAGTTTCCTTTTCATAGACGGTACCAATCACATGTTAGAGGGTAACAAATCTCTGAACCTCGCTGTGCGTTAAATCGCCCTGCCACCATCACGGCAAGGAAAAAAGGCGGGA
This sequence comes from Branchiostoma lanceolatum, assembly GCF_035083965.1. NCBI lineage: Eukaryota > Metazoa > Chordata > Leptocardii > Amphioxiformes > Branchiostomatidae > Branchiostoma > Branchiostoma lanceolatum. The sequence goes on from NC_089724.1 coordinate 11,780,984, forward strand.
AAACAATGTCGCCAGACGACACCGATGTTTACGTTGTTTTTCTTTGGTCGGTTTTCTACTCAACTAAAGACCCAAATTTTTAGTGTTTTATGAAGTTATATTTGTTACGTGAATGATAGTTTTGTATCAGCTTGGCACAGCAGGTCGTATATTTAGGCGCTGGGACGTCTAGCTACGCAGTGACCCTCTACTCAGATTACTCAGCACTACCAGCATAATTGTCAAAATACTATTTTTCGACAAAACAAGAAATTAATATGTACAAATATGTTTTTAATGCAAATGACAGCTATGTGCATGAACTTCATTTATTTACCTTCCTTATCAGCATAGTCAGTGGTCACAAACACAGTGTACTTATGCAAAATAAGGTCAGTAAAAAATCTGTGCGCTGTTAGGGCGCGTGCGATGTTAGGGCGTCCCCTGTTATGTACTATGCTTGATATTACATATAATGATATAATAATATCAAGCAAAAACAACCCTTCGTTAGTCGCCACGGCTACTGGTCTAGGTATTAAAGTGGGGCTTGAACCAGACTCATCTGTTACATATCGACTAAATGATCTAAATCTGACTAAATCTCTTGATACATGATTTTCTTGGACTGATCAAGTGATTATCAGATTTTCCATCTCCCCCGCCCTGGATGGTCAGTGTATTTAACCTCCTTGGTGTAACTCAGTAACTGTATCCCTAGAAGAAATACAGTTGTAACTAATGTAAGGTGTATTCAAATGTGTCCGGATCAGCACACACACCTCCTCATACACTCTTCACAAAACACATAAATGTTGACGTTAAAACGTAGGCAGTAGTGACTCCGTTTTTCTTTTCTATGACTCAGTGTAGTACTAATTGTCTCCTTGACTTCACTAACGTTACAACTTCAACAGTACACTTGTTTTGACAGGAGGTCCTTGGTTTGAAAACTGGTTTTCTGTTGCCGCAGTTAATCTTCCCAAGTTGTCTAATGGCATGTCTTTTTTTAAGACTTTGCAGCTTATGTGGTACTTGTGTGTGAAAATGTTTGGCTGCACACATATTAAAGTAAACTGTTAGTAAAACTGTTAGTGTTACTCTAGTAGCATAGGTGAGGGAATCAATGTAGGTCATAAAAACAGAAGCGACCTTTGATCCCTGATCATTCTAGTGTATCTAGATCAGTGCTAGTAGGTTATATGGCCCTTGGTAGGTGCAAGGTACACTAGAGAGACTGAGGTAAGACTGCAAATTTGCTCACAAATGGCATCACTGGCGCAGAACTACTAAACTAGTTTTTATTCAACTCCTACATATCCTGGGTACTGAATTATCTTATGAGACATTGTGCTCTCTCAGCACTTGCACCTGTTTTTTCTACAGTCAAACCTGGTCGGGCAACGAAACTATTGTGGGCTGATTCTCACAGCCTGATCTTTCATCTGGAGGTATAGGAATGCATACATTTGAACTACTAGTATACATATATCACAGAAGTACAAATGTACTTGTGGAAATATGTTTTGTGATATGTAATTTAGTCTGTAAATTTGTTTACTTTTGCTGTATTTCGCTGTAGGAGGAAAAAGGAGGCAGGTTCTCGCGGCGTTTGAAATTTGTTGTTGAGATAATTCTGTAGTACAGTACTAACAGTAGTCATACAAGGAAGATATATTTGCAGTATCATGACTACGTCGTAGATGAGGTCACGAGGAAAATGTATGAAAAATCCGCGAAGGTCTCAAGAGTTAACAGTATTCAATTTCTCCCAGCATTGTGGCATTGCAAGATGAATGTAGGGAATGAAATAAAGTTGAAGGATGGTACATAATATATATAAGTGGTTTATTTGTACATTTGATTAATTCCACATATATTTCTATCTATTTCTCTAAAAGCATAACAGTTCAGAACTAAGGAGGACATATAGCAACAGCAAACATGGCTCTGCTGACGAGAGGAGTAGCCAGAATCATCGCTTCTGGACAGGCAACTAAACTTGTGTCCATCACAAGCATGAAGTCCCTCAGCCTCACTGTGTCCAGGATGGCATCTTCTGCAGTGGGATGTTCTGGAGGGAAGGCTGAGATGTGCCAACCGTCACACAGGTGGTTCTCTACCCCAGCTGCTGAAAGTGTCAGGACTGCCCCTGTTATTGAAAAGGTAATGTGGATCTGTGGATATATCATATACAAAGGCATAATTTCTAGCCCCCACTAGTAACCAGCATACCAAGGAACTTAAGGGGGTTGGTTTCAATTATTTCCCTCCCAAACTATGTAGCGGTAGTAATTAGACAGGCAGCTGGAAATATAGGCTGACAGAAGTTGTATGGTGCCAGTAAGATATCTAAGCCGGCCCGTAGAGAATAGTTACCAGGCTACATCATTTACTCTAGATCAAATTAATGTATGACAATGAGTTGAATATTTTTTTGTACAAAGAGATTATAGCAATCACTGATATGCTAGTATGTAAAAAAAACTATATCTTTGAGAGCCCTAGTTACCAATATTCACGGCAGTTTTGATTTATGCAACTATTACACCGAAACTATCAGCTCCATCCTACAAAACAATTGAAAATTTGGACGAAAATGTATGATATGATTTTTTACTGAATCTATTGCCTTTTTTGTTGACTTGAAAAGGCAAGGCTTGATTCGGGTGGGGTAGTAGAAGTGGAATGGTCCAGTGGAGGGGTGAGCAGCTTCCCCTACGTGTGGCTGCGAGACAACTGTCAGGTCAGTGGAGTACTCCTGTGATATATCTTCAACAGTTAAGGTTTTGTCTTACTATGTGCAGGAAGATATATATGCAGTTTTCCATGCCGTATCACTAATGATTAGTGTTCCCGGTACCCAGTACCGATACAGTACCGGGTACAATCAATTAGGTACAGGTCCAAAATACCTGACCCTGCTGTATCGGTACTGGACCTGACTCAGGGGATGGCCACTTTGACAGATAAAATTACTATGAAATTACCGTGGCAGCGCTCTAAAGCCACTGTAAAGCACAGAAAACACATTTGCATGGCTGGAGTCAAATTTTCATCTGTGTTTTCATAAAAAATAATACCTAGCACAATCAAATATTATGTTTTTACCAGTTCAAACATGCTTTTGTCCTTATTGAAAATCTAGAATTTTCCAAAAAAGTAGTTTAGGTACAGGTTCAGGTCCCTACCTGTACCTTAACCCGTGTACCTGTACCTGTACCTAAAATTTGTTTAGGTACACAGCTCTACTAATGATATTGCTCAGAACATGATTCAGTAAACGATTCCAGCAACAGCACCGTCAAATTTCGGGGTTCAAACATACAGTCTCTGGGCCCATGGAATTTCACCCATATGCCATGTAGCATGGTGACTTTGTTCACTATGCCACCAAAATACATTACATGTACCTCCCATGCCCTGCCAGTGCCCAGACTGTCACAGTGCTACGACTGGTTTCCGCTGTGTGATGATCAAGGATATCGACCCATCTATTGCGCCAGTCATGGCAGAAGTTGTGGGTGAGTCTGAACCTAACTGCAGTCTATGGTCTTCCCTAGCCTCCAGTTGTGGAGAAGTTTTCAATCAAAGCTGAAGAAATTTGGTATCTGTTCTTCATTATGTGAAGTTCTGAGAAGAAACCAAAAAGTTAAGAGTGTAGGTCTAGAGAGACAATGTTAAATATTCTTCATGTTTTATAGTACTCTCTCTCTTTTTTACTCATGCACAACGTTTAGCGTTTGTTACCATATAAAATTCTATGGAGGCATGTGCAGAGAATGATACAGTGCACGTTGTGTTTTCAATGAAGATGGCAAAAGCATCCAGCTTGAGTGGCCAGACGGACACAGGAGTGAGTTTGACTGGCAGTGGCTCCAGGACAGGAGCTTCACCCGGGAGGCACGGGAGCAGAGAAGGGAGGCCAAACGCAGAAAGGTAGACATGAGCTTAGACATGTACATATGTAGCAAGAGTGTATACTGTGTCCAACACTTTGAATCTTCGTATCAAGGTCCATCCATGACGGTTATCAACATAGTAAAAGTTTTACACATTGTGAAAGGTCAGAGGACTGACCAAAGGCTTGTTGGTGAGTGCCTTGTATTGTGTTCGGAAAGAATATATAAAACTTTAATATGTAAAACTTTTACTATAACTCTATAAGTTAGGCCTGGCAAACCTCCGTCTCGTATTAGCCACACGGTAATTTACATCATTCACCCGGGCGGGAGATCTGGCGCATCACCGTCTTGTACGACTGCCAACGAAAGGGTATGTCACCCCGTAAATGGGCGGTATAATCCTACGCAAGGGGCCAGTTCTGGCCTGTGCACGTACTACTACTACTACTATAAGTCAGGAAATTGAAGTATCCCTCTTGTAGCATACCCAATTGATCAGATGATCCAGCTTGATTAATTTTAATGTCATTGCTTCCAGAAATACTTTTGAGCTGTTTTAAAGAACATAAAAGGTGAAAAAGTTTTTGATGGTATGAGATCAAGGTGATAATGCTAAGTTGAGGAAATAATAACTCTCTCAATTTTAAGATAAGATTAACACCATGGTTCCCTTTCCAGCTGCATCTGTGGGGTTCAGAGCAGCTGCAGAAGCTTCAGCCTGTGGACTTTGAGGCACTGATGACGGATGAGATGGCCTTGTATGAGTTCTTCAACACCATCGACACCACGGGTCTGGCCCTCACTTCAAACGTTCCCTGTGAGGTCGGACAGCAACAGAGGCTGGCAGAAAGGATTGCCTATCTGCGACCAACTCACTATGGGTATGCTGAAGATCTTTTCTAAGTGTATAACAAGAGTTCGGAGACCTCATATCTCCATGAAATAATCTGATTATGCAAATGACCTCCACATTTACATAATCTATGCTTGGTCAAGTACACCTTTAACTGACTTACTCAGGTCACAATAGTAAGTGTCCAATCATTTACCACTTAGAAACATTATGGCACTTTTGCACCAATTATGCAAATAAGGATTTTTTTCTTAATTGGTATCTATTAATGTTCTACCTGCCATAAACTACATACATGTACATGTATGTTGCATTTATATATTTTTAGAGTCCTATGGTACACTACAAATATAGATTTTCCTCATTATTCATGCAAATTAGGTGCCGATTTGCATAATTTGTACCTCATTATGTACATGTGTCTAAGCTTCCTGCATACTAAATGTCATGGAAATCCGTTGTTCCTTTGTTCAGTAATTCTCCTTGGAAGATTTTGACAAAAACGCCCCTGCAGTTCCGAATCAAGACCATGGCATATCCAGGTCAAAAGATACAAAAAACAGAAGTTCTGCTGCAGTACCAAGGTTACATATCAGGAGGCCCAAAATTGACCTTGACTTTTTTTTCCCAACACCTACCCACATACCAAATATTATCGTAATCCATCCAGAGGTTCTTGAGTTATGCTGACTACAATAGTCAGGAAACACAGACACACACACAGACACACCCAAAACTATATCTCCTTTTTTCATGGAGGTAATAATACACAAATGTCAGGCTTAGTTGCGCGGACTAGTTTCTAGCACTAACAAGTTGTGATGTGAAAATCTTCAACAATTTGAGAAAGGACAGATGTCAAAATCTGCATTTGAGTCTTAAAATGTTATCATGTTTATTATGATAAACTGCTGCACTGTTCACCCTCACTGGAACAACCCTTTATGTTACAGTCTACACGAAAGTTCAGTCTACTCCAAACCAAACACCAGCAACCTGGCGTTTACTGGGCAGCGTCTCCACTGCCACACAGATATGCCTCAGTACTCGTTTCCAGCAGGGGTAGGTGGTCATTCTTCTGACATCAGCATACCTTTTGTTTCCTTTAACATTTGATATAGAGGGAGAGCTTTGCATCTGTCCTAAAACAGACTTATAAGCATGTTTCCCGATGTTGTGTAATTAGTAGTAACACAATGTTGTGGTAGGTAGTAATGTTAAAGAGGAATGATATCAAAACAAAACACAATCATATAAAGCCCCTTTCACATATAGCATGAAAATTGACCAGCCGACAAGTCTGCTAGCTCTAACTCACATTTTCAGCATTACTATGCCTACCATGGTACGTGGTGTTCTCTTGATAATCACAACATTTTTAGGGGTCGGCAGATGTTTGCAGGTCACCCAGCCTTGTTAGACATGATAGTGTAGATTTTCAGCCGAAAAATGAAGGTGACCCTCTGTCGACTTCAAAATCAGGCGACTTTCTGTCGATCAACAAATATAGCTTAAGGACAGGATGGAATTTTGTACCTAGGGTTCATGTCAAGATTTATCGGACTTGATTGCCCTAAGAACGTCTTTCCCTCTTTCAGATTTTACTGCTTCATTGTGTGAAGGAGGCTGAAGAAGGTGGAGAAAATGAGCTGATCGACGGGTACCGTGCTGCCTATCAGCTGAAGGAAATAGATCCTGAAGCCTTCCGCACTTTGACAACCACCCCGGTGTCATTTGCCATGCATGGCAAAGATTACATTCGCTATGATCTGGAGAAAACGCGCCCCATTATCAGGTATCTTGTGTTTTTTATGTGTAAGGATGGTTATTAGTACAGTATAGTGATTATCTATGAATAGATATGAACAAATGTCTACCTGCCCTTTATGTATCACGTTTCCTTGCTTTGCTGTATGACTGACATTGTCCTGTTGTCTTTCCTAGTTTGAATGCTGAAGGAGAGGTGGAACGTATCTGCTATGCTAACCAGCTGCGCTCTGGTCTCATGGACGTCCCAGTGGAGCGTGTGCAACCATTCTACAGGGCCATGAGGGCATGGGATGACATTCTGTACCACCCAGATAATTGTATCCTCACAAAGCTCAACGCTGGTAAGTGCCGTGTCTCCCGTATTCATTCAGTAATGCACCAAAGGTACAAGTACAAAGATCAGCTGTTTTGAGATTTCAGAAATTCCATCTTACCTTGCTTGTCAAAAGTGTGAAATTGAAACAACAGAAATATTCATCTCATCAACTTATGGTTTTGCTATAATTAATTGATATTTGTTTCCATTGGCCTCCACAACCATTTAAAAGTTTATTGGGACCTAAAGCATAAAACAAGTCTTGAAATATCATTCAACATTTGAGTTATTACTGGACTCTCTGGTACCTTAATGCAACTTTCATTTACAAGCATCCGGCAAACCATGGCATTGGCGTTCTACTTTGTACATGTGAAATACTCTTACAGCATTGTATGTCTATAATGTGTTCTACTTCCCCAGGTGAGATGGTGGTGTTCGACAACTGGCGCCTGATCCACGGTCGGCGGGGCTTCCAGGGGGGCCGCCATGTCCAGACGGCATACATGGACTGGGACGAGGTTCGCTCGTTCCTGGGAGTGGTCAGGAGAGAGCGGAATCTTAAAAATTGATGGCTGCCTGATGCAACTCATTCTAATGTAGGATGGAGGTTTCTTTTACTGTAATCCCCTATCCTCAACTAGTGTGCTGTAAATTTACATCCATCTGTTCTTTTTGGATTGGGATTGCCAAATTTCGCATCATCAATTATCCAAATGACCATTTTAGCATGAGCAGAAGAATTCGCTTCAACTTAGGCTTCTTGATCAAATTGAAGATTGCATATGAAATTGCCTACAACCTTGAACATGCAGGCAATGCCAATTCCTAACTTCAATCTTTTAAAATTGATTAGACAGAAGTAGCACTTCCTAAACATAAGTGATGGCAAAGTGGTTTCAGCACTGAAATATTTATAAGACATTTAATGCCCAGCTTCAATGTAGCAGGGCCCTCTTCTTAAATTCAACTTTACCAACTATTTATCAAAATCAGAACTAGACTATATGACATTGACAACTTAAACTCCACAAAACTAACCCTGCTAGTTCTATGCCTACACAGAACAGCAATCAAATGCTACTAATTATGGCTTGATGATTATGACTTGTCAAGACTGTAGTATCTCTTCTGGCAGGAAAAACATGTAAAAGTACATACGCATATATATGTATGTTATACATACATGTACATGTAAGTAGTAATGGACAATGGAGCTTTTGTCAATGGACATTTGCTTCATACCTAATACAAAGTTAGCACTTCTAAAAAATAGTCACAAAGACTGCAACACTGTACTTAAACAATAAACCCAGAAACAAATGGGATGCCAATAAGGGAAAGGTATCGTCATGTTAGGTCTTATACCACACCTAGCAAATGGTTGCTTCCTTATCTCTGTTATTTTTTGTTAGTGTCTTTTAAACAGTCCAAATTGAAAATATAAGAATGATTATAGCAGAAAAAGAAGCCCATATTGGGTTTTGATGAAATTTAGGCATCACTAGTTGGTGTCCCAACTTGTGATGCATTTGCATTATTTTATGATTCTTGTGTGTGTATCAGCATAGACATTATCATTCGTCTTGTGTGAGAAGTGTGATTTTCACATGGTTTGATTTCAACATGCCAAGATACTAATGAGACTACTGTTGATTATCAGAAAGGAGGTAGGCCCAAGTACGGGAATTGGCGAGGTTCCCGTGCGGGAACTGCACCATACAGGTGGTAAAATTCCCGCACGGGAACCTCTCCACCTAGAAGCGCGGACGCCCGTGCGGGAATGTCACCACTTGGGACCGACATCGCCCGCACGGGTTTTCACTACCAAGTACTAGTACCCACATTGAATACACGGGAATTTCACCACTTACGGCCGACATCGTCCGTACGGGACTTTCACCAGCCGTGGCCTACATTGTCCGTTCGGGAATTTCACCAATCACGGCCGACATCGTCCGTACGGGATTTTCACCAGGCGCGATCGTGGCCTACATTGCCCGTACGGGAATATCACCAGTCGTGACCCACATTGTCCGTACGGGATTTTCACCAATCGACGCCTCGCCATTTTGAATTTCAGGTATATTGCTGTTTTATGGCTTGACATCAGTCTGTTGCTCTCACGAATATCTTGTCAGACCTACGAATATAATGAACGTTAGAATTTGAAACATAGTGATTTCTCATTTAGAGTGAAATAGGGAAGGAAGGGCAAGTCACTTCTCGAGTTTGCATATAACGGAGATATTTCGCCGGCGGAAGTCGTATTAAAAAAAGCAAACGGATATGTTTGGTCGGCCTTGCGAGATTTCACTAGCACTATCGTTGCCAATGAAGTTCGGAAGCCACATTTTCCCCAGGAACTTTCACAGCTAACGTCTTCATCAGAACAACCACGGCTAGCTAAATCTACACTGTTTCATTTTCTTACCCACCCCTGGTCTCCAATCTATTTTCCTTCAGTTTTCCCTCTTTTGTCACGAATAAAAACACATGTTAATTCCTGTAAGGTTGTGACCGCTTTCAGCTGTTGAAAACGATTTTGGCACAAAATTAGCAATTTGCAATCAACTATTGTGTAGAAATAGGATTTTTCTACGGCATTTTAAACGGGCCAAACTTTCATACGGCAATTCTTATTCGATCAAACTTTATTTTAAATATTACCGTTGAATATTCCAGATACAGAACTGTTATTTTAGACAATGCAGATTAAGGCTAGCATCAGTGTGGATAAACAATTATGAGTATGCGAGCCGGAAACGCTAACAACGCTGAGAACAAAGGCCGTTCTTAAAACAACGTGTATTGTTAAGTCAATTGTGTGTCGAATTTTCTGTTGTGTCGTCCATAGGACTCGGTGAATAACAAAGCCTTTGGAAATACAAGTACATGTACTAGAGTTGCAAAATCCCTCTTTTTTCATAGATAGAGTGTCATAAGATATATTTGTGACAGACTGTTAACTGCTTTGAAATGTTCCCTTTTATACACAGGTGCGCAGTTTATAAGTGTACGAGGAAGAATACCGAAAACAGTTAACTGACTTCCTCTTCGGAAGAGATTTTGTCATCAGTCTCGTATTTTTCGAGACAATATTTCGTTTGATCTAACACTACATATGCACCTTACCTTTTATACTAACATGATGTATGTTCAAGTCGAATCATCGACACATTTGATTGAAATTTCATCCATTTCATTTGAATTCTACCACGAGTCTACTACAATTCTGCTTAGCGGTTGTTGGTAAATGTGACAGGGTGCTCTTTTCACCCGATGTTCGTTTAATGCAAATCAGCGTTACTTGTTAAAGTTTGTTAGCCATTTATTTAATCTACTTACACAATTGAAAACATCATAACGATTTTTTAAACTTCCTGATTGTCAATCTGAGATTGCAGCATGTATATCACCGATAGTCGACGGTAAGAAAATAAGTTGTCAAACGGCTGGGTCTACGTAGCTGATTTGAAGCCTAACAAATATATATTGTCAGACTGATAATTTTAAAAAACTTTATCATTGAAAACACATGACATGTCACATGTTTATTTTTGTTTCATAATGAAGCCACCGTTCACTTTATTCTTTAGATTACAAACCTACCGTATGTCCTAGGTGGGTCCGCTGTTTCATGCAGCTCAACCAGTGACTTACCTTTCTTCTTGTAGAGAATTAGAAAGTATTGCAAAAATGACAATGGTTCGTTTGTGAGCGTGCAACTTCGTTGCATTTTGTACATATCCTTCAAAATTATGTACTTGGTTCTTCAAACATCAAAACGCAACTCGATCTAGTATAAACGGCAAATCCCGGATATGAGAACGGATCTCAAGGTAACGTCAAAACGGAAAACAAAATAACGTAGAAAACGGAAGTAACGTCAAAACGGAACACAAACCAGAACGAACAGAACATGGCGAAAACAAATCAACAGCCCTGACGTTAATGATTTAAGACCAAACGGCATTGCTGGGTTTTCTCCGACAATCGATATCGACGTGCCTGTACAAAAGAAAAGAGAAACATTTGTATCAGATGCAAATAGTATTCAGCACATTTTGGCCCTCTGAACTCAAGCATCAAGTTAACATCGATATTGAGTAGTGAAAACCCGTGCGGGCGACGTTGGTCACGACTGGTGAAATTCCCGTACGGACAATGTAGGCAACGACTAGTGATATTCCCGTACGGACGGTGTTGGCCCGACGACTGGTGAAAGTCCCGTACGGACGATGTCGGACGTGATTGGTGAAATTCCCGTGAATGCAATGTGGGTACTCAGTAGTGAAAACCCGTGCGGGCGATGTCGGTCCCAAGTGGTGACATTCCCGCACGGGCGTCCGCGCTTCTAGGTGGAGAGGTTCCCGTGCGGGAATTTTACCACCTGTATGGTGCAGTTCCCGCACGGGAACCTCGCCAATTCCCGTACCTCGGCTTACCTGCAGAAAGTGGAAGTGTGATTTTTGAAGTGTAAGATAATTGGCATTGCAGGATGTTTGAAACAGTTCTGGGATAGCTGTGTTTGTATCATGCACTGCTAATTGCCAATTTATAGGGGGCGCTGTCGCAACACATGCAGAAAATAAAATGTCCAGCAATACCAGTAGTCATTTGTGTTTGTTCAGTATCTACCATTTCTTAGTAAGTAAAGATGATATTTCTATTGAGCTAGATAAGTGGCTTTATTTCTTCATGTGAATTAATTATCCCTTCCTAAGTTACTTCTATGCCAATCATTATTTTGGAAAAGTAGAACAAATAGGACTTAGAAAAGAACTATTGTAACAGAAAAACCAATATGTTTACCTTGCCTCCATTTGAATAGACTGGCTCAAGAGAGATAAGAGACACACTCAAAGCTGGACCTAGCCCCTTGTGGAAGATGCCATGATTATGCAAGCAGGAATTTTGATATTATATGTACGCAAACAGGTTTAGCAGAAATCTGCCACTTGGAATGTTTCAAAGAAGTAAAATTGTCCTCACATTTATGATTACACATGATTTATGTCATAGCTTGCACCAATCCTTACTGTGTAGGAACAGAGTATATGACAAAATAGAATAAACCATTTCAATACAAGTCAAATCTAAACGGGCGGAAAGAAAACAGTATTCAGACACCCAGCAGGGAGGAATGATGATAATAGATAATAGAATAGATTTGAAAAAGATTTGACATGCCAAGATTGCAATGTTATTAGATATTATCTGTGGAAATTTTGGTTTTCAGAATGAAATCTATCATCTTCTGTACAAAAAGGACAAATGTAAATTCTGAAATGCATTCTTGATAGTATAAGGGATCTATGCTTCATACAGGAATTGTCTACTCTTATATGCGTCAGGTTGGATGGCTATATGATGATAACGTGGTTTTATTCGGTGGTTATAGCACATGGCTAGGCGTTATGGCACCATATACACCTCGGGGCGGGTCATTAACCCTTAATTGAATAAATCAATGAGCTCTGTAAGGTTCATCACATACCTACTGTACTTCGTGGATGACATTGATGCAAAGTATATAAGGAACTTATTTGTATTGCAAGACAGTGGAGTTAAATACCAACCACAACCATTTTGGTCAGAAACTCGTCAGATATATTGCATAATTTGTGACTATTCATGCATATCACACCCACCATTCAAACTACAATCAGTGCCTTTATGTATCACTCATGACACTTAGAGAAAAAAAACGGTAATGAAAGGTAGCAGTTCTGCTAATCAGTGTGCTCATTTCCTGCCGAGTGCAACAGGAAATGTTCCTCATTACCTGTGCAGTAAACAAGACCCCCTCCAGCTTACTTAGTACTATCCAAATAAGCATGCAGGTGCAACGCCCCCAAGGAGATAAGTTTAATAAGTAAATAAATAACGCCCCTTTTGACTTACAGGCTTTCGTGCGCCTAAATCTCAAATATCACAGTGCAAATATTTGCCCCTTTCTTAGTCAGTGATGGAATTCTATATAGTAAAAGCACATGTAGCTGCAATGGGATTTGGTCCGTTGTCATGTCCATTGCATCGCCGGTGCTTTTGCTATAATGTTGTTGCACCTCATAACAAAACTGATGGACTTATTACAATCATCATGTATCTTTAGAATAATGAGTACATTTAGCCTCATAAATGCCTTTGGTGTGTTAGAAAACAAATTGACTATTTGGGTCAAATTCTACGATATTTCTATCTAACATCTGCTTGGAGATCAGACTCCCTCCACATGGTTGCAGCTGTATAATGTTGTCATCACGTTACACGGTAATTAAGCCTTTACGGGCTGTGGCATTTGTTTTGAGTATCCTGGAACTGTCTCCTTTCAACAGCACCGGCAAAATATTAACTTTTTATCATCGTCGGCAAAAAGACCGAGAGAATCCAACGATACAAAGGGTACAAGAGGCAAGGCAACAGTGTCATGGGTTACTCTCCAAGTGAAGCAGAGGTTCGGCTACGACTGGTGTTTTCAAGTGTTTTTGTCGGACTTTCTCTTCAGTTGGCCGGCGGACATTAAAGGTGCCCTAAGCAATATTAGGGCACTGAAAGTCACATATTCAAAATCAATCTTTTTCTGATTTCTATCCATAGTAAGTTTAGATAACACTATCCCATCGCATATCAACCATCATGGAGCAAAAATGCAATGTCGTTGTGTGGTGGGAACTCATTGAAAATCTGAGCACTTGGAGGCCAGCCATCATTTCAAATCTTCCGAACATGCACGATTCTGACCGATAAGTCCCGAACGCTTCCGAAGAAATAATCACGTGGTCATGGCTCAATGTACTTGGGCATTGTGACGTCACGTGGCCGGAAGTTTTCCCGAAAATTGTCGACAGAAAACGGTTACGGCTGGATTCTGGGCTGATTTTTGGGGGGACCCAATAAATAAAATACTCCTTTTATGGCTTGCTTCTGTGCTATTTTTAAACGCCCAAAGTATGAAATAATGCTGCAGATGTGCTAATATGGGGAAGTAAATGTCAATTTCAACTTCACCAAACAGAATTGTTTTCCCCAGAATATTTCAAGTTTCACCCCCTGAAACCGCTTAGGGCACCTTTAAGAAAACGGGACAAACTTTAGTAGAAAGTCCAATAAAAGCACATTAAACACGTCAAAACCAACCGGAGCCGAACCTCGGCCTTGAGAGTATCTTGAGTGGGTTCGTGAGGGGAAACCACCGGATGACTCATGGAAACCACCGCAGCACGTGGTTCTGTACTGAATGGCGCCTCGGGCCTGTGACATTGTAAGCGGGCATTGCATCACACACACCGTAAGCAAAGGATTATAAGTATCAAAAGGCTACCAGGTCAAGGTGCTTGAATAGAGTTGTTTTTCACGACACCACCATACAAATTCCAATGATATGGTATAAAAAAACAGCAACGATGAAAGCTCGTGTAAAGGACCCTGAGTCGGTGTGTGTGTGTGTGACTAGTAGGGCGTAGGCCTGTCCTGTTGCGGTTACTGAAGATCTAGAAATATTGGAGGTGTTTTTTGTTCGCGGTTTTCGTGGTGAACTCTCCACCGCGAAATCCAGGAATGGGTCTGTTTTTCTCCCTGGTTGGTTGGTTGGTTGGTTGGTTGGTTGGTTGGTTAGTTGGTTGGTTGGTTATACCTCCAAGTACTAGGTAACCCGTGCAAACAACTCGGTCCACTGAAATTAGTTCTCACTCAGAGAAAGACGCTACCTTTGATAGAGTAGCGGAGGTACGCGGTCTCGGAGCTCTATCTAAAATGCTGACAAAGTTTTTAAAACCTAATGTCAGTGACAGGCTACCGGGAATCGTGACTAAGCTAGTCGTGACAAACATGATCCACTCAACATCTAAAAATAAGCCAACATCCTGTGATGCTTAGACATCGAGGGAGCTTTGTCACATAACACAAACCGGGGATTCTGGCGGTCAGATTGAGGGAGATACAGAGAGAGAGAAAGAGAGAGAGAAAGAGAGAGAGAAAGAGAGAGAGAGAGAGAGAGAGAGAGCGAGAGAGAGAAAAGGAGAGACAGAGAGAGAGAGAGAGAAGGAGAGAGAGAGTCGGGTTCGTAGTGCCTTCGGTTCAACAGGTATCCTTTGGGGAAGGAGGTGATTTATATTTCTACTGATATAGAACATTCCATATTGACACCTATGTACAAAATATTTACTAGCTGGAATGTCGAACAATGTAAATAATTTGCTGACTGAGTGCAATTGTTAAATTTTATTGATACCCACAGGGAGACAAATGCATTTCCCTGCGCATGTAAGTTTGTGGTTTTGAATAAATAAATGGATAAAGAATGTAAAGTTAATTGAAACATGTAAGAGAAGGCAAATACATGACACATGATGATGTTTTCGCTGTGCCCGGCACGGCTCCAAGAGCCACCGTCAAAGCCACACAGTCCACGCCCCCGCACTGAGGTAAACACTTTCCTCTTGGCGGTTTCTTACCCTGTTTCTATAGCCCTTAAGTTTGTTTCCGCCTGTTCGATACCTCAGCAACGACGCGTGTACAAACGGCACCTGTCGCCAGTGTCCAACTCCAAGCAGATGTTGGGAGGCAAAATCTTTACGCTTTTCGCAGCTGCCCGTTTCAGTGTCACCGTGAAGTACTGTTAGAGAGGCAGTTTGTAACAGTAACGGCAGCTTGGAAATGTAACGATTTTGTCTCCCAACATCTGCTTGGAGATTACATGTCCGATGCTAAGTTGAGAATGGAAAACGCCTACCATAATACGAAAGAAGGCGGGGTGATCATGTCAAATTTGACTGGACAACGTGTACCGATTTCTTACTTACAACTGGCATATGATCTTGCAAACCCTGTCATCCTGGCCTTTTAGACAATATCCACCTTTAAGGTTTTGGGTTAGGGGTACCTTGAGCGGCAATCATTTGAAGTATGTATGACGTGCCCATGTATGGCATGATGACCAGATTTAATGGTGCTCCTGACGACCCTGTCGCTGATTTGGGCCACCTGGAAGCGCCCGGACAGTGAAATTTGCGCAGACTACAAGAAGTATGTTTAGACAATGAAGATGAATGTAAGATGTTGGTTTTGACTGGTTCACAGTGCGCTTTCAGGGAACCGAGGCTACGCCCACAACTCCCCTTGTCTTGGCTCACTTCATTGTCCATTGAGGTCCTTGTTACCGGTAGTCAATATACTTGTAATGAATGAATATACAAGAGTTGTTGTTCAAAACAAAAGGTTTATAGATACAAAGGGACACCGACAGCACTGTTCTTAACCATTATCGTCTGAGGGCAGGAAGTATTCCGCCTGAAATCGAAAAGTGGAACTTTTGGGTAAAATCCCACCTGCACCAACAGTCTAGTCCTTGTGCCGTGGACATTTCCTGATATGGGCATTTTGGTCCACGACCGAGCCGACTATCGATCGAACAATAGCCCTGCCATAACACTTGATGTAGTGTCTAAAAACAAGGCCAAGGGGTGGGGGAATCCCCTGCCGCCTTCCCTATGCAGTCCCATGGTCCTGTGCGAACTCGGGACTTTCTGAAGGCAGAATGAATGACATCATCCGTGGGGATTTCAAACTTATAAATAACATCTCGTGCGTGGAAAAATACCCATAAGTCTGACTCCGGCCCTGAGCTGACAACACACTCTCCTGCAGAACTGAAGGAACGGGCAGGTGTGCTCGAGACCTACGCCAGGTGAGAACACTACTTGCGTTTCTGCTTCCCTTTAAACATAACCCCAATAAGATCGATCTGATGAGTCATAGATATACTAGAATCGGAATAGATTTCTAGTCGCAGGTATTTAACAGCCGAGTTTGTGGTGTAGGTGCTAGAAACCTGTTTTTCGTGCAATAATAAGGTCGGCCCAGTGAACCCAACGTGGCACCAATCTGATCTGCGCGGACAGGTTTCCTGGCGGTGTACTGACCTGCAGCGTTACATATCTAACTCTGCCATTCAGGCTCTAAGCTCTAGCGACATATGTAACTTTACCACCCTAGCCTAAGCCAGAGCTAGCTAGTCGTGACCAGCGAATTAACGTCTGACATCATGTGATCCCATGTGAGTTTAAAGCGAGTGATTCAGCAGTTAGTTGGGAAGATAAAATCATTTAATGGAATATCATGATGTTAGCTAACTAGCCTGTTGGCGACAGTGCAGTCGGCTCCAATTTCCCAGGAATGCATTTGCAACGCAAGCTGAAACTTTTCCACGTATCGTAACTTTATGCAGCGGTCCGGCGGTGGCAGACAGCACCTTTCCCCGCAGCACGCGTTCACACCGCCCGCTCGGTTCAAAACACCGTGTCGAGCTGGAACCCCTCTTATGCATTTCTGCGATCTTGACCTCTAACGACAGAAACATGGCACGTTTTATCAACCGCACGAGTTTTGTTGCTCTAATACACACTTTACAACATCAACATCAACCCATTATATTAGCTCAATCATCAAAATTCTATAGCGGTGACGCCGACGCAAGGAAAATTTAGCTGGATTTTCCCACAACAATCACAAAGTCCCATGATCACTGTTTAGTAGTAGTCAATGTTGTTGGTGAGACGTGGCCAGGCATGTTTTTCCCTGACGCGGGGCTTTCCGACTGATGCAAAACGCATGTGACTATGAGTCATGACATCACCACTTTCAGTTTGGGACTTTTGCCATAATGGGGTTTGGTCGACTGCGTGCAACCCTCGGGCTGTGTTACACCGGGGAAGAATGGAACCTCCGTGGTCAAAATATGAACGACTTTACTTGCTCATGTGACTTGAATGTTTAGCTGTGTGACTGGCCCGACAAGAGGTAGTTTGCGATCTGAGTATCTGTAATGGTGCTACATAGTACATTGCAGTAAACGATGAGGTTACATGCATGCATGCATTTCTTTTGCGTGAAACTTTCCATCGCATGTGTTGTATACCAGTTTACATCAGAGTGTTCACTACCCTTCCCATGACCAAGTCTGATTATTGCAAATCGCATGAACTACTAGCTAGTACTAGTAGTAGATGTCCTGTACCGAACTGAGTGCGCGCGAAGGAGAACCAGCAACGCTTTCTAAACTTACTTCCGGGTGGCGATTCTGACCAATAAGAGCCCAGCAAGAAGCCGATACTACGTCACTTTAGAAAGAGCTAGGGGTTCCCCTGTAACTTCCAAATAAGGCGAGATCGTAGTGGGGGCGGGGCTCGGGGCTCGGGCATACATATACTTTTGTGTGAATCAGACAACAAACTTTTACCATATTTGGCCGTAAACATTTCAACACAAAATTATGCAAAGATGACCAAAGTGAAATTTTATCCCTACTCTGCATTACCACTGCCACGTGGGCAGATCAGGTGTAAGTCTTCACGTGTCGCCACCGCAGGTGAGAGAGACTCAATCTCTTCACGTTTAGCACTATCATATAGACTTTCTAAAACAAGAAAGTTTTGGCGAAGGCGACCGGAAAAGGACACCAGCTAAATTATGTAAAGAAAAACCAAAGCCTGGGCTTAGCAATGGGTGCGCGCTGCGGACACTGCCGCGATACTTGTCTTACTGCCAAACGGTCTGAAAGCCGCCTGATAAGCGCGCGGTTTGTCTGCAGATGTCTATGTATGTCAGCTCTGATAGGCGTGACGAGTTCATCCGATCTCAGTCTTGGTAAACCGCATCATCGTGATTTTCACTTTTGCTTTATATCTCAGGTGACCACGTGACCACTGCATTTGACCGTCTGTCGTCTGCCCGTCTGTCACTCAAGTTTTCAGCCGTCGGTATGGCCAGTTTTCCTGTCAGCCTCACCGCCTTGGACATGTATGCAGTTGAGGACGGGGTGAGTTGAGCTAAGTTCTGTTTGTAATTGCTAACGTACCGTTGCTCCTTCAGACCAAACTCTATCTCCTGGACGTCACTGAGCTCAGTACGATGGTCATTAAACAATGATAGGGAGTTGAAAGACGAACAAAATGTAGGACACAACGGTACACCAGCCGTCTGAAAGTGGGGCGTGCGTTTTTCATGTTTGGTTATTTTGGCACAAATGTAGTTGTTTTGACGCTAGTGAAGGGTCAGAATGGTGTACATGTGTCACTGCGACCTGTGTGCCAAGGACGACTTTCCCTTTTACTCCGAAGTTTGATTTCAAGGCTGACTCAGACATTTGTAAATATTCAAAAGCAGGCGGACCGGAAACTCGATACCATCAAAGAATATGAAACTTACATCTTACAGACGATTGTTGGTAGGTTTCTAAGAACTTGCCCTGTCTCTCAGACAAGGACCGACGGCGAACTGAAAGGTTTACCGTTTCTTCTCTTTGTTTGTCCAAGGAGGTTTAACCTCCATGGTTTGTCTCACCTTGAAAAACAAGCGAGGCGCTTTTTCAGTCAACCATTTGCCGTTGAAAAGGAGAATTTCCTCATTTCAGTTCCTCAAGCCAACAATGTTTGAGAGGCTGACATATTTGTTTGTGTGTGTGTTTTATGTAAACATCGAGCACGATAGAAAAGCATCTAACAGTAGTCCTTAATTCTTGTTTTCAGATCAGTTACCAGCCTGTAAGTACTATTGTGTCTGAGATCATCCACGATCTGAGTCCCATGATGCAACAGGACGGCTTCACGTTCCCTTACACCGAGGAGGAGGTGGATACGTCATCAGAGCAGGACAGCACAGAACGCTTCACGGAACTGCAAGGTGGGCGAAATGTTTAGACTGCCTTACTTTCTAACTCAAGTGTTGAAAGAGAGAGAAGCATTTAAAGGGAGAAATGTTCCCACCCGAGGTTTCACTCCAAGGTTGCAAGGAATAGTTTTCAAAAGTTTGTGTAGGTCGAATCAAATGAAGATAGTACATGTTTGTTGAGCTTCATTAATTTTCTCTCATGTTTTGGGTAGAAAACGCGCGTGCACCACAGTGGCCAACGTTATATTACTTCCAATTCACCACTTGTCGAAGAGCCACAGTATTGTCAGCGGGGCCCTCGCATGCTATTTGAATTACGAATCTTTTGAGTGAAAACCGAAAGTCTTTCACTCTACCTTAAGCAGTTGCCACGCCTACCCATACTCCGTCGTATTCCTCTCTATAGATCACTTAAAGATATTACATACATTAGACCACCGTACAGGTATGTACGTGGGTGCCCGTGGGCGGGTCACATGCTTCTGCTGGGTCACGATGTCATGAAGTAAGGATACTTGAACAAAGCAGAACAAACATGACGACACTGCTGGCGAAACTAATAACAACACTTTTGTTCCTGTCACAAACAGTTTTGTCAGCTGACAGCAATCCCATGTGGGGGTGTGCTAGCAAAGCGGAACCTCCCCAGTTCAGACCAGTCTACAGTCCCGACGGCTACAGATCGGACCAGGACTTCTGCATTCCCACAAACAACGTTTTTTCAGCACAGGTAAGTCTTTAAAAAAGATTCTGGGGATATTTCCGTGCACGTTGTTGTAAAAATGTCTTCAAGTAGAGTTTGATGACTTGTACTGACAACGTCATTACATACAGAAAGTGGACTTTGTGTGCCGGAAGTTTTCACACGACGTAGATCTAGTTCCCTTTCGCCTTCTGAACTCACAAAACTCTTCCCGTTTCTTCATGCTACCGTCACTGCTTCCTTCTTCCCCGGTTTCTTTTTCCCATTCTTCCCACAGTTAACTACGTCCTTGATTCCCTTCCCACTTTGGTCTTTCCTTCGGGTCTTTCCCCATCGTTCATGTCGATATTTTTAAGCTGATTTATAAAAAACGGACTCTGTCTTTTCCTTGACCTCCCCTCAAAGTTTTTATTTTGGGAGGGGGGATTCTATTGATAGACATGCATTGTACCGCACGGAAACTTCCCCACCTTACTTCCCCGTGGCCAATGTTAAAGGTACTAATAGAATGATTCGAAGTAGTATTCTTGTCACTGTCCCTTTTGCTACCGAAACAGCCCGTTAACGACAGTTGTGTTCTCTAGTGCCGAGGTTACCGACCGGACGGATACGACAGTGACGGCATGACCGGCAGCGGCAGCGAGTCCCCCACGTCCTCCCGCGGCAGCTCCACCAGCTCCGACGAAGACGAGGACTACGTGCCCCTGGAGATCTCCGACGACGAAGAGGTTCGTCAGTGTTCATATGTCGACCATGAAAAATTTGCCCACCTTATTCATTTTGTCTCGTGACTTTTTTTATTAGGTTGTCATCTCAGGAACAGAATTTATAAGTTTGATTTGCGAACTGATCGATAGATTACTGAATTAGTGAATAGATATATTATGATGTCATTGTTCGTGATTCATTCTTCAAAGTCGGCTAGTTTGTCGGTTATTTAGTTAATAGGTCTGTTTCCTTACCAATCGTCATTTCAGGAGGCAGAAGACGAAGCCCCCTCCCCTAAATGGTCCTGCAGGTACAACCCGAGCGGCTTCATCGCCAGAGCCCCCACCTCATCCTCAAGTAAGTGTCTGCTACAGATGGGATAGTCTGCAAGAATGGGGCCGAACGCACACAAATTTTCTGTGTCTTATGCTCTCCGGAAGTGGCGCTACATGATGGGTACATACCAACAGACAACAACGAGGACAAATCACATAGAAAATACACAGAACAAATATACACTAAGACATTGACTTGATGAACATTCGCTTGCCCACTTTTCTCGTCTCGTCTCCCCTGGAAATTGAAATAAAAGTTGCGATGTGGACTGACAAATGTACGGTATCGTTTCCTCCCCAGAGAGAAGACACGGCCAGCCGATCCTGTGGAAGTTCCTGTACGAGATGTTGATGGACCCGCGGTACGGCAAACACATCTACTGGACCAACCAGAGCAAGGGCATGTTCAAATTCTCCTCCGAACACAAGGTCAGTCTGACTTTCTGGACTTATTGTATAACCCTCTATCAAAGTATTACCACATCAGAGCTAGCCATGTTTGATCCACTCTGACATGACTTATTGTCAAATGTCAATTTAAGTAACAAATGTCTGGACTCCAAGTCATGAACTATCGAAGTTTTCTTGGTTCTCACCAGGAGGAGATTGCCAAGATGTGGGGTGAGAAGAAGGGGAACCGCTGCGTGATGACGTATCAGAAGATGGCGCGGTCTCTGCGGAACTACTCCAACCAGAAAAGGCACCTGGTCAAGGTCAAGAGGAAACTCCAGTACCAGTTCCTCACCGACACACGTCTGGCTAGGGCTTAGAGGGGGACTTCGGAGGTTGATCAGATAGATATTTTGTGTACGCCAAGTGTATATAGAACGTCAGTCCTAGTTTTTTTTTCGTTCTGGGAGAAATTTGAACTTGCATATATGTTTGCTACCTTCATGTTAATTCCTAAAGGATGTTCTCTATCATATTCAAAACTCTCTGATGGCTAAGTGTAGTTTTAAGGTGCCAGTGAAGTTGTTTTGCCTGCGCCATGACGTCTGAAGGATATATTTCGTACCAATGATCGAACTTGAGATTTGAGACTTGAGGCTGATGACTCATCTCCATAAGTGGAGATGAAACTCTCTTGTGAGGAAGACCCGTCTAGTACCGCCATTGGCGCATATTCGTGTATGTGAAAGTCACAGTGAAAAGAATATTCGTAAAGGATATGTATTGTATAGGGTTAGAAGTTTTGGGAAACCGTCAGTAGACCGTGAGCAGGCTCTGTGTGTGTACTGGTACTGTTAGAAATGATATGGTGAAAAAAGACCTTGCTGGCATGGTTAATTTCTGCCTTTCTTATCGGTATATTTACTTTGTAGTCAAAGACAAAGTCACGACTGTATAGTGCGGATACGCATTTTTTATTTTCTTCTTGTACTGTATTTTCTTTTTCAAATAAAATTGGTGAAGAGTGACATTGTTTGAGTAATGGTCATGCCTGAATCAACGTGCGAAGCAATAGCTGAGGATTTCTTGATAATGTTTATTGAAAGTCTATATAAATTGGTTTATAGTCGGTATGGATGGATTGTCCCCTATTTAGCCACGGTAGAAAACCTGAGATGACATGAGCAGAAAGACGCATGTGCACTATAGATCTATGGTTCAGTTGCCCGTAGAACTTATAATATCAAAAAGCCGTCGCGTATGAATTTTGAAAACTAACGCCTCCCGGGTTGTTCGAAAAGTCGTCCGTGTTCCGAATCTCGTCCCGACACAACATGACATGATGGCATGGGCAGAACTTGGCGCAGCTCACGTGCACAGCTACTCCTGGATGTTGGGTGCTGTGCAGGGGAGAACCCCAGATCAGCCCCTGGGTGTGAGTGTTCTGTTTTAAGCCTTAAGCCGTCAGTCAGAACAGAAGTGTTATCTTATAAAACCAACCTTTTATCAGATTTGTAGGGAAGTCTTCCGTCTTTCCTAGGTCACATAAAGTTTAGAGGAAGACTTCCTTGTTTCCTTGAAGGCTTGTCATTAAGCTTCAGCTTATTCCCTGCATAGATGTATGTCATGAGGTGCTGCAAAGGGGAAGTACATATCGTTGGTTCTGTAATCTTTTTTCGTCCCAATACATGTACGTTGCTAGAAGGCAAAAGAGACACACCCCATGCCAAACTACAGCCTTTACCTACACTACATGTGGCAAACTCTGCAAGACTAGAGATGGAATAGCCGCCCCGGTCGACCGTATAGCATACATATCGTCCATGTCGACGTGATTCATATGTGTCACGATAAAGATAAAGAGGTCACTGCTGTGCTTTGCATACATGTACATGTTCACTCCCAAATCCGTTAGCGGTGACTGAGTCAAAAGCTGGTAGGCACATTTCTGGACTATATACATCAAAATATACCGTGGCACAGATAAATTATGACGTCTAACGTCACAGTTTTGTGCTAAATCATCTTAATATGGCGCGTTCACAGCAGGTGGTCTAAAACGCACAAGTATGAAAATTCCCTGTGACCAGAGGTTTTGTCCATTCTGTCCAAATGAGATTGAAGATGACTGTGACGACACTTTATCATGGATTGTTCACGATATCATGTTAAACGCTCAAAGCTGTTCAACCTTCTTTCTGCTTGCCCAACAGAATTTGATATATTCCATATCCTATAGATAAATTCAACTAACATTACATGCTAGAAGGAGACAACCCATACTGTGTACATATATATCAAAGAATGTTTAGCTCTTAGAGCTAGTGGTGTAAGTGATAGGTTAAACTGACATCTTGAATTAGTCATATACTTGTAATGTTACTTTTGTATCCCATTGTTTGTTTACATGTATAGTTGTAGAAGACCTTACGAAAGCCGCTGTACTTTTGTTGTGTCAATATTGGATTGTTTATGAAAGTCGACATAGACGCATATCTTACGTTATAGCTTCAATTAATTCAAAATCTTGATTGTTTGAAGACTCACATATGCTTTAACTTTGACATTACATCTAAACGCAACAAAGTTATATCATACTGGTAAAGCAGTTAGGAAGTCACGGCTCGATTGACCCTGGCCTGTGATTATTGGTAACATCGCTAGGAGCGCGACTACACCTGGACCGTAAGATTGACCTCAGATGACCTAACATTATTTCGAGGGAAACTCAAAATGGCGGACACTGGTGTAAAATTCTTCGATTTTGAGACACTTCCTTTGATTATTCCATACGTCGAGTAAACTGTAGCTCAAAACTTGGCGCCATGATTTATCAGTTACTGTACTCAACAGTAGCCCTATGTTTCGGCGTCTCGGTGTTTTTCCGCTACGTGAATGATGGCATGAATTTCGAGTTCCGTTCGGCGCTGAGTTTGCTGGTGCTGTTTCTTGGCGAGCCATTTTGTCACTATGTGGTTGGCGAGGTGGGAGGACTACTGCTGTACGGACTGGCCTGTGTAGTCATGTACCTGCTCCTACCTGCTGGGGAGGTGACGATTAAGGACAGGGTCGTGCTCATAACAGGTAACAGTACACCAGAGGGGAGGGGCCGGGAGTGCCGTACATGTTCATGCATAAATTTTAGTCAGTCTGTCATTTGTTTGGACAAGCATAGATAATGAAAGTTGTAACGCCTTAACAAAACCCTCACAGCCATGCCTATACTGTATTCATTCTACTTTGTAAACACAGCAATACTCAAGTTTTTGTCCATTGTTGGTTGCTTGTTAGAAATGATAACTTGCAAGTTGCTTGAGAGAAATGATAATTTATCCCAAACTATGCCTGCTATCTCATCCAGGATGTGACAGTGGATTTGGCCATGCCCTAGCCCAGCACCTGGACAGCCTGGGCTGTGTGGTGTTTGCTGGCTGTCTCCATGGTGACGGGGAGGGAGCCACCAGCCTCGCAAGCAGCTGCTCTGCCCAGCTGAAAATTCTCCAGCTGGATGTGACAGATGCCCAGCAGGTGGATCAGGCCAGACAGGTGGTACAGGAGTACCTGGGACCTCACAGAGGTTGGTTATGGTGAAGTCCTATAATTCAGAAATACTGAGTCTCTTTATCCTTTCTTCATCCTCTTCCGCAAATATTTGCACAGGAGGACGAAGAGACTAGGCAGCTATGAAATATTCACCTTAAATATTCACCTTGAAGTTCAGCCAGTAGGTACCCTTTCGAGCAATGAGGCTGTGCCTAGTTTGGTGCTAGTAGTGGGCATGGTAGTTTCTTATCTGCTTCCTTCCTTCCTTCCTTCCTTCCTTCCTTCCTTCCTTCCTTCCTTCCTTCCTTCCTTCCTTCCTTCCTTCCTTCCTTCCTTCCTTCCTTCCTTCCTTCCTTCCTTCCTTCCTTCCCTTAGTAGGAAAGCTTGTGTTTGGATACCAGGCTAGTCAAGTTCCACAACCACTCTCCATCAGTGGGTTGGCTAGGAGTGTAGTTTCACCCAGCTGTAAGAAGCTACTGTGTTCTTGTCCTTGTTTTGTAGTTGGTTGCTCACAATGACCTTGTTAACCTGTTACATACCTCTTGCCACATACATGTAGTACATGTGTTATCTTAAAGGTAAAGTAAAGGCAGGCATCCTCAATTGAGGTGAAGCATGTGTTATCTTAAAATGGTTTAAATGTAATGCAATGTCTGTTTCAGGTTTGTGGGGTTTGGTGAACAATGCTGGCCTGGTGTACTTTGGTGAGCTGGACCTCCTGCCCTTCTCCATGGTTCAGCGCAGCATCGATGTGAACCTGGTCGGGATGTTACGGATGACCAAGACTTTCCTCCCCCTACTGAGGAAAGGGAAGGGCAGGGTCATCAACATGTCCAGTATCGCAGGTGCAACATTTTGAGTACTGGTAGTATGTATATCATGACATGACGGTAAAAATCATAACAGTGTAATTCAACACAGTACAGCATAGTTCAATATGGTACAGTATTGGCTGGCATGATATATAAAGTAATTTGGTTTTTTGGTGTAAATGATATTCCGGTACAGAGGCCTGTCCTCTGCGATTGTAGAGCTTGTAGTGATTGAGGTTATTTTGCGTACTGCTTGTCTGCAGGAAGTGTTCCGCTGATGTTTATGTGTGCAGAAGGAGCAGCTAAGGCCGGGGTGGAGGCAGCATCCCACATCCTGCGACAGGAGCTGAAGAAATGGGGAGTGCAGGTGTCCATCGTGCAGCCGTTTGCCTTTAAGACAGGTGGGAGTTTGAACTATGCTACTGGTAGGGCTGTGTTTTTCTCGTTCAGCCAAATCTCCATGTCTTATCTGTGATCTCCACATAGTAAAGTGTCTTGAAGAGTGGCATATTTTCTAAGCCAAGCCTCCCTCCATGTGTACAGCACGGCTGCCAGGTCAGACTGAGCTGTGACCGTTTAAGCCTAGGTTACACATAGCCGAACATGCCTCCCGAACGCTAGCCGACTCAGGTCGGCGGTAGTTCGGGAGCATTCTGACCAGTTTTTGGGCCACACCTATCTTTGGCGCCGAACATGCGCCGAAGATGCGCCGATCATCTCCTAACCAGTACACGAATTACTCCCGAATGGGCCCCGTATGCTTTCTAGCTTACTCCCAACCATCCCGACCTCTAGCCGCAGACTGCCGAATCTCTCCTGACTAAACCCCGACCGATTGCAGACCCTCTCACGAATTTAAATGGACATATTCAGCGACTTTCAAAAGAGGGGTCATTTTCGGTTTTAATTAAAATAATCCATTCTATTATGTTGTTAACATCACCGAAAGATCGAATTCGGATCATGGCTAGCTTTAATACTGCTTTTAGTGTTCTTCTTTGTTTTTGGTCGTGTGAAGGTCGGGGGTGATTCGCCCACGTTCCGATAGTAGTCACTTGGTTGAGAATTAGTTAGCAGAGTTTTGTCTACGGCCTTGGGGTGAGTTATGGGTAGGTTGGCAACTAGTTGGGAGTAAGTCAGTAGTGTTTCTGGCGTGGTTAAGGTTCTAATTTTACTACTGACTCAATCCCGAATACCAGCCGAGCACTAGCCGACCGCGCCGAACACGAGCCGAACACCAGCAGACCCATTTCAGACCCTCCGTCCAGAGCCGAATGTTTTGAAATTTTCAAAACATTCGGCTGGTGCAGCCGAACACCAGCCGACTCAGCCGAACGCCAGCCGACTCGGCCGAACGCCAACCGAGCTAGCTCCCAAATCACTCCCGAATCACTCCAACCATGGTCGGGGGAGAGTCGGGAGGCCATGTTCGGCTGTATGTAACCTAGGCTTTACGGTAGCTCCATTTATTGGGTGTTTTTATAGTGCAACCATGGTCTTTAAGAGGGGCTACATGGTAAGCCATAGGTCCATATCTTTCTGTCCTGGTTCTCTAAAACAACACTGGATGGATTATTAACTGATGTGTTATTCTAATTTCTAGGATGGCAAAGTTCAGAGTCCATGCTCACGAACTATAACCAAATCAGACAGGCGCTGGACAAGGACACGTTGGACACCTATGGTCTGGACTACCTGGATGCTTTCAAACATAACTTACTGAACGAAGAGTCTCTAAACGAGGACCTTGGCCAAGTTATAGGTATGTTTCAGACTAGACAGCACTATGACAGCATTGTTAAAAGTGTAGATATTCATCACAGCTGAGCAACAGTGTTCAGAAGACACATTATTTACAATGTTTACATGTGATACTTAAACTGTTTGTCTCAGGTGTGTAAAGATACATGTAGCAATGTTCTGACTACTGGGGTTTTGCAAATTGCTCTTGATCATACAATGAAGTATGTTTGATATTTGAAACCCAGGCTTTTGTAGTTTGTAATTCATAGCCTTGAATATAAAACCCTATTTTTTGTTTCCACATGTCCTTGAATTGTAAATGTACAGATATTGTGTACTTCCCTGCAGGAGTGATGACAGATGCACTGACATCCAGAGGTCCCAGGGCCTGGTACCCATGTGGGCGTGGCACCAGGTCACTAGTCTGGTTATCCAACCTTCTACCAACCAGCATCCTGGACATGATATTACCACTTCTGATGCTCCAGATAGATGTCACACCAACAGGGCTCAGAGAGAGATAACAGTGCACATGGGGCTAGCATTGTTATTTAGCAATATCTATAGAATCTATGTGTAGTAAACCAGAGGTGTTGTCACTGTTACTGTGCTGATATTCAATGCAATGTATCAGTTGTGCTAGTATGGTTGTAGAATAATGACTAGTAATCTTACATACTTTATTCCAAGTAACTAGAAAACTGGAATGGTGAATTCTACTATATTTATAGTGAATGAACAATATGCCATCATCATTTTGGGCAGCTTGCCTGGTCTGAGTCAACTCTTCCTCTTGAAGAGTTCCTATCTTCCATAAAGTCCATGCCTTGTTACCCCGGGATCCCTGGCAATTTGATCAATGTTTAGTCTGCCAGGGTTGACCAACTCAGAAATACAGTACTGGAAATTGTGTTTTGGTCTACAATATGCCATAGATGGAACAGTATTACATGCAAACTTGATGACATCTTTGACAACTTTTATGACAATCTTATGACAACTTTCTATAAAGATGCCAGATCTAATGCAAGAGTGAGAAGAAAAAATGTTTTTCTCAGGAATGATTTGAGACTTGTGCTCATTTGTTGATAGTTTCAGTACATTTATAACAAATTTAGGTGTATAAAGTGCTGACAGTAAGTTGTAATACATTTGTAATTTGTATGTGTATACAGTATCTGAGTTTGTTAATGGAATTTTCAATATTTATTTATCTATTGCTAAAACAAGTGAGTTCCATTTACCTTTGCTAATACATGTAACTAATTATTTTCTCATCAACTATGTACATGTACATTTGTATTATCAATACATCCTTTTGAAATGATCTATATGTTGGTAAATATATACCCCAAAACTTTTATTTTTTAATAAAGTAAAATGAATAACAGAAGAACATGATCAGGAATATTTCTCTTTCTTTTCTTACTTAACCTGTTATGTTATGACACCAGTTCATCATCGTTAGAGGTACTCGATGAAATAAATTTACAAATTTACTGCATGTTTTGTACTCAGCTCAACCTCTCCTAGCCTGGTATCTAAACCTATTATAGCTGTCGAGCTTTCCTTCTCTACCAGGCCCTGTCCTATTTGTACAGAGGATGAAAGAGGCTGCAGCTATGATAGGTTTGGATACCAGGCGATTAAAGCCTTTCCGGGTACAAGGGATAATGCATTGGGTGAGTTGCTTTGGTTTATCAAAAGGAGGAAATATTTGATAGTCAAATGGGATTAAGTTACCTGACAAAGGAATTTAGGGCAATTTCTTTTTTTCTTTTGTTCGGTAAATAAATGGACACTGTTGGAGATTGTGCCAATGTTCAACGATTGTACCCATGTACAACTTACCATTAGCTGCAGTATGATTACTTGACGCATGGTGGCGTTGCAACAAACAACATCCGGGTCTTTCTCGCTGTAGCTGTCCCTGAACCAAAATGGCGCCGCCGGTTGCAGTTTCACCTCTTATCAAGGTAAAATTTGTCCTTTCCTGCATTTATATGCCCGCACTCGGTAGTATTTTACAACCGAACTATGCCATATATTCTATAGAATGTGTTGTGGGTGTACTCTATGGTTTATCCTGTCCCCTTTCGACTGTAAGTCCGATTTAACATCAGCACTGGGCGGCGCATGCATGAAGGTCATGAGATTTGGTCCTGAGAAAATTAATGCCATGGAGTGTCTCTGACAGTATGTTCGTCCTGTTGTACTATTCTACATTATCAAATATTATACGTAGATGCTACTTCACTTTGACATGTTGAAAAGGAGAACGAAAGTTCAAAAGATAATTTTAGTGTCATGTAGTGATGTACTGTGTGTCATCCTACCTGACCGTAGTCATGTGTACTTGTACTAAGTTTACAGAATATGTTGTGTATTTCAGTTCTCTCGCTATGCTGCTCTCTTTGTGGGCATCGCATATGGATCCAGGAAAAATGGTATGTTCAATGTCATAAATTAAACTATATCCATGTTTATTGTCATTTGTAGTGTAGCTCAATGTCGAAATCCAGATACCTTGTTGTAGTACCATATTAGGAGGCTACTAGTACAAAGTTGAGTAAGCAATACCAAGGAGGTTAAATATACAAGGAGAAAGGACACAATTTGCCTTCTTTCAGGAGAGTGCGTTTCAACAACTTCGCGTCAAGGTGCTAATTACCCCCAATTTGCATCACCCGCCCTGGCTTGGGTCTTTGTTCACAGTCTGTTTTCACAAGATGACCCTCCCAGGAGATGACGATTTTGAGTGGAGTGACTTTGAAATCCAGCGATTTTGAGGACAATTTTAGCGAAATAGGGCACGAAGAACCGTGTAGCGATAGCGACAATCCGACAGAGCAGGCAAATACAAACCCCGTTGCCGCCAGCGGTCAAATACGTGTGCAGTATACGGGTAAACATACAAGAACGTAGGACGGATAGACATATAAACATGGTTAGGTCAAGTCGAGGTTGTCTATATGATCAAATAAATAAGTATAAGTAAAACTGGAAAGTGTGGCGATTATCTTTATTTAACCACATTGGTTTGATTCAATGTTTGTGCACATTCCGGGGTGACATAACGATCATAATGCCTTGTATACAATTCCCTGTGGCTAATACTTTGCTCCAAACCATGCCTATGACTACAAATGAAATCCACAGAGACCAGACTTACACAAAAATAATGCAAAAGTCTTGCGAAGAGTCGAAGAAAACTTGACGGAGTCGAACAACAAAAAATATTACAATGGAACACCAAAGTTATGAACTATCCTAGAAAACCTTCGGTTTTGGTGGGGAAACTGTTATAATATTTTTATAAAGGCATCTAACACAGAATATTCTTCATATTTTTGAGCCAAAACATTCCATGCACAGCTACAAAAAAGCCTGTAAACACACCCATCTTCGTCGCACGGCGATGAACCACATATCAAAATGGCCGCCTAAGTCCACTCTCGGCAATAATGCCGTCTGCGCAAGTCACATTCGCTTCCCAAATAAGGTAATCCTCGGAAACTGCTGGCTTCTTGCTAGTCGCTCGGGCCAGCATCGGAGGGCATGACGTCACGATCGGGCTCATTAGCATAGAATTTGAATGGTTTTGCCGCCAATGCCTGAGGGGCACTTGCCAGAACAAAGGAGTGCCGCCGGAGGGCGGAAACAATAGATAGCCCCGGGGTTTGGCGGGTCAGTACAATAGCGCACAGCGGGGTGTTAATCCCGTCCGTTCTCCTTGTATATTTAACCTCCTTGGCAATACGTACATGATGTGTGTGGTCATTTTTAAGTTCTTGAACATTCAAACTCATTCGGGAGAAGGATGAGTGTATTTCTCTTTTGATTTGCAGCCAGACTAACAGTCTCAGAGGCGGAGGTCCGCAAAATTGAAGAGAAGCAGAAAAAGGAGAGAGAGGAACGCGAGAGGATTGCCAAGGAGCTGGCAGGTAAGCTGGGCAACATTTCTTGGTACTGTTTGACAGTAGGTTTTACATGATAGGGACCTATGGATTATGAACAGGATTTTTTTAGCATGTTACGAATGTACACTGTATTTATATAAACTCTGGACACTCTCTCTCTCTCTCTCTCTCTCTCCAATTTAACGTCTTTTGTTCCCCATCATCTGGGGGTTAGACGTGCTTGCACATGGATTGGGAAGCCCCAGAACTCCTCATCAAGTGCAAGTCCTTTTTTGTAGCAAGAGTTTTTACGGCTGGATGCCCTTCCTAACGCCAACCCAAACCCTACTGCTGGGCTTAGGACATGGGAAATGTGTGTTAAGTGCCTTTCCCAAGGGCACAACGTCTGGGTGCATGTCCGGACATGTCTGGGTACTCCACTGGGGATTGAACCTGGGTCTTATTGGTTCATAGCCGGATGCTCTGCCACTGTGCTACACAGACGCCACACCTACACAGACGCCACACTAGCTTAAGAAACGGATCTCATAGGCCTCTTATCCAATAACTATGATATGATACATGTACGTTTTGTATTTATTTGGAAATTTAGTCTTGGACGACCAAAGCTAATTTTCCAACTTAGCAGATTGCCAATGTCACTTTTACCCTAGCAGTTGTGGCATACAGGGACAAAATTCTGTGGCTTTGAGTGAGTGAGTTTGACTATTTATGATATACATTTTTCATGGCAACTGTTGAACTGATCAACTTGAATTTTTCCCCACAGCTGCTAATGAAGACACCATCTTGAAGTAGTGCAGCCGACTTCTTGCAGCTTTCCAGAACCCCATGGTGAAGAAGATTCCGTTAGAGATTTAACTATTTGCAGAGAGTGTACTTCAAAAGAAGCTGGGTCTAACTTGAAAGAACAAGACTGAAAATTTGTTCCTGATATAAAAATGTTCAATCACCTGAATGGTTCCATAGTACTTCCCTGAGAAGAACTCTATAGTTATTGAATTTTCATCTCCTTAACATACAAAATGTACTACAACTCTGTGTGTATACTTTGTTCTGAAGGTTGTGTTTAACAGACCATTGATTGATGACAGACCTTTCAGAATGAGTCATAAATAAAATGTGTCATTTAAAGTGAATCTGCATCCTTGTTTCCATCGCCACTGTGCGCCTTAGCATAGATCTATGTTACTCTGTAGTATGTACATGTGTAACAGGTTTGGAAGGAAAGCATTGAAAGGACAAGCCCAGATTCTTTCACACACCGTAAATGTATTCAGTACAACCTCTGGATACACACTGCATCCTACAATGTACACCATTGCTATGATAAACAGTATCACAGGGTGAGACTTTAACTAGAAGAACATCTTTGTTGTTGTATGTACTTACATGTACTAGAGACGTTGTACATTGTCTAGTGCCTCTTCATATGAGAAGTGGGTAACTCCTGGTGGAGTCAAAGACTAATAGTAATACTGCAACAGAAAATGTGACAAAGTTCCTGGAACTCTAACTTACAATGTTCTGGTGGGTTACAATTCAATGCAATTTACTATATTACTGCATACTCAATAAGCACGCAATATACCATTTTTCACAGCACAATTGCCCAACAAACTCGGGTGCAGCACACTTAGATGTATACAAATTGTCTGAAATTCTTAGGAAACAACTGAACTTTTCTCTACAACATCACCACACCCTAATATCAAACTTCTCAATTTCAAATTGTGTCAAATATTCTATATAAATCTGTGTCACACAAAAATATACAACTTCAGTCACTTTGGAAAATCAGCAACAAAATTTTGACTACACTCACAAAGCCAACTACTGTATTGTTAACAGCTCAACTACATGTACAATGCAGTGAAAATACTAAATCTTACTTTGTCATATAAAGTCTTCTCAACTTTGTTGTGGTGGTTCACTTTGCTCCAAATAGGTGGCAACACTTCTGCTGAACACAACAACCATCACCATTGTAGGAAACTACTATTATAATAGTGATATGTCAAACTTATGTGCAAAACATCACACACTTTTCAGCCTCATTCACCAACATTTCAGTTAACCTTATTTTTCCACAACCCAACAAAAGGCACTGCTAGTAGGAATGTTAAGATCTTTATCTGGCCAGTACGCTTGCAAGAATAACTGAAATGCTTGTCAGCATTTACGTACTGGAAGCACATAACGGAAAGGGAAGGCACTGTTAGCTTCCTTCTCAATTAAAGGAAAGTATTTAGTCTGTGACATGCTTGAAAGGCACTTCTGTGTGCTGGAAGGTGGAATCTGATGGAATGTAATCCACTGCAATTGATTTGTCTGGACGGAATGATATCATTCGATAACATTGTGGTACTTAAGAAGTGTAGCTCTACTAGCACAAGACTCATTTCTTGGTGAATAAGTCTGTGTACTTCTTGGAGTCGATCCTCTTGTTGTAGTTGTCAATGCCTGCGTTGACCTGGCGGAGATAGTCAGCTATAAACTGATCCATGTCTGCAATAGGGCCAAGAAGTATGTTAGCAACAGATGAACCAGTCAGAAATATGAGGAAGGTTTTGTTTATGCAGGTTAGACATCCTGATCCTGGCAAACAATGTCTAAATACAAATCAATCTCTACAACTGGATAGGATACAGAGATCACTTCTGGATGGCTCGAGTGAAGGAAGGGTATTTGAATTAAAAAAAAAAACGAAAAAAAACACAAGGAGGTGGACATAGAAAAGTTCATAGAAAAGGGTGCAAGAAAATATCACTGTTGTGCTCACAAGGGTGTTTGTCTGCCTTCTGGCCGTCCATGCTGATGTAGCTGGTCCCGTTGTAGTACCAGCCTGCAGGCAGTGGCTCCAGGTGGTGCTTCCTCTGTACACACAAACACAGGCAGTCAAGGAGAGCTGTTCACTTCAAGAAGAGAGTCTCAAGTACTCTACAGTAATACATAGCTAGTCAAAGTGTAAATATTCTTAATGATTAAAATGTCTACCCCCAGCAGCTTCTTTCCCCACAGCAAATCACATGGATCTAAATCCTGTTGGGGGAACTAGCTGAGGCTTGTGCCCTCCAAGTGCAGTCTAGTTAGTCCGTCATGACTTACATGGATGTTTGCCATCTCCTGCTTGCTCAGGCTATCTTCTGTCCTGTAAGCCTTCTTCCCTGGTTTCTATATGCACAACAAAGAGTCAATGTTGTGGTAAATGGTTTATTGATAAAAAACACATGAGAAAAAACGGCATTGCAGTATAGAGACTGAATTGCGCCGCAGCTTACAATCACGTATACAGTAAAGTCGACACGATCAGAGTACTATGTACAACAGACGATAACAGTTCATATGTCCAAATGATCGTTGACTAATACAATTAAAAGCTAGATTTCAGTTCGACATTACTACTAAAAGCAAGGTTAATGTCCAGCCGGAATAACAGATCAGAGTTTTTGTCCGCCAAGGAGTT
This sequence comes from Branchiostoma lanceolatum, assembly GCF_035083965.1. Classification (NCBI taxonomy): domain Eukaryota; kingdom Metazoa; phylum Chordata; class Leptocardii; order Amphioxiformes; family Branchiostomatidae; genus Branchiostoma; species Branchiostoma lanceolatum. Next base: position 11,816,099 of record NC_089724.1, read on the forward strand.
GCGCCAGCGCAGGTTTGGCACTCGTGGTGTAACGTTTAGTACCCCTGGCTTGAGAGTACTGGAGTGAGTTCCTCAACAGTCTGCCGTGCTGTTCTCCTCGAGTCGGAGGTAGCCAGGAACAGAAACGTGGCGATTGTCTCACTTTGTTTGCAAAGTTCACGCAGAGGTCGTGTCTGCGGTCAGAAAGAGTTTGCAGATTTAATCCTCTCAGTGTGTCCGTATACGAGGTATACTGGCGACCCAATATGATCTTACAGGCACGTTTCTGAACGCGTTCCAGTCTGTTGATTTGGCTGTTGTTGAGGGCGGCGTTCCAAACTGGGGCTGCATACTCGAGGAGCGGTCGAACATACCCGCAATAGATGGCCGTCAGGTCCTCTGTCGGAAGGCCAGCTCGGCGCAATTGGCACAGCAGAAAGAGGCGCTTGCTCCCCTTTGATACCATGCTGTCCACTTGTGAGTCCCATCCCAGGTCGGACTGGATCTGAAGTCCAAGAAGTCTGGCTTGTGTTACTACGGTGAGTGCTTGGCCTCCCAATGTAAGGACTGGGGGAGGTGGGGGTCGTTGCATAAAGCAAATCTGTAGAACTTTGCATTTCTTGGGATTCAGCAGCATATGGTTTCTCTCTGACCAGTCGTCTAACTCGTGTAAGTTGTTCTGCATGGTTGAAGGTGAGTAGACCGGTCGGATTTCCCCCAGGTTTAGATCATCGACATACTTCCAGTAGTCGCTGTTTAGTGTCCCAGCATCGTTGATCATGGCCAAGAAGATCAAAGGCCCTAGCAAAGTTCCCTGAGCCACCCCACAGGTGAGTGACTCCCAATGTGATAGTCCATGTTGGTAACGTACCCGCTGTCTACGGCCCGACACAAAACTGCATACCCAGGGCAGAAGGGAAGACCGCGCCCCCATTTGTACGAGTTTTGTGATAGCTGTCGTGTGACAGACTCTGTCAAACGCCTTGCTGAAATCTGTCAGTACAAGGTTACCGACAGATTGCTTCCTCTCTGCGCCTTTGAAGAAAAAGTCAAGGATGTCTACCAAGCAGTGGGTTGTGGAAATTCCTCTGAGGTTCCCGAACTGTCTGGGGTCCACAGTAGGTAAGATGTCGCGGAGGAGCCACGTGAGGACGAAACCCTCCACTACTTTGGCGAACTGTGATGTTAGCGACACTGGTCTGATCTTGTCCAGGTCTGCTGGTTGTTCTTTCGGGACGGGGATGACGATCGCGTCCCGCCACTCCGGTGGTACTCTGCCCTGTCGTAGGGATGCATTTGTGATGTCGGTAAGTGGGGTGGCGAGCTCGCAGGCGAACTCTTTGATGAGAGTAGGCGGGATGGCATCAGGACCTGGAGCCTTGGTCACCTTTACCCTTTGCAGGCGATGGTACATCTGCCATGGGTCAATCTGCGGCGGTGGAGTGGCCGGTAAGAATGCTGGTAGCATGGCTGTGTCCAGAGGAGGCAGAGCCTGGCAAATGGTAGCTAGGTGGGTGTTGATGGCTCCAGCGATGGCGGTCATGTCTGTTGGGTCCACACTAGGCACGTGGACAGTGGGAGTAGATTTGGAGAGGTTTGCCAAGCGTCGCACCTGTTTGTGCCACTCAGACGGATCTGTTCTCTTCAACCTCTCGACATGATCACTGTAGAAGTCTTTCTTTGCACGTTTGCATCCGCGGTCAACCTTGTTCCTCAGGAAACGGTAAAGTACCATGTGGCCTTTACTGTGTGCCTGTTGTCTCCTGTGGATCAAGTCTTTAAGCAAGGCTGACATCCATGGTTTGTCCTTGTGATGTAGAGAGCATTTCCTTGAGGGGAAGTGCTTCTCTATGGCAGAGTTCAAGGTGCGGTAGAAAGCAGCGGTTTTCTCCTCCACTGTGTCACTTTCCAGTACTTCACTCCAGTTGTGCGAGGTGATCCATTGGCCAAACGCCCGTATGCTGGAGTCTGGTAGAGGACGAACGACGACCTGCTTTGTTTTGTTTGGCATCTGTGACCGGACTCTTGGCTGCCACCAGACAGCTTTGTGGTCACTTGTTCCTATCGGGTTTGTGACCACAGGGGTTAGGTAGAAGGACTTGAGGTTGGTGACTATGACGTCCAACGTGGCGTCCCCACGGGTAGGGGTGCTGACCACCTGTTCCAGTCGGTGTGACAGGACGAGGGGCCTGTAGTCGAGACGATTGTAGTCGCCGGCAAGTATTAGACCAACGTCTGGATTGTGTGTTTTCAGAAGGTCGGCTGTGTTGACAAGATGTTCAATGAGGAGTTGTTGATGCTTAGAGTTGGGCGGGATGTAGGTAGCACACACTGCAATAGCTGGCACCTGACGTGGGAGTCGCTTGGGACGGACCCACACCCACACACACTCAAGTTCTGTAGGTACTTGGACGTGAGAGATCAGTCTTGCCTGTACATTCTCGTGGATGTAGATAGCAACTCCACCTCCTCGTCGCTCCGTTCTGCTTGTAGAAAAGAGCGTGTAATTGTCAATGTTCAGGAACTCACTAGGCATTGCGGTGGAAAACCAGGTCTCCGTCACGATGGCAATGTCGGCCTTGTACTGATGTACTGTAAGTTCAAACTCGTCTAGTTTGTTCATCAGCGAGCGAGCGTTGCACATGTAGACAGACGGAAAACCTGTAGTGGTCCTTTGTTTCGGTGGCTGTAGAGGTACGCTAACTAGGTTACTGGCACCTGCATTCCTGCATGTCTGTTGTTGTTGACGAAATTGCTGGGAATATTTGCATATGAAGGAACCAGAGGGAGGGCGATGGCCGACTATGGTAGAGATCTTGCGAGCCCTACCTCTTCCAGCTTTTCTCCCTCGAGGTCTGCTTCTCCACAGTAATCCATTGATGTTAATAAGAGGTACATGTATATATAATTATTTAGGCTCCTAAGACCAAGAGAGATTCTCTATACACTTTGTATACCAATTCCTTTAGCATGAAAGTTCATCTGTGTTGGTGTATATCATAATAACAACAACTGAAATACTAGTTAAGATATTGTGTCGTGATGATTCTACTCTAAAGAAGGCCATAGAGGTGGCTAAAAATTCACTGAGGTAATGTTTCGTTGTAAGTTGGTAGAAGTCTGAATTTTGTTCCAAAGTGGCGTACCTGTCTGGTGCAGGCCCTGAGCCAGGTCTTGAGTACCTCCTCCTGCAGCCCACAGCCGGTGAACACCATGCAGTAGTCCCCATCAGCTGTGTCGTGTTCTGTCTCCGAGGCAACCATGGACAGGTAACCGCTCTTGGTCACGTGGATGACTTCATACAGCTTGGGTGAGTCCAGGAACTGGACATGTCCCTTGGTGCAGTACACATTGCCGTGGAATGGGTAGGGAGATAGAGCTGACTTCAGAGCTGCAGTACAATGTGAGATTATAATTCACTTTGAATGCATATCATACTTTTGAATGGTTCAAGTGTAATGACAATATCATTGTAGATAGATTTAAAAAAGTAGACTAGTTAGATCTACTAAGACATGAAATAATGCAGCCTGGTTAATAAGCACTTTCCCTAATCAAATTTTACCACATACATGTATGGCCTCCCTACATGGTAAATATATACCATGGCCTATTTCTCAACATGTACATTTTGATTTCAAAGTACTGCCACACAAATTAAGGCACCATATCCCTGTAAACTCCTGAACATCCCTGACCTTTGCACTTGGCCTGGAACTTGACCTTATCCAGCGGTAGTGAGAAGTAGATACAGACGTCCTGCATAGTGGGGGAGGGTGGGGAAGACTGCACCTGGCCTGTGGACCTGCACAAGGGTAAAAATGGCACTGAAGCTATGGCATCTTTGGCTTCTGTGCACAACCTACTTACAAATGTGTACTTCAATCTTTACCTTGCTGTGTGCAAACGCACATGCCCAAAGCTGTACTGACTACAGCAGGAGAGGTATATATAAAACTTTATATTGTGTAACTCTATACATGCGATGATGATGTACAGATTTGTTTGAAATTGATCTATAATTTCTTTCCTACAAAACAAAATTTATGACAGTAATCATAAGACATCCCATCTCTGACCCTTCCCCATTCCCTCCATCAGTACATACCATCCTGGTGTGCCCAGGTGCCTGAGCTGGGCCATCTTGGGCTGACTGAACATGGTCTCAGACAGGATCAGCTCAACATCTTCTGACCTGGGAACATACAAGGTACAATAGTTACTGTACCATCTCAGGGAAAAATTAAAGTAGCACTTTGGCAATTCTGTTGATGGAATGAGTTATGCAGTTTCTGTCAGCTATGAACCATAAATAAAGCTGATTTTAGTTAAATCAGGTTTTATTTAGGTAAAGCAGTGTCATGGGCTGATAAGGAATCCAGCCATGATTGGCCCTTACACTCGCCAAATATATGCATTTATGTCAGGTGAAAATTATGTATATCCATGAAAATTAGCCCTACTCATACACCATAACAGATACCATATTTTCAAGGCTCAAGCTCAATGCAATGATTAACTTTAATACATGTACATACATAATGTAGTGTTAATTTGAGTGATCAAAGTACATGCATTGCTCATATGGGAGGCAAAAATTGAATGTCTGTGGTAGTGTGTAATAATAATCAACATAAGGGAGACAGATATGAGGTAATAAGTAATGACGAACCTTGTGACCACTCCCCTCTCAGCCAGGACAAAGGCAGCATCAGGATTGACCGCTCGGACCAGATGCTGTGTGACCTCCAGCTGGGGGTTCTGGTAGGGGAAAGTCAAGGTCATGGACTATGATATATGTTCTATAAACTAAAGAAACAGAACTGAGACTGTGACAATGGCAAGAAACAGCACACAGTGCATTATCGGGAACAATATGTAGAGTGTAACATTCCAGAAGAAAGATACTAGTATGGCCAAAACATTCCAATCATGAAATGAAGTTCGAATAAAGGGACCAACTTGGCTGGGGTTTGAATTTTTGGTACACCGTTTTCTTTTATTTTCTTCACAACCCTTTATCATCATCAGAATCATTTCATTTTCACACAAGCCACAATAATCCTTTCTGTTTCGTTCCAGCAGCACTTTTCCATCATTGGGTTAGAGAGTTTCAAATAAAAAAACTCTCAAACTATACTTACCTGTGCCTCAGTGCAGCTGGTGAAGACTATGTTGTTCACCCAACCTGCAGACAGAAAAAAAAAACATCAATGACTTTCTGTTCTTGTCAGCTCATGGGCATAAGTTTGCAAAATCTGTAGACTACTGATCTACTTCATGTATGTGCAATGTATGTGGACAATGTAGTTGTTGTAGAGTTATGACTCCATGTATTGAAATGTTGAACTGGACGAATTGTTAGTCTTACCTGGAGCACACTGATCCAGCACTTTGGGAAACAGAAACCTGAAAGAAGAGTTGTACAGTCACATTCTCATACAGACTATCTTAAACTAGTTAATACAGTTCAGAATATATACATCTTGAAGACTGATGACACAAACCAACAAACAAACAAACAAACAAACAAACTTAACTATTTCCTTCCTGTACACATGTCTGACAGAACTAATGACCAATTGCTACCTGTCCTCCAGGAAAGTGTTCATGGGATCCACACAGGCCATCACAGCTCCCACCTTCAGTCTGCTGCGCACCTCTGGGTCAGGGTGGCACAACACAGCCAGCACCACATCCAGCACATCTGTAAACCTGGCAATATGGCAAGGAAGAGGGAAAAAATTTAGGCGGTTGAATCATCCCTTCTGCTCAGAACACAGCATTTTCATAGCAATAATTCTACTTTAGTAATACACTTATACATTGTAGGATAGCAGGTGTTATTGTAATCGATCCTAAGAGTGATTGCAGAGGCCTATGACAGAAAACTATATTTTCAGACTGAAGAAAACATTGAATTAAATAAAGGCTGATTGTTAACATGTAGCTAAATGTTGCTGTCTAGATCTTAATAAATGAATCTATTTTTCATCAGCCACCAGTGCCCTCTTACCCTGGAGTGACGATGACAGCTCTCATCTTCTTCTTCCCCGCTGCGGAGGCCTTGGCCGCCCGTTTCCTCTGAGCCGTGACTGCTGCGCTGAGGGAGGCCTGCAGGCTGTCTGCATCAAAGCCATCTGTAATCTCAATGGGCTGTCTCAACACCACCCATCTGATAGAAAAGGAGAAGACTTCAAAGGCAAATACAGCCAGTATCTCTATCATCAAGCGTCTCAACTGTAATGGCTTTTACCATGTCCAGGACATTGGCCGAACAAGAACACAATCTAGTCAACATGGACATTTGTGGGGGCTTTGATGACTGACAAGAAACACAATGTAGACAGAAAACTTGAAAGAAAGAAATCAGAACATCATTCTTAAAATCCAGTACACTTTTATGGGCATTGTCCCAAGACTACACCTACCTTCTAGTTGTCACATCCAGCTTCTGCAGACATGGCCTTGGGATGATTTTTAACTTATAATTTATTTTGTTACACATGTATCATAAATCATATATTCTGACACTGTAAAGGTTGTACAGTACCTGCCGTGCTCCTTGTTGATGTTGACCAGACTGGTACACAGATTGTCCTTATGACTACCCGGGATCCCAGTAAGGATGGTCACAATGATCTGCGGAAAGTCAGTTTCAATTAATCTTCACACGTAAATATAAAGATCAGTTTTTAATGTGTACATCTAGACTTGACTTATACCCTCACAAGTCTACAAAGAGAGTCTGACATCTTTTGATGGAACCTCTAAGTTTTAGATATACCTTAAATAGTTATATGTCACTCATACCTGTTCTATTCACTACTACTTTGAGTTTCAAATCATATCTTATGCTACATATTTGCTTTCATCTACTGTAAATGCATTTTATATGGCAGTTGGTAATTGTAGCGAGTGCAGGAAAAGGGAGTAGTTCACTGCATTTAATCTTGTCAGTGGAAACAAACATCACTGTCTCAAATGTTTGTGATAAAAAATTTGCGATGATGATGTTTTAGGGGTTGACTAGTGACCGTTTAAGTAGCTGAAATAAAAAAAAGTTACTGTTAACAAATCAAGAATTACAGTATATTAGTATTCCTATGTTGACCATATATGATTGCACACACTGCTTGGGAAATACCAGTAGGGATGACATTGTACATCCTTATAACTCCTAGTTAGGTAAGCTCAGCAGCAGCTGAAAGCCTACACACCTCCTCCATGTTGGGCTCCAGGTCCATGGGCTCGTCCCCGGCCTGGTCCAACAGGACAGCCAGGTCAGCGGCAGGGACGGGGGTCTGCAGGAGGTTACTGGCTGAGGAGTGGGGCAGGAACCTGCAGGACAGGACATACGTGAACAATGGACACTTCTACCTGGCACAGTCAAGGTTACATTCTAATGGCACCACACGGCTTAGATCATACATGGAGAGGGAAATGATGACCCAAAAAAAACCTGGCATAGTTGACTCTTTTACAAAAAGCAACAGGCTCAAGCCTTGCTTGAGGGGAGATAAAAAAACTTCAAAGTTGAAGGTACATCCTAGATAGTCATACTCATAGTCATACTTTTATGTCACTCACACCTAGTGGTATCACTACCTTTAGTAACATGGCAAGTCCTGACATTGATTAGATGGAAAGTGGAAACAAAGAATAGAAACACAATTTCAATTGCTTTTTATCTGTATAGCCTTTAATCAATTATTTCTATCCCTGCAAAACAGATTTAATTGTGTTTGAACTATATTGAAAGAGATCATTGTTCTCCACATTATGGACAAACAATGTACCTTTCCAGATCAGGCAGGTTCACCATGGCCTTCTTCAGTGAGGAGGGTTGGGTCAACATCATCTCCAGCCTCTTCTGCAGCTGGGAGTGGCTGCACAATCAACATAATCTATTTAATACTACATTGTAAAATAAGCTTAAAGTAGGGGGACAAATTCTACAACAGATCACAGGAGATGTTCCACAGTACAATAGAAAACATTGTCAGTTGCATTTACATGTAGTGTAGGAGTACCATGTATACACTTGTTACAACATAGGTCATACAAATGTACATGTGCCTGTTCATCTTCACATGTACAGGAGTGCATATATTTATTTATTTATTTAATTATTTATTTTGATTTACCACATTTTGTGGAAGGATTGACATAACAGGTGAACTATCACCTTTTCAAGATGTCATCCCAGACCGGACTGTAAGATTTGGACCATCGCACACCGGGGCATGCCCCTACTCTTTTTCAAAAGGTGTGGTGGGTTCTTTAACGTGCACGGGGTGTTGCTCTCCCCAAACACGGGACCTCCATTTAACGTCCTATCCGAGGGACGTCCCTAACCCTAGATGAGCTAGGTACTCATTTACACCTGAGTGAAGTGAGGAAAGTCGTGTTAAGTGCCTTTCCCAAGGGCACAACGTCGGGGTGCAAGTTCGGACATGTCTCTGGGCACACCTGGGATTAGATCCCGGGACCCATTGTTTGACAGCCGCGTGCTCTATAGTTGCGCCACACGACGCCACACGATTCACCAATGAGATAAAAGGTAGCATAATTTATGGTAAACTTTAAGCAAAAGTCAAGAACCCTCTTTTAAAGGAAGACAATAGCTGCTTACAGAGAGGCCAGCTCAGTGGGCAGCTCCTTGACCACCTGTAAGTGGGCCTGCCCCATCTCTTCCTTCTCCTGCCAAGCTGACATCACCTACAGATCAAACAACAATGGTGCTCTACTTGGGTCATTTGGGTCACTATAAACTACAAAAACAAGTTAAGTTTACTATGTATTTGTGCAAGGATACTTTCCTGCATATTTCATGTTACATTATGCATTCAAATGGAAAATAATTTTAGTGAAATTAAACTGGTACTAGCTGAAATGGGCTAGCAAAATCATGGCTTGTCCACTGACGCCTTAAGTAGAAAAGATGACGACTGTAATTGATATTAGTTTAAGCACACAGTTGTCTTTCATAAAATCTGATCAAACTTTCAGTCATGTTTCTTTCTGTTATAAAGTGTGGCCCTTCCTTTGGTCACAATTACTTTACAGCAGCATTTTGCGTTCAATTTCGAAGTACATGTACTCAATTCTTAAGTGAAAGAAGTGTCCATTGCCCTGACCTCTGTGATGAATGTCTTGTAAGCCCGAGTGCTGGGGTTGAAGACGATGACGAGCCTGTTGTCAGGGTTCTGGACCTGGGCAGGGAGGTAGCCCAGCATGTCTGGTCTGTAGGTCAGGACCAACATGGCCACAACTGTACGGGAGTCCTGGGGACACAGGAAAAGGGTTACCATACATACCCAGCACAAATAAAACACTAAATAAATCAGTTTGAAAACATGAACATAAGGCACTGGTACACTAGTTCTACTTTCAGTGATAAAGTAATGTGGTAAAATTAAATCAGCATGAGCAACGTGCAGCTCATGTGGCAATTTGAATGCCTATCAATTACCTATATCATGTATTAGTAAGACATTAAAATAACAGGAACATTTCTGTAAGACAGCACTTTCCATTGCTAAACCACAATTTTTTGTTGATTAAGGCTTCTGGAACGTTAGAAAGCATGTCAATTTTGTAAGTCTTACCCCATCATAAAAGAGAATACTCTGCAGTTCCGTTCTGGGCAGGATGAGGGCGCCCCAGTGTGGCTGAAGGAACACCAAACCTCTCTCAAAAATGTGCAGCTGACCTGGGGAAGGTAACAGTACACTTGTCAATGCTTCCAACAGAAACTGCCTATTTGGGATTACCACTGAAAGAGCTCTACTTAGTGTAATTCTCTATTTGTTAATATTAACTTTATTTTAGTTACTTTAGCAGTCACTAGCAAACCCCTAAAATTTCATCATCGCAAATATCTAATCACTAACACTTGAGACAGTGATGTTTGTTTCCACGGTTAAAATTATACAATAAACTACTCCCTTTACCCCCAACTGCTAAAATTACCAACTGCAAAGATGTTCAAATACAGTAGAAAAGCATAGAATAAGACATTATCAACCCACCTTCTTGTGAGAAGCAGTATTTGGTTGCCACCACCAGCTGTACCTGTTCCCCCTGGAGGAGGGGTTTACCCAAGACCCCCTCAGATGGTGTCTGGAACAAACAACAGTATTGTACGGACAAAATCTGCAAGAGGATCCTCAGTTCATGATGACCACTTTTTGTGGGGCTTTAAGTTTTTCCCCATAGATACAAGCATCAGATCTATACAGGCGTATTTAGTGCCAAGCCGTAATTCTTGCGTCAGCTCCATTTCAGTGCAGGGCTCGAAATAGTGGGTGCATGTGCACCCAGTGCACCCAAAATTGGAGCTGTGCACCTAATTTTTGACTGTGGGTGCACTGGTGCACCTATATATTTTTGTAGCCTATAGGGTTAAGGTACTATTGTACACTAGTATACAGAATATTCTTGAAATGTAAGTATAAAAAGCAGCATGATAACTTTTTGCTGTACTTTATTTGATGTATTATTTGTTTGAAATTTTAAAGTTAGCTATAGAATTACAGATTGAAGTTCTTAAGAAAGGCAGCAGCGTTAAACTTTGTAATTATGTTCAGAAGAACATTCAACTTTATTTTATCTGGTGCACCCAAAATTCTTTCTGTGCACCCAATTTTTTGAGTTGGGTGCACCAGTGCACCTATTCCCAAAGATGAATTTCGAGCCCTGCAGTGTGTACATTTTTTATATGCTTGTGGTACAATAGAAACTGCATTTTCACCCTTACAAGTAGGTCTGTTTGTCGCTTGGCTGGTTTGTTATATGGTAACTATGATGGACAATTCTTAAAGGATAAAAAAAACATACTCAGTAAAACTGAACAGAAGACATCTTACCTTCACTAAAGACACTACGGCTTCAGAGTGGTTAGTCTCCTCCTGAGTGGTCTGGACAACAAAATCAGATATGTCACATAAACCATGATACATTACATAGTAAGTATGAATGCAAAGGAAACCAAACATGCTCACAATTTCAACTATCGCTTGCACTAAGTAATGTGTAATACATAGAAGGATTTACTCACCATCCAGGTGGTGTAACGAGGGATATGGGCTGTCAACACTGTGTAGCAGCTGTCAACTGTTTTTGAACCATCTGGAAACATAGGATAGAACATCTATTGATAACCAACTTGAGATTACAATGATAACAATACACAGATTGAACTTTCAAAGTTCATAAGTCTATTGCTCAGTCTATGACCATAGTAATCTGTTTATTTTGTCTTAATTACAGCTCTGCAGTTACAAAAAAGTAAAACCTTTTTCTGACTTTAAAAGTATTTCCTTCGGTTATGCATGTGTAGAACGATTGCCTATACATTAGGCAGTGACACAGAGAGCAAACTAATGAAGGTTGTCATTTCATCCTTTTCCTGCTTTCCCAATGACATGAGATTGGTCATCATCACCATCAGTGCATACCATGGTTCATGATGGTAAGGCTGGACACCAGGAAGGACTCAGCAAAGGTGACAGAACCCAGGGACTCTCCTGTGTGTTCCACACTGGGAATGTCGTTGAAGGACAGGAATGCCTGGGATGTACACAGAAGAAGAACATGGAATACAGATGACAGATAAGACTTATAAGGAATGCCATCTGGCCAATACCTAAGGCATACCTTGAGCCGGCTTGAGAACTCAGATTCACAGTGTTAAGAATACATAGTGTCACATTTCATATTGCATATCGATAGCATGACAATGGGCCAGAAGTTCTTTGATCATGACTTAATGGCTACTTGTTGGATCATACCTATGTCTAAGGAACAGCTACTGCCGTGAGAAGTGAAAAAAAGTCAACACATTCTTACATTCCTACAGACTTACAGTTTTAACAAGGTGAGATGGTGCTCCCTGCTCAGCTGCTTGAGAGCTGCAGGAAGAAGTGAGGTATCTGTCACTAAGAGATTAAGCAGCATTGCCTACACTGTAGGAGCAGTTACTATGTATTGTGTTTATTCACAACAACTAAACTGCATACCATTAATACAGTGTGACTACAAAAAAATATCAAACTTGGTACAATCAATGATATCAATGAGACAAGGTTTGTATAAAACATTGCTTGTACTAAAAGTCCAATACATGTAATACAAAACTTTGAAAATAAAAAAATGTCATCAAAACAACTTACCACCCATGCATGTCTACCTCCTCAATTGTGAAATCGATTGGATTCCTGTAGAGAAGCATTAGATACAAGATAAAGATCACTGACATGCGGCATTGATGATGATGATGAAAGATCAATCACAATCTTAACTGTATCTTGATAAGTGAAAAATAAGACAAAAAGTCACTCCAAACCCAAGGGTTTAGCTTTGTGGAAAGGCAATATATAAAGTTGATCAACCAATATTCATATTTTGTATGAAACATGTTCACACTAAAGTAAAACTCTTGAGAATTGGGTCCAGTGTTGATACATAGTATCCAAAAATTGGTTCACTTACTATGATTCTGGCAGTCTGGGTTCAGGGACCTGTGTACTCTGGGCTCTGGCTACCAGAACTTCAGCCCATATATACACAAAAGCAATACTGGCTCACAATGTAGAAAATTTGAATCAAACAAAAGTATCCTATGCTTGGCAATCCACATTGGGCAGGCAACAAATTATCTGTACTGAAGTTACTCACTTGGATGATGCAAAGGCACTCCCCAGAGGAAGCTGGTGCCGGTCTACTGCATCTTTCAGAACATCTAGAACTGTCTTCCTCGCCTGTGGAGGAAAGTTTTAGATGTTCTGAAACAATTGCCTTTTAGTCACAGCATGAATAAAGACATGTCTTTGTTACTACGGTCAACATATCTAATTCTTAAAATGGCTTAGCATTGCCAACAGTCATTGCACAAATGATTTTGCCTCCACATAGATACATACATATAAATACTGAATGCATAAATGCATCATCAAAAGCCAAGAAACCTCCAAACAGGGATGTTTGATCTTTAAGGGGTTAGAGACCATGACAAGAATAGTGTGCACAATATTACTATCTTCAATCTTTCTCGACATCTTTACATGTTTATTTGTAACCAAAATCATTCAATGTACCGGTATTACTGTAATAAAGGTATGATATTTGGACAGTAGTGAGTCACTTAGTAAAGGGCCAAGTCCAGGCAAACTCACAGCTCCAACACTGAGGGTCTTGCTGTATTTGTCAATGGCAGCCAGAACAGCGTCCACTGCTACTAAGTACATGGTAGACAGCAACCTGCAGAATAACACAACATGAAATTTAGTCAACTTTAACTTCCAGCAGCAGAGTCTGACATGTTTTAAAGTTCGACTCTAAGTCTAACAACATCCAGTACACAATGTCATGCTCTACAGATAAGGCGAGGGAAGGGTTTTGCAACAACAATATCCCTGTGATGTTACGTTGATTTGAGGAGTTATCAGATTTTACCCAGAAAACAGGTAAATTCAGAGGGTAAACAAGTAAGAAATGGCTAGAAACTCAGCCAAAAAAGTGTACATGGCTCTCAGGATTTCACTGACTCCGTGCAAGAAAAAAGACAAAGTCAACTAATTGCACTTTTTCCTTAAATCGTAAAGTTAGGATTTAGAGAAACAACCAATTCAACTGTGTGTCGAATCTTTGACCTCTCACTTGTACTTCTCCACAACGTTGGAAGGGCCCATTGTTCAAGACCTTACCTGAGATCCATGTTCTTCTCTTCAGTTTTGGGTATGCCAGCTTCTCCTGTTACTGAACATTGGAGAAAAGGTACAAACTCTTAAAGAAAGATCATGAAAGGTGAATAAGTACATTACATGTGTTATTGTGCATGTTGACATGTAAGTGTGTTTTAATTGTTTGCTCCCCATTTACTGTTGCATTTCTGTTCAATGAAAACAAACCTAGAAATGCTAGTAAAACCATAACTCCCTTGATTGAAAACCATAACTCCCTTCATTGGTTGGTAGAAGCAAATGCGAGTGGAGGCAGCAGATACCTGGGTATGGGACATGTCCACTGCTGAAGAAGTAGGTTCTGGCACAGCTGAGTGGACCTCGAGGGGAGATGGCCTGACAAGCCTACAGGGAGAGGAAAGTGACCTTTCGTAAGAATCATCAAAATGGACAATAAACCTCTGACATGGCAACATTATGTTCCTCAAATGCAGAAACTTCTAGGGATCAGTATTCTCATGGCAATTACTGAGAAATAAAGGTATCAGGCGTTTTGCTGAGTATCCCATGCCTTTCAAAATATAGTAAGAAATACAAGTTAAGCACAACTGGATAGAAAAGAGTACTCAAAGTGCACAATGTGCACAGAGCTATGGACACACAACAAACTGGAACTTGGAAGATTATAAAATTTAAGCATACTGGTTTCCAATATCTAAGCTAGAAGAGTAGGACAGTGATGATATGTCCAAGAACTCTTTCAAAAGTCACTTTACCTACTTTGCATGCTTCTTATCACAACACAGAAACATACTGATCTAGGCTACTATTTAGGTACCATAACCATCACATTTCTCCATTATTCATTGTTGTACCAAACATATTTCCTACAGACATGTTCCCTACCATGTGGAGAGATGGCCCTCCCCTGACGCCTGCCGTGCCGATGACCCCATCAGTCCCCTGTCCACCCGCCCCTGCTCCACCTGTTCGAGTCCCAAACAGCACGAAGGCCCGTCTCCGCCCTCCTGCACCACCTGCCTGCATGCCGTGGATGTAGTAGCTCTGCAATGGCTGGTTGGAAAATAGTGGCAGTTATGTCATTTTTAAGGCATTCGTCAAGGTATTTTGTCAAAATTTAAACAAGCATAGAAAAAAAAGCAAAACTTTCTGATCGTCTAATATCTTCGAGTAAGTAGGACCTCAAGAAGTGAGCTAACTGTACCTCTCCAACTTTGCTCTCTGTCAAGACTGCTCTCTGGGCAGGGCTGTGGGACAGAAGGATTGTAAGATGGAACGGTTTAGTTCACACCTGTCATGGGCAACTGATGGAAGTTTGTTAAGTTTCAGTAGCTGTTGGTCAGTGACATAAGAAGTCAGTATTTGATGATTATGCTTCAATAACACAGAAATGTAAATTAACAGTTGTTCTGCAAGGTTTTCTCTTGAACTTTCCATGTGCCTTTTTCATCCTTTGATACCAGATAAATACCAGTACATACATGACAACAAAGGTCTATCCATTCCTTACATCACTAATAAATGAATAAATAACATTCAGCATATTGGTGGGTTTGGTAAATGTCAAATATCAACACCTCCTACCTTTCAACATCAATATTCTTGATCAATGAAGTCCACTGCTGTTCAAACTGGGACAGTTGCTGAGAAAATATAGAGACAAAATTCATAATAGGTGTATCAACTAACATTCACCTTGTTATGTTGAGCCCAACATACTGTTGGGCGCAACATATTGTGTTCGTATGGTTTCTTTCTCCTGTCAAATCTTGTAATCGACTCAGCTCGGTCGTCCCTGCACCAACTGAGCTGAAATTTGGTATACAGGTACAGTGGGTAAATACCCTGGGAGCCTTTTTTTAAATTTTTTCGATATTGACCTTGAAAGTGATTTTATTGAGGTTTTTCTGACCAAAAACGTACATTTTGGCCTCCTGTGCTCTGGAAATACATCCAATGACCTGAAATTTGCTATGGTGGTACATTGAACAAATATCTAAAGAATCCCATTCGCACTTTCGGCATACAACACTTCGAAATACGATTTTTGAGGGTGTTTTTGGGAAGAAGATCGGCTATTTTCCTCATATGGGGTCACTGACTTATAGGTCACATCTTTATTCATCTGGCCGGGTGGACTAATTTGGTCAGCCAATGAGAGAGCGCAGATTTATCCAGCTCAACCTGATTGGTTGAAATAGTCAATTTGATTAGGGGCACTGACAGGTGCAGGCACAACTTCACTACTCCCTGGCTACCATCCTTGTGTTGTTATTGTTGTGTCCTACTGAAGATAAGTGCAATTGAGAAGGTTCAAAACTTTGTGGTATTTTTCGACACACACGGTGATTTTCTTATTTTAACACTGCATGGAAACAAAGATTTCCACAAGTTTGCAAGCTTGGACACTATGGTGAAACCTGACATTTCCTCGCTATGTACACTAATTTTCTACCCGTGTCTCCAAGATTGGACACCAGTGCAGTGCGCACAATAGTGCACACAAAGTGTCCAAAGTTTCCCACCTTAGGAAACATCCCGTGTCGAGACGTTGACAATAACATTAACAATAACAATAGAGAGTTGTGAAGTGCGTGAAAATTCAACTTGAGCAAGGAGGCCCTTGCTTTGAGTAATTGTTGAAAGTTTTTGGCTAAAAATGACGTAAACCTAAGAATTTTCAACCTCCTTGGCCGCGAGGAAGTCTTGAATATCGGCGCTGATCGATAGCGCATTAAACAAAATGTGCGTTGTACTAAAAAAATAGTACATGTATTTTCATCGCAACCACTGGCACTTGTTTAAAAAAGCCGAAGATTTCACCACACACAATCGTCTGCAACTTGTTTTGTTTGTGGTAACGTTACCAGATGGCGAAGTTTTGTTGGTCGCCTTTTTGCATATATTAACAGTGTCATGCCAGCGCCATATTGCATTATCGGTCCTACATTTACTTGAAGTAAACATAATTTACACTTTTAATACGAAACCAACTAGGATAAATACCAAGTACATTGAATTTCAATTATACATTCAAATACCAACATTGCAGACATACAACAAACGTTAGCCTCTATGCCACAGTCGCTTTTTGCATGGGGAGGGAAATGGGCGAAACATGTTGCATTTGCTCCCGCAAATGTTGCCTTTCTAGTATATGGTTAGTTTCTTATCAAAAGTGTGGTTCCTAGGTAACCCATGGAATCTTCAAACTAAATGTGGCCTTCACATATTCATGTCAAAGTAAAGTGGGATGAATGGACAAATGGAAAAATCCAAGGAACTGGCATTTATGCCATTTTGCAATACTGTAATACAATGCCAACACAATCTTTGACAATGTCAATAATAAAACCAGGATGGGCACCTCTGTGACCAGGTTTTCCAGTCCTACAGGGTCCAGTCTGGTGTAGACATGCTCCAGTCTGCCGCTGACATCAAACACCTCATGCTTCATGGTGAAGAAACCTCCACTGAAAGGCACAAACAAGATTTATCAACCTTGCCACTTTCACATCTGGGAAACCACTTATCAAATTGTACCTGTCATATGACATAGTTGTGTCATACTTTTTGAATTTTTGCACACTGGTGAACATGGTGAAAAGTTTTACACTTTTTTTCCTGGCAATACTTTATATATCGTACAACAAACTGAAAAGAAAACACAGAGAACATACCCTCCAAACCCTTCCAGGGCAAATGCCTGTACGATAGGCCACTTCTCTATGGCCATTGCGCTGAACTGCTGCTGGTTAACTGGACAAAGATAAAGTGCAAATGATGTATTCAGTATTACATTACATGTAAGTGCTAAGTAAACTCAGTTTGGCGACATCCTTACAGTAATTCAGGAAGAGACATTATGTCATACCTGGGCTGCAAAAATGTTTGATACGGGTGTTCCGGACCGGGTGATAACTTTAGGTTATCAAATGGGCTTCCATAGAATATTTAGACTGCATTTAGAGTGCGCCATGTGCGCAGCTATCAAAAATTTGAATACTGGATTTGGTCCTTGGAATGTGCGGCTGTTTTTCTCAATTTTTCTCAACTTCTGGTGCATTTCACATTAAAATGTGTGTTTTCTCAGGTGGGTATGACATGAATAAAATACAACACGGTGTATTACACATCACCCTCAATCCCAGCCCTCCCGCAGGTCGGATCACCCTCTGGCCTTGGGCTGGTACCTCGGGTGAGACGGAATACACCATGTTGTATCCTATATTTATCAAGACTGCATCTATTCCTCAGACATTGATAACTGTTCTTTAAGCATGAGTTGAATGGTAGTCTTACATCTGGAGCTGTACGGCAGCCCCACTCTGTTGCTTCCCTCCATCATGGCCACAAAACTCCTGATCTTGTACTCCTCAGCCTCCTCCTCATCCTCATGGTACTACAGGGACACAGGTTAACACAACTAAACTCATCATCAAGCAATACAGTAATGGTTAACGCTAATCTACCTATTTAAGTATTTGTCAGCCATTTACTCAGCTTCCACTTTTGACCAGTTTTCTTTAAAAAAACTTTTCCTTACTGAGGTAGCCTTTATTGGCAACAAATTTGTACTAATTGTGATATTTACAGAGTCATGGACAGATTTGTGGATGAAAGCTTTGACAGGTTCAGAGTTGAGCTATTTGGGTTCAATACATGAATAATATATAAATGTGCTGAATACATACATGTATTACAAATATTTTAGAAAACTGTTTATGATCGTCTCTCTGTTGACTGCTACTGCAACTATATCATACATACAAACTTGACTGCATGAATTGGCCCTAAGCAAAGAGAAGTTGAAGAACATGAACCTTGTCTTCAGCCATACAGAAGATCTGTAAGTTCTTCCAGTGTGCGATGTACGGCAGTAGGTACGGGTAGTTGACAGGGTTACAGTAAATGCACACTCCATCTTGCCTGATCAGAAGCATCATGTCTAGGAATGAATGAATAGGGCATTATGCATATGATTATTAAACTGAGTGGAAAAAAGAGCACTGAATACATATATACAGCATTTTTGAACTTCACTTATCATCATTCTCTAGATCTATAGGTTCTTCTGTATACTAAATTGATCTTGGTACACTAGCATGCTAGAGTGATAACACTCTAGGTTAAAGTTTATTACAAATTGTCTTCAGACTAAGGTGGCTCATGGCAAACAATAGTCTAAAAGTAAACTCTGAAGAGTACAGTTGGGTATTAGCTTATAGGTATTTAACAAAAAAGCCCCAAAATAATGTCTGTTACATATCTATTTATGTACAGTGTGACTTTGCAAAAGGAAGCAGTTCTTGAAACCTCCTGTCTGGATTTGAGGACTTGACAAAAATTAAACACTGCAAGTTTTGAATTCTTTTTACAATACAGGGGAACACCATTCCAACAAAAATCCAAAGGAAACCTCCCTTATTGCCTTATCAATGTACAACATTATCTAAGTTCTAACATACCATCAACAGTATCTTCTGGAAGGTTTGACCTGAGGATAAATGAAGTAAAAAAGGATTTTATTCAGCACTTCAACTTTTTCCTCACAACAAAATGACAAACAAATCAATATTGAAGGAAATTGTGAAAAGTTTGGCCTTACCTCTTGATGGTCTTGTAGTCATACAAACCAAAAAGAAGATAGTTGGCCAGTTCACGGGCTCCATCACTGTGCCTACAAGTATAAAGTATCAGCTGTCAAATTTAATGTCTTCAGTCTTTCTCCAAGGTTTGAACTTGTTTTCTTTGTTGACTTAAGTTTGTTGGGTAAAGTAGTAATTTTTTTGATAACTAAGCCGGAGTTCAGGCCATTGTAAACTTACAATAATAACAAAAGACATAACTAGTATATCGTATGGAAACTTACTTTTACACTGCCTTCTTTTCTTGGACGATCCTAGCCGCGTCGACTCTGGTGGGAAGCAAATTTTCTTGTATACTATATAATGTCTTCCTCCAGAGTCGCGGAAAGCTACGTTCAAAATAACGAACATCCCGTTTCTGATGCAAGAAGATCCCTTTTTCCTCAGGGTTTTTGGGCGTCCCTGACTACCCTGTGGTCTTACGTCATGCACTGGCGGGTTGCCGGTCTTCATTTGCCCCTAACTACTCCGCAACACAAATTTTGCTACCAGTATAACAGCATGTCCCGTGGCCATTTTGGAAAGCTGCCTGCCGCTCTCGCCAGTGTGGCGTGATTGGTGCGTTTGCTCAAGTGACTCGCTTGGTGTTTACAGAATGTTCACATCATCGGTGACAATACTTAATACTGACCTATTTCAGATGTCCTAGACATGGAGTCACAGGACATTCTTGTGGCCTTACCTGCCATCCACACCGAGGATACACAGTACGGCATCCAGGTGGGACTGCCTGGGGTCTTTGCCTGGTTGGAGTAAAGACTGCACCTGGCGCAACCTGTAGTTACTGCAGGGGAAAATTTGTAGTGTTCATCAGTGTCTCCTTTTACTTCTAAAGATCTCATGTTACTGTTGTATACTGGTTGTTGTACTCCTGTAGTTTTATTCTTTTAACATGATTATGATTTGCATCTACAATAGTAGATTGGTCATTGGTCATGCATGTGTTGTCATTTTTGCTGCAGCCAGAGCATTAAATGTGACACGTTAAATATAACAATGACAGTCTTTTGTCAACAAAACTGTCTCTCTTTGATCTGTTGACACCTACATGTTGTAGGACATGACTTTATTTTGGAACCCGCCCACACACAGCAAACTGCCAACATCAGATTCCCTGCTAAAGACTTAAAAATCAATACAACTTACCTCACAGCCGAGGAAAAAGTTTCCTGTTTAGCTGCACGGCGACCTGAAGAAGGTCTGATCGTGTTAATTTGAGCCATTCAGCTCGATTGATGGGGGTAAAAGGAAGAAAAGTTTTAGTCGAACTCTACTTGTTTTCATTAGCAACTACGGCGGCCATTTTGGACGTTCATAGGTCACATGACCTACTCCGCATGATCTGATTGGTTGTGGGCGTTGGGCGGGAAATTCGAACTGTCCATTGTGCTGAAGAACCATCTTTCCCTTGCTCATATCTCGGATACGCATTGTGTTAGCTTCGAAAAAGTTTCAGACATAAGATGGAGCGTACATCAGTTACGTCCATTAAACTGCAACAACAACGTTGTCGATAAATTTCCAGTAAATTCTCAAGCAATGCAGTAAACAGTGAACCTCCTTTTTGTCTGCATTACCACCGTAGATCAGATGATAGCGCTGGATGAAACGTTAGATCGATGTCGAGAAAAGCTTTCATCTAAAACTTTGAGTAAATAAACAAAAAGAAAGAAAGGAAAAATGGACCAAAATGATTTTTAAAAAGTAACGCTTTCGGCAGTACGCTGCACAGAGATGTTAGTTCTTATTCGTGACGGTAACGGGTACTGCTCACAAATGGAAAATAAAATGCCGGCCAAACATATTCTATGATAACTTGTTATATCCGTAATCAGTATTCCACTTCCGTAAGCCGAACTGCCTGCCCACCTGCAGCATTACACAAAACAAACACTGTACGTAGTGACTTATGTCGTATATATATGCAGTATCTGGGCAACCGGTACGTCTGTCCATTATTTATCTATCGTTAACCATCCAACACATGGCCAATAAGAACGAAAAAAAAAACGTTTGGAAGTACACGAGTGCCCCCGCTTGGATATTTGAACTATGCAACATGTACAACACAACATACAGATGTAAACAGACCGGGCACGTTTGCACACACAGCTTTTTAACGCTTCAACAGGCCGATTGTCAACAGCCTGGCAGATAAACGAAGCGAATCACTTTGGCCAGTTGACGCTACAGCATTGGGAAACTGTTTTACAGTAAACTTAGGTGGCAAATGTATTGAAAATAGCGTAACAGCTGGAATCGTTGGCGCCAGATACTGTAAACGAGCATGATTTATACAACAAAATCAATCCGATAAAAGATGGAAAGTACGACACTTGATATCGATCTGAATAAAACATCTACATCGCAAACTAGGGATCGTATCGTCAGCTAATTTTCTCGTGTGAGTGGTTTGTAATCAACATGCTATACTATCTGCATATCTCATACTGCCAGTTTTAACGATGGTGCAGCAGATCATGCAGTCGACAAGCCTGTCATTCAGCCAAATACTGCTTAATTATAGAAGATTTCATTTCTGTCCTCGATAAACAATTCTCAAATCCTATTCTACGCCCAAACATTTTGACATATACCAAACGCTTCAAACACAACCAATTTATTAACATCAGCTACAAGGACCTGACACTTCATGGACTGAAAAACATTTGCTCGATTCACAATTGCTGGTCTCAAATTTGTATAATGTTCTTTGCCTGCTTTACAATGACTTGAACGTGTCACCACAATAAGCTGCAAATTTGAAATGTATCATAAACATAAACCAAAAACAGAATCTCCCTGGATAGACGAATGCTTTTTCCTACCATTTTCATAGCCTCCGTTGCAGACTCTGAAGCGGCTTTTTGGGGGCTAAATAATACACTTTTGCAGCCACCCCGTAACTATCAGCCATCCTGTAACCATCAGCCATCTAGGCGGCTGATGGTTACAGGATGGCTGATAGTTACGGGGTGGCTGCAAAAAGTGTATTATTTAGCCCCCCAAAAAGCCGCTTCAGAGTCTGCAACGGAGGCTACCATTTTCACACATTTTCATAAAAGCAATAGCAACATAACAGCAAGAAATGCCCGGTAGTAGATATAATCGAAACACACATGGCGCTAAAATTGGCAATTATGACTTAACTGTGAAACAAATAGAAGAGAAACCATGGCCGTATGTCACAGTGGTGTAAAGATAATTATAGAAACACGTGAAATTAAAGATAAAGATGACAAGGATTAAACAATATTCGAAGAAGGAGGTTGGAAGAGACAGCAAGGGATATTGCCTACTCTCCACGCCGGAGTGGGTCCGGTTGGTTTTTGACGTGTATTATACCGTTTTCATTATGTCGCCAACCCACACTGTGGATTGGCGTCATAAAGGGAACGGCACAAAATAGAAAGCCCAACAAATACGCCTAAAAACACGTCTAAAACCAGCCGGATCCACTCCTCTGCTTGGAGAGTAGATATTGCCCTCCAAACTTGCAGAAGGTTAATTGTTGGCCTGAAAATTAACCTTTTCATACAATATTTGCCCTCCTATCCACGACCCGTCTGCTTCACACAAGGATATAGTCACCATAGCAAAGTCAATTTTCCCAGTATAGCTCCACTACCAGCCTTTAATTATCTCTAAGATTGTTTTATCACTTGTGCAACTTTGTAGATGCTACTGAGGCGCTGGGCAACAGGGTATAAATGAGGGTTAACTTGCTCCGAGAATGAATGGCTGTCCCACACTGTAATGACCATGGTATCACTCAGTCGATACTTTATGATATGTAACCAGCCTGATCTGTCGCCGGTCGCCGGCACAGAGATTACGTGATTTGGACACATACAGAGGAACAGTGAAGTGGTGTGGGCAGGAAGTTCAGTAATCGGTGTACACGTGTATGAGTACGACTTTTGGCTTTAGTTAATATTCTTCAGAAGCGCATATCCGATGATTTGTGTGTGGCCCAGCACATCGCCAAACACTGTGTACGTTTGTTGGGAACATGGCATGGAACCTGGTACTTGATAGAGACTAGTGTGAAATAGAATTAACGTCTACATATATTGCCTTGAGGACGATGACACAACTGTTTTTCAATTTGATCGCTTTTCGTGATTAAAGGCCTTTCAAAGATATTAATATTTCATGTTGGCATGTTGACTATTTGCAAGTAGGGGTGCATATGACGCACGGTAGAATAATAGATTATGTTTGAAACTTGATAACTATTGACGAGTCTAGTCGTAAAGTCTTCTGGCTAAAACTCAAGAATGTGATGCATACGTAGCTCTTTTTTCAGTGACATTGCTGCAAATGTAGTCATGGTACATAGTCGAGTCTTGCACCTTGCACTTTGTAAAAAAGAAAACAACAGTTAAGCAAAACTAGTACGAGCCCCCTGCAAAAATTTACCGTATTGACTACTAGGCAGTCCCAGGCCTGAGCCAGTTCATTGAGATTTCGGCAAGAAAGACGTCACGGGGAAACTAACCAATGGGAGCGCGCCAACCGCCGGAGGGTCCGTGTTGCTGCACCCAACCTGGGATCGAATCATCTGAATATACCGAACAGTCGAACAACCAAGATAGTCATTCATCATCATTCCTACCCTTTGATATCCCTATCATCCACCGAGATTGACGCGAAAATTATGTTATGCACCTAAACAGGATCAACTGAATACAATCTGGACGTTTTTCGGTAGTCTACTAGTATTCTTTCTGCCTCATCAATATTGTACATATGTTGAGATTTCTTTTATAGACCAAGGAGGTGATTAAACCTCCTTGTATAGACCAAGGTTCAGACTTCGATCACTTTCTATTTCACTCACAATATTTTGCTTGAGATAATGTCATTATTAAGTTTTCTGTACATTTCCTTGAAGCTTCACTTGTACAATCTACCATGTCATAGAGTGCGTTGGCACTATCAACTCAGTGAAGCCTAAAAAAGTAATGAAACATAGTAGGGGTAGGAGAGGGATAAGAAAGCTGTTTAAATCTTGCATATTTTTCCGATCGAAAGTATTACAAAAGAAAATGTTACATTTTGATATTTGGTTTCTTCCCGCTGTCATTGATACAAAGTAGTACGTCGGCAGACAATCTTATTCCTTCACCCTTTAGATCTCTTGTTCGTTTGTTTGTTTGTTTGTTTGTGTTATCTTGTGTACATTCATTTATCGAGGTACCAATCAAATCTACTTGTACGTCGTGATCAGTTACGTGGTCACTGGAAGAGTCCACTATTGACGTATGGCGTTCAAATGTTTTATTTTCTATAGAACAAAATGCTAGATGATTTGAGAGAAATAGGTAAGCAAATTATGATTTCTAATAAATCAATAGTAAGTAAAGAAAATTAATGAAAACCCAAAAGAGTTGAATTTGAATTGTAGAATATTTCATGATTCCCGAAGTGGCAAGTGGACGAGTCCGCCATAATTTTCTTCGATTGTTCAGGATTCGGTTAGTCCAGCCTGCAGCACAGCCCCCACCCGGCACCTACCGTCTGACAGACGGACTTTACCTCGGGTTTTCCTGCCGATCCTCGTCGGTTCTCCTTCAATAACCCCCGATTGGCCCGGCAGGAAGGTGTCACGTCTATGGAGTTGGAAAATATCGTCGCCAATACCGTTTACATCAAGGCTAGAGAAGGTAAGGGCGGTGCTATGGTGCCGAGTCGACCCGCAAGTAGCCATGTTTTTTCAACTGGCCATTTCGGGGACAGATCGATGTGTTTATAAGCAAGCGACCACCAACAGACCGAGGGTTGCTTTTATTTTTCAGCGCCTTTTTTTTATAGCAAGAATCGAATAGCATATGCACCACTGACTACATCCCTTAGCCATACTCTGCAAAATGTCACCTCGTGGACAGGGTTTGTGTGGAAAGTACTTAGTAATTAGTCTATCCCGTGCCGGAGCGAGGGTGGCTTCCACCTTCCGCGCCACATTTTGTTACATTTCTGGTGCAGAGTTCCTGTGTACATGTGTGTTTCACATGTCAGCGTTTCCTCTGCACTTAGCGCAGAAGCTGTCCCAGAAACTTGAACGTTCTTGCGGGATATGGCAGATGATTTGATCGATCGCGTTCCCGCACCACGGCCAGAGGCGTGCCCTTTCTTGTGTGGCCTTGCACAGCAAAGCTCAGATTGGGAAAAGGTGCGAAGTAGCCTGAAAATGTCCCCTGCAGTTCATCTCCTGCTAGTACGAAAAAATATTTAGCACAGACGACAATTTCCTAAGGAAAATGTTTCTGGGATGATAGTCGACATTAGATAATCCATATATCTATTGGAGCACGCTTTTGCCATGATCGATAGCTGTACCTTTCCAGCGTGTTCGAAGCAAAATATATCTAGTATAATCGATCTTATTTATGATTATATTTTTGCCCTATCCTTAATATTCTCCGGGAAATCGTTATGTAACAACGTAGACAAAAACAACAACAAAATGTTGCACAGCCTTAGATAGAGATTTGCCTTGGAAAATCAAGCTTGTTTCTGTACCACAGCCAAAGGTGTGTTCCTTGTGTGGCCTCACAAAGTGTTGATAAAATTTGACAAAACATGTTTTGTAGCAAATAGATTAGTCCATTCTTTATTCATATGCTGCCATGCTGTAGCCCTGATTCAGTAGTGGACATCTGTCCTTAAACGTTTATGTTGTGAATGTTCCATGCTGGCCAGATTTTCTGAGATCAGGAGAAAGCAGGGGACTGTTTACACATTGATTTACGTGACACCAACACAAAGTCCAACCCTCTGCCAAAAGACCACACACAACAATATTCTCAAAACTTAACTGAAAGAGACCTAGAACTAAGTGTTTTTTCGTAAAATCTGTAATAATGGAAATGTTGGGTGGGATTATAATCGCCTTAGAACACTCATTTTCCTAAAGTATCACTCCAAGCATATCTGCAATTGTCGTATATGTTGTGAGTACGTCTTTGTTTGTGTTTTGCTTCATGAAAGAGTAGGCCATTCCAAGTAGCCCCCCTCCCCACCTTTCAAGGACAACATAAGATGAGTTGAGGAGTTTCTAAACAGTACAATGATTTGACTTGTTTAAAAAGATGGGGCTCCAGTGTGCATACCATACCTTCGGAAGTTCCCCTCCCCATTTTCATGGGATAAAAGGAGGTAGGTTAGTGTCAGCAGAGCATGTGAGGCACATCAAATGTTGCAGCCATTGCAGGAGATGTTTGCACAGCGGTAGACAGCCATTCACTGCAAATACGGCAATCTGCTTTTCCTTGACAAATACACTGCTGGTTAGAAGGGTTCTGATGTTGTGCCGCCATGGTTTGTCCTCATTGCAAATCAGTTGTGCCGTCTTGGTTTGTCTTCATTGCAAATCATGGGCAGATATACATGTAGAAAACCTGATGAGGGGTTTAGAAAGTTTAGTTACTTTTCCCATAACAATATATGCCTTTGCTAAGTGTTCTGTAGACTACATGTAGACACACAGCCAGCAAGATCCAACCTTTCTGAAATGCTTGGATTTCATTCTGCAAATGGCAACCTCAGTAGTTCCAGACTTTTTCATTAGTTTGTCCTTGCAGGCTCCTTGTTACAGCGTGAGCTCTGTTTTCTGTTACTTGTTGCCAGCTCTATCCTATTATACAAGGGTTAGCTGGGCTCTGTGACCATGCCTTGAATATATGGGTTCAAAAAGCCAATTAGGCCTAGTGAACAAAGAAGGGTTACCTAGGACTGTTGACAATTGCAAGATTTATATCAAAATTTGATAATCAGATACCGTGCACTTACAATTACTTTCCCCTATATTTTCTTTACTGCAGCTGGAGTTACCTTGTGTCTGTAACTTGAGAATGCTGTAGCATTCAAGACTTTCAAAACACTTGAGTTACATTTTCGAAGATTATCCAAAGAAGTCATATGATCCTGTTGTATTGTTAACCATTTTTCTGGCAGCCAAGTTCCATATGTTAGAAGGAGTTAAGGTTTTGTTTATGGAAAGAAAAGAGTAAGAAATATTTAAAGGTAATCTATATATGTTTGTATATATGTATGTTTGTCTGTCACATCACAAATTGAACTTGATTGACATGATGAAAAAAGAAAGACAATTTTTGAACATTTTCTAGATACTTTCATGTGATTGCAATTGGCAAGTAACCAAAGCTTATGGTACAGATATCTGTATATACCCATAATGCATTTCTAATCAAAGACAAACTGACTGGGTAGATGATGCTGCGCCACGTGCCTACGAAGCTGGTGTGTTACGCTGAAGGGTGATTATATCAGCAATACAGATACAGAAGTATCGTTTGTTTGTAAGCCTCAACTCTTCTCTTACATGGTTGTACGGTTGTCTCTTACTTATTATGTCTATGATTTAACTTCTACAATATTTGCATCAGTTTGTCAACATGTCTCCATTTGTATTTTTCAGGCGGTGGAGGGAAACGAAAAGGAAAGAGTAAAAAATGGAAGCTGATACTCAAATTCCCCCACATCACAGAGTGTGAATATCTACGAGACAAAATCGGTATGTAACCTCCTTGCCTGTCAGTGTCTTATCCATTATTCATTCCAATGCCATGCTCATCAGGTGTCCTGAAGCAAACTTGTCCAGTTGTCATTTGTAGATGATTAAATTGGATAAGAACTAATCAAGTCAAGCTGTCGTAAAGTTACAAATATGTGCAGGCAATGTTACTAGTTATTCCTACGTGTATGTACATTTTATTGTTGCACCTGGATATACGAGCCTTGTAAAAATATTGTACATGGAAAGGGTTTATAGATGCTTCCTTTCTCTTGATCGTGTAAGGCATGTGGTAAGACGCAGGTCACAATGTGGGGTGGGTGAAAATGAAGATGTCATTTTATGTTCTGCTCAATGGTTTGTGCTATTCTCTTTGATTGTCTTAATTTTTCTCTCACCTTTATTGCCTGAATTATTGCTTCCATTTTCAACTCAACCACGCCCATTATCCGTGGACAGGTTTGACGAAAATGCCAACACAAGTGGAATGTTGTGAAAGCTTTTTGCAAATTTGTTGAGCCAATGTAATCTGGTAATGATACTGTCTGCGTCTCCCTGGACTCCATCCCAACCTCCTCCAGTTCTAAGACATAAAACATTCCTCCAACCTTGTCCTTGAATGTACATGGAGGAAAGCTGTAGGTTTGAGTCTTCACACTCATTTTTTTCAATCGCGATTGTTCGATCTGATCGCGATTGAACGCACGGAAACTTTTGCGTTCACACTGCTTTTCGCCAAGTGGGTTAAGGTACGCCGTGATCCGATCAGGATTGAAGCAAACCCGTGCTCCGCCATACCATCGGCGATCATCTGGTAAATGTCCCTCTTTCGGTGACATTTCGTAGTCTCTACCAGACTAACTAAACGGGCGAAATGTGAGCTTCACTGTGGACTGACTCTACTGACTGATTATTCCTTTTTCTGCCGAATTCTACGATTCATACGCCGGAAAGAAGGCCTGGTGGAGGCTAGACATTTCCCCAGTTTGGCCTGCACCTCCTCTCTCCCCCAGATTGCGATGAGGACCCTGGTCTCCTCATCACGCCACCTGCCACCAGCTGAAGTTGCTGACGGAGTTTTATCCTTCTTCTTGGACATTGTTGACGATGAATAGTTGTTGTAGTTGTAAAAGAGCAATCTGACGTGTGTGGCTTGGGTTTGTTTTCCCGCGCGTTGCGAACTATGACCCCACGTACCCGGATGTATGACCTCCCACCCCCGGAACCAGTCTAAATCCCCGCCGATCGCGATGGAATGAATCGCAGTTGCGTTCACACTCAGAATTTGATAGGATTGGATTGGATTGAATTACCTCCGGAGGTAGATACAAAACAATTGCGATCGGATCGATTCAATTGCGATCGGGAGCGTTCACACTGAAAAAATTAATCGCGATTGGATCGATTCAATTGCGATTATACTTCAATCGCGATTGCAAAAACAATGAGTTGGAACGGGGTCCTAGCCTAACTTTGATCTTTACCCAACCCTGCTCCCACCACAGCTTACACTAATTTTTACGGTGACTAAAGAAGGAATGTTTAGAAAGTGTTCTTATTTTTTGGCCAATTTGGCAATTTTGTTATAGATCACTACCAATGTTTATTTATTTCAGCCACAGTAAGTCTGGTAAAATTTGGTTTTCTTGTTCTAGCCAAAAAAAATGCTGTAATTTAGCCCTACCAAGTTAAAGCATTATGCAGTAAATCATTGCTACTGGTAATCGATTATAACATGATTAGAAAGGTAGATCTATGTAGATTGAGGAAAACACAAATTACATTTTCTGATGAGATCAGATTAATGGGACACTAAGGTAGGGAAGCATGTTTTTACTCCTTCTATTTCTCTTCCTACTCATACAAATATCCATTGTATCTCTAAGTTGACACCAAGTTAGAATGTGGCAACTGCACTCCACACTGAATGGTAAACCCTCCCAGCATGCACTGTGTAAGAAGTCACTTTTGTTTCTCGTCTGACTTGCACAAGCAAGTAAATTTCATGGATGACATCCTCTTTAGACCCCAAATCTAATGCAAGGGCATGAAAAGAAAACAAGGTGGGCCAAAAAATAAGACGCTTAAATTTTCAAATGTTCACTACATATGTATAACAAGAATTGAAGCCATGAAACATGGTATCACAACCAACAAGACTTTAATTACCTTCGCCGAGAAGGTTATGTAGAGGGTAGCGTTTGTTTGTCTGTAGTGGACCAGCATAACTCAAGAATGCCTGGATGGATTGTCTTGATATTTGGTATGTAGGTAGGTTTTGATGAGACCTGAAAACGATTAGATTTAGGGGCCCCTAGCGGCTTCTTACAGTACCGCAGCTGAACTTCCTGTTTTGATATCTCGTGTTCTGGACATACTATGGAACTGATTTTTGAGTGGTACATAGATCTTTGGACAGAGAATAAGTGGTACGGGTTTGGGCCCTCTAGCGTCTTTTTTGGAACTGCAGGAGCAGGTTTTGTGTCTGACTTTGAAAGGGAATAACTCAAGAAGGGCTTGATGGATGGTAATGATTTTTGGTAAGTAGATAGCTTATGATGTACATGATTACATACTTCTTATGCAAATCAGTATCTAATTTGCATAATTAATGAGGAAAGTTTACACATCTGCCAAATTCTATGATGTGATATATGTAACTGAGGAAGAGAGAAATATTAATTGATATGAACTATGCAAATGAAGACCTCATTTGCATGATTAATGAGAAAATACTATAACAAGTTGGCCTTGATGGATGGTCATGAATTTTGGTATGTGGATAGCTTGTGTGATGCTTGGAATGATTGGACGATAATTAGGCAAATCAGATTCTAATTTGCATAATCAATGAGGCAACTTTAAAGTTTAAAAATCCGCTTTGTTCCATGATATCACTATTCAAATTGTAACTGAGGGAGAGAGGGCTGTAAATAGATAGAAAATGTAGGCCTTATTTGCATACTTAATGAGTAACTTCTGCTATGAGGTCGTGGAACTCTAGTTTGTGTATTCAAAAATACTGTAAGTGACACTGGTGTCAACTTTTAAATCATTGAACCAAATGATGTTGCCGCCTTTGCCATAAAACTGATTGAAGTAAACGACTTATTTTCCCATTCTCCGTATGTTGACCGTTGCTGGAGGGAAACAAATGATTATTTTAGAAATCATGTGCACGTTGAAGTTATCCATGAAATTTACTTGCTGCAGCCTAAGTAAGCCTGGTGTCTTTTGTGCAGTTAGCAGTGTCTTGAGAGAAAGTCTATGACTGGTATGAGTAAAAATTCAGATGAAGCCAAGTAACAGTATACATGTGTATAATGTATATCAGGTCATCTCATGTCAACTGTCTTTCAACAATTTGAAAATTGTAGTCATTTATTTTTGTTTGGTTTGGCAAAAGGCAGGCATGCATACCTGGCTACAGACAGGATCGTATGCCTGGATGAATACGATTTGTTTCTTAGTAGTCATATGATGGAATTCAACAAAAAGTCGGCTGACTTTGTTTTCTCATAGTCCCTGTAGCTGATGGAGAGAATCGGCTGAAGAAAACACTTAAGACATTTCCCCTAGCAGGATCTCTTATGTTGTCAAATGTTTAATGCTGGAAAATACAGTAAGCTGTTTGCCATCAATTCATGAATATGTTAGTTTTATCAGTGGATGCCCAAAGAGATTAAAACCATTCAAGGCTATGGGCTTGATATTACAACCTTTGCTTGGGGCTGAACAAAGTTTGTTGGTCCGAGAAAAAGTATTTCCATATACTATACTGTGTTTTGAATCTGTAACTACGAACTTCGAAGAGTGGCAGTACCTGCATAATCGCTGGGTTTACGGGTTTAGCAAAGTTTGCTAAAATGTTGGATCCAGGCAGTACTACATGTATTACTTTGTGTAAGGGAGACGGTAACAGACTTAATGGTCCATGCAGTAAGGCTTCTACGTCTGTAATATTTTTTTTCATTTCCCCGATGCAATCTAGATTTAAAAAATCACAACTCTCCTTTTCTACATGATTGTCTGCTTCAGTAATCTATTGATATAAACATGTACATCTGTATGCAATGCCCTCCCATGCCGGCTGCCATGTACTGTAGAAATGTTCCAGCCTACCCTTGTTCAACCCTACCTGATGAGAGAAAACAATGCATTTGTCAGGCTTGTTTATAAACAAGTTTGAAGGAAGCAGGCTCTGGGATGTGCACTGTTTGGGTGACCTTTCCCTGTGTCACCAAGTCTGAAATAACCTTAGCATGGCAGAAGGTCAACCAGAGGGGAGGGATGGGGCAAGCTTATTATAGTGGCTAGCCACAGAACCCTTGTTGTAACCAGGGGTATAGGATAACTTGTTAGTTTTCTGGAATTTGGTAGTTTGACAGCTTTCTCTTACATATTTTTTTCTGTTTTCAAGCTTAGCTGAAACTGAGTCTGTGATTGAACACACATGGACATTGACCCAGGGCAGTTCTCTGCTGTAAGGCTAAAGTAAACCAGATATGAAACAGTTCCACAGGACAATACTACTTATGTTAGGAATGGCATGTATGTAGAAAGAGCAACAAAGCTAGTTTTTTAATTCAGTAACAAAAACCTACCCTGATAATAGTATCTGCTGAGCTTTGAACTGTGTTTGCTTCAGCTTGAAGTGAGTTTTCCATGTAACACTACTAGTTGTGTCTTTGGCAGCAACATTATCAGGAGAAAGGTTGTCCCATTTCTGATTTGGTTGAAAACAAGTTAGCCTGACCTCCAGTCTCAAAAGGACTATTGTGTACATTTGAGTTTAATCAGCAAACAAGGGAGCAATAATCTAACAAGAGGTATGGTTTGGTTCCAAAGTTCCTTGCGACAGGACAGGCCCGTCTGTGACCAATAGATATATACTGGTTGTCAAACATCTTGTCAGGTCTGATAAGCTACAGGCTGGTCATCACAGTGCCAAACAGGGATGTGCAGAAGTCGTTGCACTATACTGTATAGGCACGAGTATACCAGAGAATACGCACAATGTCATGCTTGTGCAGTCTCTTCAAGATGTATTTGTTTATCAGACTTCTAACTTAGGGGCAATTTACATTACGTTTTTCGCGTCATCGGCAAAATTTCCCGCTGTCGGGAGGCCGCTGTTGCGACGTCTCTAGACACAATGCCCGGAAATCTGACAGACACCCGCGGTACTTGGATTTCGCCATCTTGTTGAAAGTATCGGGCAGGTCGCAAACTTTCCTTTTACTTGCTCGGCCTCTCGCAACCGCTGTTGTATTTTTACGTAAGCCATCTTGTTCCTGAATGACTCCAGCTTCTTCTGGATCTCGTTCTCCCACCATATACTGATCAGGCAACTGGTTTCGGGGTCGGCTCCAAGTACAGCGTCCAGCGAAGTTCCCTCGCCACGCCATTTTAATTCTTGGGGGGGGATTCCCGCTATATGTGATCACGTGAAAGCTTGCAGTCAACCAATCATAGCACATGTTTTCTGACGTGAGCCAATCAGCGCTTACAACAGTACGTTGTCACATGGCTATTTTGAAGTGGTTGAACCAAGGACATTATATACTCTACGGCGTAAGATACGATTAATCTATGCTACCTACGCAGAATTTTCACTGGAAAAAATTAAAGGAATAGACTCTTCACCGAATACGACCACGAATGTCGGCAAATCGCGGCAAATCACAGCGTATGGGCTCAAATGGTCGGGCGAAAGTCTTGTTTATCTTAACGTATTTTCAAGGACTTGGTAAGTTTTCACTGGCTTTCTTTGATTGAGTCTTGAAAAACAGGTTTTTAATGAGATCAACGTATGTCAAAGGCACCGATATCGATTGTGTGTAAGCATAACAATAGCAAGAAACGAAATTGTAAGATTGTACAATGGTAACTACAATGCAAAGCCTTGTTTATGTGTTGCTAGCTCACTCGTAAATGTGGGGAGGGGGGCACTAGTACGATAAACATGTATCCGCGGGGAAATCGATTTGCGGCACAAAGGTCGCCACGGATTCCTCGTATCTATATTATATATATATATATATATATATATATAATATATATGTATATATATACTGGGGATCTAAGTAGACTTACAGTATGCTAATCAGCGCGTGCTTTATGCTAATCGCCAAAACTCTGACTCCCGCTGACGCGAGCTCTTCAGACGGAGTTTGAAGTTGTCGGGGACTCCCTCTGTGCTGACGGGCGATGGCTTCGTGGTTGACGGGAGAAAATTTGTTGACAGCGGGACTACGTCGACGGGAATTGTCTTTACATGGGGTTCCCGCTGTCGCCAGTGGCGCTGACGGGAAAAGTGTAATGTAAAGAGACCCTAAGTAACTAGCCACCTTACTTTTTAGAAGTCCCCTACCCCCAACCCTATTGGCATATCAGAATTTCCTCAGAATAACTTGTACAAAGTATGAGAGCAGAAATGGATGGTATATGACTGGGAATCCCCCGGGTTGCTGTTGTGAGAAAACATTTATGGCTTCATAGTTTGGCTTTCTGCAAAAAACCTGACCACTATGAAATAGTACAATCACGTAACTGTAGGCCTGGCCTGTAAAATCACTATGGTACACAGACTGTAACAAAGCTACATTTGAATGGCAAAGAGCCGTCCATAACCCATTTACTAATGTTGGAAGTGCTTAGAAATATTGATGAGAAGGGTGAATTTGGAGGGTTTTTAAGTACCAAATGGTAGTCCCCACAAAGTTGTGTAATAAACAGTTACTGCTTGGTCCTGTCTGCTTTATTACTGAGCTCTTCCATCCTCCCTGATGCATTAATGGTGAAACATGGACCGATGATGCTGGGCTAATGATGGTTATTGGAGGGTGGCCCACTTTCTCTGATTAGATTTTTGGTGTGGAATGGTTGGCCATCATTCTTGTGCTTCATCAGCTGCACAATTGCACCCTGGGTAGCTTGTCACAGACTTGCCTTGAGGTTATAGATTATCTAACAACAGATTTCATGCCCTTTGGTGTGATTTTGTATGTGAATGTTTTGGCTGCCCTATTCTTGTTTGATTATCATGAAAAGTACTTATGAAATTGCTATATCAAGGCATTAAAGAAAAAAAGAATACTAGGATTGCCATGTACAATACACTTGG
Source organism: Branchiostoma lanceolatum (assembly GCF_035083965.1). NCBI lineage: Eukaryota > Metazoa > Chordata > Leptocardii > Amphioxiformes > Branchiostomatidae > Branchiostoma > Branchiostoma lanceolatum. The sequence continues at coordinate 11,851,097 of NC_089724.1, forward strand.
AGCACAGGCAGTATTGCTTATTTTGTGCACCAAATTTACAAGAATACAATACACAATACAGTAAAATACATTGTGCAATGCAACTATTTAGACATACTGCGCTCCAGGGTTTTGTCTCAAGTATAAGATATAGAGCAGGGAACATATAGCCAAACTATATGTTAGTTTGTTTGCTGCTCCAGAAAGGGGCTAAATGTAAAATTGGACGGGACTGTATTATGTGATTAATGACTGGTGGTTTGGGCTACGCCTGGTGGTTGGCTAGCCATGTTCACCTGAATCATGATAAATGTTAATCTTTATGACATAAGGTTATAAATACATTAAACATGAAGTATTACATTTGGTTAACATTAATTTATGTCTTATGAAATCAGTGCAGCAACTATGTTAGACCAGGGCTTATGAGGCATATTATGGACAACTTTAGATTAAATGCACATTCTAAATCCCTCTTGATATGTTTGATGTTGTTTTCTTGTTAAAATCTTGCCGTTTGTCAAGGTATCAATTCTGTCTTATGTGAGTAATGACTGGTGTTAACTCAACAGTTGTGTTCCTTCATCATACTCTATACAGATCATAGCAGATGTCTTAAACCATCTCCTTGACAACTTCCTACTGTTCCTACCAATACAGTCTTGGTACACGTATACGGTATAAGCCTGTAGCCCGGATGAACATGTCCATCTTTAATCCCTACTGACTGATGTTATGATGAACACAAAGTTGGTATTTCCATGTAGATAAGCCTGCAATAGGCGAGTATTAGGGGTGGGTACCGGTACAGAAAATTCAGGTCCGGTCCAGGTCCAGGTCCAGAGGGTCAGGTCCAGGTCCGGACCTGTACCTGTACCTGTACCTGACTAAAGTAGTGTCGCAGTACATCATATTTTGGAAAGCGAGACACAAGTAAAGGTCTCTGTGAGTCCTACAAATTATGTTCAAATTGTATATTAGAATAATGTGATTATTTTTTCGGTGCACACTAATGTGCACTCGCCGTCTGTTGACTCATCTACATATGATTAACAGCTAACGTCTTCGAAAAAGGAAACCACGACTCGTTAAATCTGCTTATTTTGTATTAGACCGGTTATGTGTGACCGCCTGCTGGTAGCCTGGTACTGTGAATTTTCTAATCGGTCCATAGGCCGGTCCACTGATTTTTTATGGACCGTTTTTTTTTGGACCGGTCCATAAGAAAATACCGATTTTGTACCGGTACACGGTACCGGTACCCACCCCTAGCGAGTATGTATTACTAGTATTAGTATGTTTTCTGATCAAGAAATGGATGGATTGAAAAAAAAGATAAACTTTGAAATGAAATCTTTATTCCTGTCCTTCAGACTGCGACTACACATCCATCTGTGAGAAGCAGCCCATTGGTCGGGAGCTGTTTCGTCAATTCTGCAAGAAAGATACCAAGCTAAACAGATGTATTTGTTTCCTGAACAAAGTGGTAAGTTGTCACATTGTTTGTCTACTTATTATCTTAGAAATATGGTATGCTGTACTTTGAAGGTAAGGGATCTGTGTTATTTTTTGTCTTGGTCATGCCTTGCTATGTTTTCTTATAGTTATACCTACATCCTTTATTGCACCATCCCAACACGACAGTATTCTTTCAGATAAATGTATTGTTGCTTTCTACTTTCTACACGGATCGATATCACCCAAATGTCAGTTTGCAAATTAATGTGCCCTTTCTGAATCACGATGCAACTGGTATCAGGACCTCTCAACATGTCTGCTCTATGATAATATACAAAGGTACTATCTATGGCAGTATTGCAAGTACAACGTAGGGCAGAAGAAAAACAAGACAATCAGAGATGACAGACTTCACCCCTTCATGCAGTGCTGCATAGTGCGCACACAGAGACAGACACACAGACAGACAAGCCGAAAACAATACTTAAATCCCTTGAGGTGAAGTAAAAAAACTTTTTGTTTTGATAAACCGTACATGGGAGGGGCCATGTTTCCTTGACCAGGATCTGTCCATGTTGATCGAATTAGAAAGAATTTCAGTACAACATAACAAGAATGTCTTAATCTCATTGTCTCTGTATACAAATCTCTTTATCAAATTCTGATCACAAATCACAAGATTTTTGCCAGATAAAACCTGGTATATACCTGATGTGGTAATAAGAAAAAAAAAGTTATGGTTTAAAGATTTCAGGTAGGTAGACCATAAGGCTTTGTGACATTGTGATACCTCCCCCCCTCCTGTTCATTGTGATGGGTGAAAACATGGGTATGTTTGAGTCCATGTATGCAGTTTGTTCGTATATAATAAATACCTGAGGACAACTTACAGGAATGTACGTTTTAGTACACTACACATACACATACACATGTATGTTGGCATCAACTGGAGTCAATTTCATTGGCAACAAATTGTTTTTTGGATTGATCTGTTTTTAGATCTTAATCCTAATTTCCAAACTATAGTACCAGTGTTTTCCATTAAAAAGCAATGGGTTCTGCTGCCATCTAACACTATGATAGCTGAAAAGTACCACAAGTGTCATTGAGTTCCCTGTAATCACTGCTTGTGGTTGTCCGTTTGACCCTCTGGCCTGACCTCCCTCAGTGTGAATCTGATAACGTGGAGGCCTGTTGCCAGGTATCTGTGCACCCTAGTCATCCCTGTTGTTCAACTCAAGAGCAATTCTTACATCCCAGGATATTTTATGTCTCCATTTATGCACAGGTTTATGTCATGTTGTCGTTTATGTAGTGGATTTTGTTTTTAAAGCAGTGAGATTTCACCTGTTCAACAGACTGTCATCAAAGTAATTTTCGCTCTACGAATAATTAGTATAAGAAACACAAATTGACTTTACTGTTGACTTCAGGCAATTTTTTTGTGTGCAAATTTCATGAAGAGTCCATAGTTTGATTCGAGCCGTTAATTTTTATTAGGACTTAAAATTCTTTCCCGGGGCATCTTCGCCCGGATCTACCACACAATCGATGTGGTAGGTTTTGTGTATAAAACACTGAAGGTATTTCATCTTTTTATTGACCAGACTTGTGTAGGAAGACATTAGTAAAGCAGATGTGTTGCATCATATACAGTGCATATTCATCCCAAAGTCCTAGGATTGCATTTTTAAAGCATCAACTCTTGTTCATCTAAAAATTCTTAAGTTGAACCTTTCTAGAGTCAAAAGGCATATGTGTGATGAACTGTGTGGTATACATGTACCACCTTGATAGCAAGTGCAGACTTGTGCTGACATACAATCGGTTGTATCTGACGAATGTTGATAAAAGAAAGGCCATATGTGTTACGTCAAAACATACCCAGCATTATGTAATTTCTGCCTTTCACCTTGTGCGACCTTGATTTTCTTTGTCAAGGTGGGCTGAAAGCAGGATTGTTTTCTTTAGAAATACAAAATCTTTTACTGTAAATGTAATGTATATATATACCAACTACAGGTTCATGTGTGAAGTTGACGTATATGTCATATTTTATAAGATAGACTAATTAGCCTAATAGAATGATATCTATGTGCCAGTGAATGCCATGTTTTGTACCTTGTACAATTGTGCAATAAAGTTATTATTATTATTATTATCATATTCATGTATTGTACTACTAATTTGAAGATATCTGTAGATGACATGTGCAATGTACCTACATCATGTATATCTATCCATTCATGTCCCTCTTTCTCACTGTATGTGTGTGTGGGTATATATATATGTGTGCATGCATGCTTGCGTGTGTGCTGTGATAGTACAGCCTATACAGTAGTCTGGCATAAAGTTGATGAGCAGTGAAAAAATACAATGATCCAAAAGGTCACATACCTGTACCAGGGAGTCCAAAATTGACCTTGGCCTTCATCTTACCAACACCTATCTACATACAAAATATCATCACAATCCATCCAGAGGTTCTTGAGTTATTGCTATCCACAAATATGTGGAAACATGGACAGACAGACAGACATACAGACAGACACACACATAAAAACACACACGCAAAACAATACTTCCATGTTTCACGGAGGTAATAACTTGTAGCTGCACGCAGGTGCAGGTGAGCACGCAGGTTATTCCCCAAGGATTTCTGCCTGATCCCGGTAAGCCTTCCAGGCAATCCAGCCTGAGATATTTTAAGAGAAAAGAAACTAGTTTCAATGCCTTGACATTTCTATAAAAAAATGTGGGCAATTTGCATTGATAAGCTCTTTACTATATATACCATTTGTATTTGGAATAGGGAAAAAAAAGGATGAAGCATACTTGTACGTGTGATTGCCATATCATTAGCAGTTACGTACATGTATGTCAGGAGAACAGGTTGGATGGAATTGTCAGTAGCCTAGGTGACCCTGCCAGGACCAAATTCCTGGCCTCCTCCTGGATATGGAAATCTTGATGGATGGACTCATTTAGCTCATTTTCAATCATCTTGATTTCTTGTTTCTTATGTGTATCTTTGTAATATTAATGAACCCATAACCCATACAACACTAGTACTCTTGGTAAAACACACCAGCCTTGCAGGTACATGATACCACTAAATCATCCCTGAAGATTAAGGCATCCCAAGAATATCATAATGTCGTGCTTTCCAGGAAAGCTTTGAAAGGCAGACCAAATAAAATCTCTGTTTGAGGAGACTCAAGCTTGAAAATACCTGTATGATGATGATACTAACCTATGAAGTGAAAATACTAGACACTGAACACTTTTTACAGTATTAACCCATGAAGTGATTGAGGGAGAGGCTATCTACACACTTGTCTATCTATCAGAGCCCATCATCCTTCACTTAAACGGGATGGATGCATTACTGATGTCAAGTTTCCATATGTTCACATGATGCCATAAGTACTTACCTGAACTAGTGTAGTTTTGATGGTCAAAAAGATCAGTAAATGTAGTTTGTGCTTTATCATGAGATTCATCTAATAGCTGAGGTCATCTTATCAGCCTTGCCATTCTTATATACTCTTGACCACAATTTCATGTTTCTGTGGTCAGGATGTGGTCCATCTACCCACAACACATACATGTACAATGCATATATACACACACATGAAAGCTGTTTTGTATTTAGCCTTATGTTTAAGTTATGGTAGTCCTTTCTTCCTGGTGGCCACTACCTGCAGTGTCAAGCATGAGGCATGGGTTTCAATTACTGTTGTCAGTGGCAATCCTTGTCTCAAGGGTGCATGTAGTTATTTCCACATAAGATTTTTGTATATTATCAATTTTTATGATTTCAATTTATCTACAACACTTCCTGGAGTCCAGTTGTTGGAGACCAGTACAGCACACAATGGCAGATGCCAGATATGGATATGTACCTGGGCACAGCTGCTGAAGGCATACCATTTACTGATGCCACTTCCAACCAAATATAACATGTGGATAGGAATAATAAACTTGGTACATGTGGCAAACTGTCTGGATCTCTTCTATATTATATCGTGACATAAGCGGCTTCATTGGCTGCTTGTTGAAGTCTGGTGCATATACCTGAAGCCATGCTGGTCAAGGGTCATTAAAGGGAATGCCAGGACTGCACTCACTTTAACAGGGATTCCCAATAAAGCTGATGTTCCAGATGAATGTGTAGGCCTTGACCGTCTTCATACACACTTACTGAAGGAGTGATTTGTTAGGATGGCCTTGGAAACAATTTAGCTGGGGAATGACAATATTGCCTTTGACATGTACATATTAACATCACAGCTTTAACATTTAAGCCACTATTCCAGTGAGGTGGCCACTAGAACCTCCATGCTGGCCACAGTCCATTCCTTTTTTTTTACTTTTGCAAACAAAATTTTTCCTTGCAAAACATTTACTGGACAAAATTCTGTGTGAAACATCCCTCCTCTCAGAGTTTCTGCACCAGTACCATAATGACCTTTGACCTGTATGTTGCTGACCTGATACCCAACTTCTCTTTAAACCTATTATAATGGTACAGGTACATGTGTTTGTAGTGGGTTCTGGAGAGATTTGTCTATGTCACTTCAAAACAATTTCAGGCACGTAAATCAACAAACAATATAATGTTAGTATGTTGTGTGCATCCAAGGATATATTTTTGGTATGATAGCGACTTTCCTTCACTATCAAAGTTCTTGTTAAGCAAGTTTAATTTTCAAACAACTAGAGTGTAATGTTTAAAGTGAGTACAGCATTGAAAATACCTTTTTTGTATATTCTGTAGGTTGCTTGAAGTTTTCTAATAATATACCATTCAACAACTGACAACATACCCTTGCCACTGCCCTGTTGCTGGCTAACACTGTCACTGATTGTATCGTACATGTAGTTAGACAGAACATTTAAGAACCTTTATAGAGGATGGTGCCTACATTTACTTTGACACACAAAAGCATCATACATGTAAAAGCCATTAAAGTTAAAACTAAGAGTAATATCAGAGGTCTGTGGCTATTTAAATGTGAAACTTGTTGTAAGTAAACATGGCCACGGGTGGGACATGTGCATGCATTGTTTAACACCCTGTGTGGGTGTGCATGTATGTACAAAATGTATCCGGGAGATCGTCCTGCTGTGCATGTTTGTGTCATTTCAGAATGATTGTCCTTCTGTCTGGACTAACAGGTGGCACAAATGTGATTTTTGCATGCCCCATGAATGAATACAACTGTTTCTAATTACTCAAGAAGATTGCCAAACCTTTAAATGTTCTAGAAAAGACAAGAAATATAATGGATTGTGATCTATATGATGCAGGTATATTTCATTATAGGTGATCATAATAATGATGTTAAACCCTGCAGTGGTGATTTATAATGTGGGGCTTTATTACTTTCAGCATCAAGTGGTCCAACTATTAGCCCACAAGTCCCAATGTTTGGGGGAACCTCAAGATCGTTGGAGAACCAATCATACATTGTATTTGATGCCCAGCCAACATCTTAATTGCATGGGCCCTGATTTATAAAAGAGATGTTGTCCTAAGACTCCAGGGTATGATGAACAAGTAGCTGTTTCTATACATATATCATTGTCAGAATCATACAGAACTGCTGATAATTCTTGTATGTATCTACATGTTTTCAGGATATCTACCTCTATTTTCAGGAGGAGTTTGAGGTGACGACAGATGACAAAGGAAAAGATGCTGCCCAGATCCTTAAGGAATTCTTAGAGTCTGAGGTTTGTACATTTCCTCTGACGTTCTGTATCTGTTTTGGTTAACTAGTATATCTTTCCTCCAATATAACCCCAGCTTTGCAGGCATGGGTCCATGACTGGCTATATGACATGGAATAAAATTAAACATTTTTGGACCACAAAACCCTAAAAAAAAAAATCTCCAATGTGGGTAAATCATTCCTTGCTGGCAGGCCCTGGGCTGATTAAAAACACTTGGACGAAAAAAGATATTCAGTCAGTAGATGCCGTGACATCACCAACCTAAAATTGGCTACCTGCTCTATTGGAATTCTACAGGGGACATGATGCTGCATATTCAGCACATTATAGGCTCTTTTTAGACAAAAGATGGTTTAGAGTCAATGAAGGCACGTCATGTCGTTCATTTTGCTGTCTTCATACATGATATCATCAGTAACGATAGGTGCTATGATGAGGTATATGTATTGAACTACATGTAAACCTCTCACAAGCCTTATAATTCACTGAAACTCCTTTGTCCAAAGGAGTTACTGTAATTCTAAAAAAGGCGTTTCAGCACCCTGTTTATTAGTAATGATATTATGTGTTAGTGTGTTTATTCCAAACCCCTATGATAGTGGCAAATCCCCCAAGTCAATGTTGTATGAGTGATTTCTAGGCAGTTGTTTGTAGTGCTCCTCCTTCAGGCCAAATATCTGTTCTATCAGGATCTACAACATCCTTTTGAATTCAGGTTCTCGAGCTGTGTAACAGATTTTATCACCCTACCATGACGTAGAATGGTTAAAAGCGGCTTGTAAGAATCTGGGCTGAATTGTACATTCATGGGGCAGATGTACCCACACAGCGTGTCAACCATTCTGTTTCAAGCACGGCAAAAGCAGAGACTCTGTTTTCCCCGGGGCGCTGTAATGAAAACATTTTGAGGTATAATTTGCTTGAAATTGTTGCTGCATACATTCATAGGCACCAAATTATTTATATTGGTCCAGGGAGGACCACTGGATCGATAGCGGCAGCTAGTTTATCTAAAAATAGGAGCGGAGGAGAGATGCAAGCTTCCAGGTGCATTGTAATGAGGCCGTTTCCTCTGCGGAGGAAAACCCAGCATCAATCATGACAGAGAATGCCTCTCCAGATAAACTCCTTATAAGGAGGATTCTGCTGGAGAGGTTCATTTGCGGAAGAACTGGTGATATCGATTGTGATGTCAGCAACGCAGTGGGAGATTTCTAAGAATAGACAGAGAAGGGCAGAAAAAATATCTCTTGCTGTTTGGAAGACTGAGGTGCAATGATGAATGCAAGATCTGTTGCCAAAATTAGACAAGATACCGATCTACATGCACATGCTTGAAGCTCCTTATGGTTATTCAATGGAAGCTGCTTTCGTTGTATAAGCATAACTGTAAGGAGGGCCATACACATGATTGTAATCTTTTTTGTTTAAACTGAATTTTTTATCCAGTGCTATTTAACAGCAGTCACAACACCATATTTGGAAATTCTTTGTGCTGGGAGTGGGAGAGTTAATGAGATTTGCTGTGTTACAGGCCAGGATCTGATTTAAGTGGACAGTGACCCAACTTCTTTTTGCAGCTTTGCTACATGTACCTGAATCCACTTTGAGAAAACTGACATGTGTTCTTGTTGTGGAATTGCATCTCATGCCACTCTTCTTAAGGTCTTATATGTATACATGTACATCACAAAATATTTCAAACATGCCTGTACAGCGGTAGAAATACTTTTTTCCAGTGTTCTGCAATATTGCAGAATGTCAAAATTTTCTTCTGCAATTTGAAAATATTTACTGCAAATACACAGGCCTCCATACTACAATCTTCTCAACCTAATAATCCCTATGATTACATCACATGTAGCTTTTCAACATTGCTGTAATTCTTCTCTCACTCTATCTCCAATTTTATAATTTCAGTTCTGATAAGGAGGGAAAAGGACATTATATCTTTGCGAGGAATAACAAAAAAAGTGTTCTTATGTAGATCGCACAACCTGTGACCAAAAATCACAGCCATGGCCCACGAAATAGACAAAATTTCAATTTTTTCTATTCTGCAAAATTGCAGATTGTTTAATTTTTCTTCTGCAAACTTGAAAATCTTTCTGCAAATTGCAGACTGCAGGTGTTATTTTGAACACAGCTGCATATCTAAAAATATAGAGAAGGGCTTTTGGCATTTAGAACATTACATGAAAAGATTACCATTTTTATCCCATGCTATTTTCTCTATTAATACTTCATTGTGCAATCGTTTGTGAAGACATAAAGATCTACTCATCTACCCCTGGAGCGTGTTTATTTTAGAATAAATGCGTCTTTCTATAAAGGACTCAATGCAAATGTTAGGAGCAAACTTTATCATAGCCTATAGCAGGGAGAAGATTTAACAGATATCAGAACATAGTAAATATCTATTCTAGATGACTTGGTATGGTATGTTGTTAATGAAAAAATACGAAAAGAACAAGGAGACACCAAAAATGTGCCATTGATAAAAGCATTCAAATATTCACTCATCTGATAATGTATTATCATCCTGCTATAGAGTCAGCAGTGAGGAAGAAAACATTTTATCCATGCCCAATACCAAACGGGACTATGTTGTTGAGATCACTTGTTCAAAGTGTTAAACAGGCCAATGGGTTATGTGTACAGGACCAGAATCTGATGATCTTCCAACAAGCAGTATTATATTTTCAAAACATATTGTTGAGTGTATACTATAACATCTAAATCATGGCTTAATCTTTGGTTGAATAGTCTTTCACATTTTGTGATGCTGAATTTCTTTTGCCAAGTGTCCTCACAAATGATGTCAAATGGTAACATTTAGTGTCTCTTTTGAGCCATTTCCAAGGTCGTATGCTCCCCTCAGGACCAGACGTGACTTGAGACACTCCCAACAGGTTATATCTGTAAACTGTTGGCTCAGTTGTAGAACACAGACACAGCAGGCATGGGCCTTTGTTTTAACCCTTTTCCGGTAGTAACTTTTATTTCTGGGTTGACCTTTTGCTTAACTGCTCTTTTGGACTGTGTTTTAATGTCATAAGCTAAAGGAAAGTTTACCTTTGGCTTTACTTAGTTATGCCTTAATTTAGGTATGCCATACTGGTTGTAGGAACTGTAGGTGAAACAAAGAATTTGAGTTTGAGATCACAAGGTGATCATTTTCATCAGTCTGTCTCTAAAGGTGTCTTCTCTTGATCTGTCCTGATCATTTTCTGACTGTTGGTCCCTTTGGAATTCCATGTCTCACAAATACAGATATCTAACTAAAAATCTACAAATTCATATTGATACTAGTACATTTTCTTCTGTTGTTTTTGGTGTTACATGATACAGCAACTTCCTTGGTTCGGCCCAGTAGCTGAACTAGTTCAGAAGTGTGTCCATGTGGCCAACCCACACACATTCTTCTCTGGGAGACCTGCATGCGCCTTCCCCTGCATTGGCCACGTTTCCAGCTTGCCTCAAAGTTCAGGCTGTCCCTGAAATGTCCCGTTTCACAGCAGCTGCATTTCTGTCATTCATGTCTCGAAATAAGATGTTTGGCAGGGAAGATTTACGTTGTAAACAAGAACTTCCACACATTCTACATTTTTCATCCACACTCAGTCCTTAAACTTATCTGGAAATGCTGACACAACGTGTATGTGCACTGCTGTCATATATACATGTATGTATCAAATACAAAATGGCTGTAAGTTATATCAATGATATATTGTCATTGATGTGTTACAAGGAGACTAAACAGAATAACTCAACCTAAGGTCTCAAATTGCAATGATGTTTGTTTGTATGTATTTGTTTGTTTGTATTGCATACCCGGTAAACCACATCAAGGCGTAACACACCAGGTTTGTACTGAAGAGTACAAGCTACATAACCGGACAGATTTATATGATCCACACACACCGGGAAGGACCCCCTACTCTTTTCGATAAGTGTGTTGGGTTCTTTAACGTGCTCGAGGTGTGGCTCTCTTCAAACACGGGACCTCCATTTAACGTCCTATCCGAGGGACGTCCCTAACCGAAGCTAGGTACTCATTTTCACCTGAGTAAAGTGGGGAAAGTCGTGTAAAGTGCCTTTCCCAAGGGCACAACGTCAACGGGACAAATCAGGGAACCCGGATTCAAACCCGGTATCTCTGGGTTCTGGGGCCAAACACCCTAACCTGCCACTACGCCACCGCGACGCCACAATGTTGTTGTTTCGGTTAATGGCCTGTTTCATCTTGGCGAGTTCTGTAAATTCGCAGTGGTTTTATTTTGTGGTTGGAGTGAAAAGGAGTTTTGTCATGAATTTGCCATGGAAAGGTCACTGCAAAAGTACACTGCAAAAGTTTCAAGATTTACAGTGAGTTTGAGGAGAGCTTTGGAGGGGATGTTTTTCAGTGAAGCACAATTTCTGTCATGATTAACTTGAAATGTGATTCTCTTGCCAAGGCTCCATGACAAACAGCGAGTGATACATCCTGATCATATGTCTTTCATTACCTTCATGTAAAACCTAATCCAGAAACGTTTCCTTGTTCAGATGTCCTCTCATTTCAAGTGTAAGTATTCATGGCCATCAGTCAGGCCCATCACTTAGAGTAATTGGGTGTAACATTAATCCATCCCCCTGCAGCCACAACCTTGCCTTGAAGGTTAATGAAATGGCTTTCCCTGTCCTCTTCAATCTAACCTGCTTTCTGTGGATATTTATGAGGACTGGACAAATGAGTCTCAGATGTAGATGCTGAAATGCTTTCTGACTTGGGTAGGTCACATATTGAGAGGTAAAAACACAGTAAGGAAACAACAGTTGTTATGCATGCTAACTTCTGAATTGCAGTGTACTCAAAAAGTCTAATAGAATTGGGTCTGTTGAGAATGTTACAACATGAACCAAAAATACATCCAAAAAGAATATTGGTGGCAATCAACAAACATTCTTTTTATATCTCACAACCCATTGTAACATGCCACCACCTTTTGTTCATCAGAATATAACCTTTTTTCATTTTCCTGTTTTTTTATTGTGATTATATACTGCGGTGATAAATTCTGCCGGTAATTAACATTCGCTATAAAAGTAAGCGTGCAAGGAATGCCTTGGGTTTAATAATTGATTCCTAATTTTCCCAATTCTAATAGTTATGTTGATGGAAGCTGTGCATCTTTTGTTTGATCAAAATCGTTGTATTTTATCAGTGCGTGTTGGCACTAGACGGGTGGCCTTTACCACCTGTTTCAGTGGTCCTGTGTCAGGCCTCTTCTGGAATGCTCACTCCTTGGCTTGTAGCCCCCACTGCAGGGTTCCTGGCCTTCACTCTGATAAGTTGGGGGTGGCACATCAAATACTTGGCTTTTCCTGGCCCTGAAGCAGTGTTCAGTTATGTGGTAAGGGGGAAACATCAATGTTGTGCCAGGAGGATTGTGAAAAAAATCCCCATTCCCCATCTAGCAGATAAAAAGAATAGCACAGGATGCTGGCCTGGAAAAGAACCACTCCTCTCCTGCTATTCCTACTGGCCCATCCTTAGCTTTGTTCTTCTGATTGCTCCCTGCTCTGGCCAGGAGCTCAATCCAGGGGCCTCTAAAAGGACAAGCGAAAAGTTAGATCTGATACATGTACATATTATCCTACCTTATGCCTTATGGTTTAAGTGTTTCCTGGTTTCTATGCAGTAATAGCAATAATACCTGTCCACATCTGTTCTTGTATGCCTTTCACTGTGACAAGTTGGGTTGCCCAGGGTATAACTATAAGCCAGTGTCATATATCATATTCAAAAGGTCACTGTGAGTTCCTGTTGGCAACATTGATATTTTGGTGCCATTCCCACAGGACCGCAAGTGTCTGCATTGGTTTTATGACATTGAAAATTAGTCTGGAACAAGATAACTTTGTCTGCCGTTGGTAACTGTATATGATCTTAAGGGCATTCAAGTCTGTTGAGACCACAGTTTCAGGACAGCAGAACAAGAAATTGTAGCAGCAGACTGACTGAATGAATCAATGTTTACAGCTGTTTTAGTTACATTTGCACATTTGGCAAGCTACTGGAAGACAAAAAATTCAGTGTCTATGGCGGCTTTTTTTAAATTTTGGAAAGGTCCGTTTGCAAGGACAACCAGGTACCAACACCTGTGCCTGTACAGCACTGCCTGGAGAATGCAAACTGATGTTACAAGAGTGTAAATATTACTTGTGAGACTATATTCAACCATGCAGTCCTCTACATATCACACTGGAGTGTTTACTATCTAAGATATTTTCAATGTACAGAATGCTTATTTGGATTTCCCTGTTTCCTGTTGCAGTCACCAGATTTCTTGGGAGATATCATCAGCTCAGAAACCATATCACAATGTAGAGAAAATATCCAGAGATGCACGCCGGAGGAGCAGGAGTCCTTACAGGAGGAAACACCTAGTAAAAATGTATTCAACCAATGTAGAAGGTAAGGGATAGATCATGAAGGACTGCTGGGGGAGGGAAGTTGTGCAAAAGCATTGGTACATGTAGGTTTGATAAAATGATTTGCATGAGAAGGTTAACAGATGTACATGTATATGCAGCATGGCATTGACAGAATAAAATTTACTTAGAGCAAAAAAAGGGAAGTTTTCCATGTGACAGTTACTTGAAAACCACCGGCTCTGGCCCTTCCAGTGTTGCAGCTACATGTAAATTAGAATGTCAGGCACAAGTCCAGTTTACACATTTTCACACATGGTCATGGGAGATACTAAGACTAGACAGAGATATGGTCTCTCACACACACACATACACACACACAGGTTTGTATTTTCCTTCTTTATGAATTAGAGATCAAGTAATACTAATAGATTTCAGGTGGGCCAACATGCGTGTGTTGGGGGTGGGTGTATGTATGCGGGGTGGGTGTGATGTGGGTGTAATATAATGGGACCCATCAGAACATCTTTGGCTCATTTGCATAATGCCAAGCCAAAATTAGGTCATCTCATACAGTTACTATAGTTGTTATTGTGAGAATGTGCATGGCCAACCGAAGGCCTCTAGCAACAGCATCCTCAATTCTACATGCATTTTTGTGCAGAACTGGTGGTAAATGCTTTCTTCTAATGTGTTGATTAATTTTAGGACCATTCACTAGGCTTCAAGGACAATCAAGAAGTGTGAAAATCTGTGTTCAAGTTTTATGAATGTACTTTTCTCCTCTCTCTCTCTTTGCAGTGAAGTATCAAAATACCTCAGTGGAGAACCATTTGAAAATTTCCGGGAAGACAAAATATACTTTTCAAGATTTCTACAGTGGAAATATTTGGAGAGGTACGTAGATCACCGCCTTCTGAAGACTGTTCCAGGAATGATAAGATAATTTTAAATGATGCCAGTTTTCAAAATATTGCCCACTCCCAGTGTTTTCTTATTTAATAACTTTGTTGTATAAGACGATTTTTCCCCATTTGTATTTTTTTCACATCTTGTACTCATCAATATAATGTTTTTTGGGAACAGACCTAAGTTATTCTTAGATCGGTACTTGTATTGAGTTGAGTTTTATAGAGATTTATCATTTAAGTACATTCAGCCACCTTCCTATGGTCTTTCACAAAGCAAAACAATATTCGGCTTTATGCTGTTATTGTGGATTATGTACAGTTGTCTTGAGCTGGAATGTTTTATAGGAAATACTGCCTCTAACAGACGGTCTGTTCTGATTCCACTTTCAGGCAACCAGTAACAAAGAACACATTCAGGCAATATCGGGTTTTGGGGAAGGGGGGGTTTGGAGAGGTGTGCGCTTGCCAAGTTCGGGCCACTGGTAAAATGTATGCCTGCAAGAAGCTGGAAAAGAAGAGGATAAAGAAGAGAAAAGGAGAAGCCATGGCCCTGAACGAGAAAACCATCCTGCAAAAGATCAACAGCAGATTTGTAGTAAGTACTCAATGATTGTTCCACTTGCAATGTCTATATATAGTATTGTAAAATTCAGAAACCTCTGAAAAAGCGCTTTCATCACAGATATCAAAATTCAAATGAACCTTCTCAATATGATACATGTAGGTGTCAGGGCTCAAAATACTGGGTGCATGTGCACCTGTGTGCATCCAAAATTGGAGCTGTGCACCTAATTTTTGACTGTGGGTGCACTGGTGCACCTAGATATTTTTGTAGGCTATAGCTATAGGGTAGAGGTACTATAATTGTACACTTAAGTGTACAGAATATTCTTGAAATGTAAGTACATGTATCAGAAAAAGCCATGTAACCCTTTGTTGCACTTTATTTGATGTATTACTTGTTTGAAATTTGGAATTCAGCCATAGAATTACAGATTAAAGTTCTTGATCATACTTAGAAGAGGGTTAAACTTTGTGATTATGTTTTGACATTCAACTTTATTTTATGTGGTGCACCCAAATTTCTTTCTGTGCACCTAAATCTTTTGGTTGGGTGCACCAGTGCACCTGGTTCCAAAAATTAATTTCGAGCCATGCATGTAGGTGTACATGGAAGATGGTATTTCTGATTGCTGCAGAGACAACTGGTAGAGGTGAGCATATCACCTGTTTTGTCTCCCCTTCCATCCATTGTAATGGTTGAATCAAATAAACTAAAAATTGAAGTAAACCCGCCCAGTAGTTTCCAATGTACAATGTCCCATGCTTTGCCCATGCCAGGTGAGTTTAGCATATGCATACGAGACCAAAGACGCCCTTTGTCTGGTGCTGACAATCATGAACGGAGGAGACCTGAAGTTCCACATCCACAGCATGAGCGACCCGCCGGGCTTCGCCGAGTCACGGGCAGAGTTCTACGCAGCGGAGGTCTTATGTGGACTGCAGCATTTACACCAGGAGAGAATAGTGTACAGGTGAGGCTTATGGATGAGATAGACTAATCCATCAAGCTAACCGTCCACTCGCACGGCCACTTGTCTGAAGTGCCTTGTGTACAAACTGTCTCAGTGGTAGGTACTCGGCACAGGTGGTTAAGTACTCACAGGGAAACTGGAGACTTGGCTTTAAGCACTGTTTTTGTACCTTCTTCAGAAGTTGCATTATAGTTCAGACTTCTGACCTCGCGTGGGTGGTAGAGTATCTTTGATCATGAGCACCATAAGATGTAATGGAATACTTTGTATATCAACCCTTGTTTTCATTCATATAACTTAAAATTGAAAAAAAAAGAGATATGAGTCTTACATGTGTGTACTCTTGATTGTCATTCATGGCATTTGGGCAAATAACAGTGCTGTATTTGACTGGTTTCATCACTTTGTATTTAAGACTGACAGATAGTCAGACCAATCCTCCTTTTATATTTGTCTGTGCTTCCCCTTCCCTATTGAAGGGTGTTCTTGACTCTACTACCCTTAAGTCTTTTACCCTTTAGTGGGTTAAACAAAACTTTCCCCCAGAAATGATGGCAATAAGTTCTTCAGTTTGTTATCCCAATGCATGGAAAAGCCATCTATGTTAAACTTTATAGTATATAGTAAGTTTTGTTTTACTCATTCACATTACTTTCCCCAAAATCTTTAGGGACCTCAAACCTGAAAATATTCTTCTAGATGACCATGGTGAGTATCTGTTACACATGTATATACATGTATTCCCTGTTTCTTACTACCCAAAAGCTTTGGAAGTGTTTTGCAAAGGTGAACTTTGTTGACTTTTTGGTAGAAAAGTTATGAGAATGCTACTTTTGAATGTGCTGTTCTTTACCAAGAGTCCAACATTGATTAGCTGATAAGTGTTATTTTTACCGGCTAGTTAAGTAGAAATTTGCCATTAGATTAGTTAGTAACTAAAATTACCCTGTATAACACAAACTCTCACTATCCTGGGCACTGTGGAGCCCCTCATAAGGGCTTGAACAGTGGAAGGCCTACTAGAAGCATCATTTGATTAGGCTACCTAAACACATGATGTTGACTTTTCTTCTTGTTCTCTATTCAGGACACGTTAGAATATCGGACCTCGGTCTGGCTGTGGAAATTCCTGAGGGAGAAATGATCAGGGGGAGGGTGGGGACAGTAGGTTACATGGGTAGGTGTGGTCTTTATTTCTCTAACAAGTACGATATTTTATTTTCCAAGTGTTCAATTGTCTCTTGGTAGGTTGGTTGGTTGGCAGAGTTTACCATAGAAAAGTTTTTGTGTGTTGACTTTTGTGTGAGGAACAAATAACTTAACCTTTTAAAGATCTGGACCATTCAGTGATTGTACATTTCATACCGATGACACTTTTCAATAAGGACGAGACAGTTTTCCTGTTAAGACTGGTTATTGCTGCATCATTTGTTAAATTTGAAAACCTGTATCTGAAGCAAGCGATGCTGTTGCCTCCCTCCAGCTCCAGAAGTAGTGAAGAATGAGAAGTACATGTTCTCTCCTGACTGGTGGGGACTCGGATGTCTCATCTATGAGATGATTGAAGGAAAGGTTCGTCAGCCATGGGTTTTATTCTTGAGGAGGGAAGAATTTCTGTAGTTTGGAAAGTCACCTTTCATGACTTCCTTGTAGGCCCTGTCCTTTTTTGCACACAAAGTTGTAGTGTAAATTGAAATTTCTGTTACTCTTTTGTCTAACGATTCTGTACTTGTCTGTGTGTTGTGCATATTGATAAACCTTTGAAGAAATAAGTCAATTAAAGGTGTTCCACTCAAGAAGGTGACACTTTTCCATCAGTGAAATACACCTTATATTAGATGTACAGAGAGATACAGAAAGCAGTTCCCACAAGTTTCAGGCTGTGGTTGCCAGGGAATGGGGGCTGTTCTTCTCAAGTCTGACCACACACAAACTTACCAATGAATAATTCACAAACCCACGAGACATGTTACAAACGTGTTAGGTTTGAGGACTTTCTTCACACTTACTGAAACACAACCTGAAATTTCAGGCTCCCTTCAGGGCAAGAAAACAGAAGGTGATTATCATCTGATTATTAACTAGTGCAGTAGAGCTTGTCTGACATGCGGTGCAAGGTGCTATTGCAAGCCATAGTGTAATTTCTTGGTCATGTTTATTTATTTGTTCTTTTTCATTAAAGCTGTCGTGAGCATCAAATTAGTCTTGAGGTCTTGCACAGATTGAAACTGTGAAGCATACAGAAAGTCTGCAAAAGGAATCTTTTCATGATTCGAAACAGTAATGATATAATATAAGTTTGTTAAGCTGCATCTGATTGAAACTTTTCACAACAAATTAATTACGTGTAGACATCACAATTTTTATTGATGCATTTTAAGGTAGAAAGCACTACATTGCAAAACATGCTTCGATTGAAGAGCCATGCTGACCTTTTTTTTCTCTTTTAGATCAGTCCTGTGGAAAGGATATGCATTTTAATCAATGCCTTGATTAGATCTACATTGGGAATACAGGCATGTAAGGTGGTCAAAACATGTCACGATATAATAAGGCTGCCACGCTAGGGCCTTTTATTATTGATTGGACCTGCAAATTAAAATTTGATTGGAGTGTCCTCAGTCATCAAACATCTCTGGAATTCCCTAGTGTCAGTAACTCCTGTAAGGTGTCTCTTATGAAAGAGGGTTTAATTCAAACAGTGCCTCAATGTTGAGCATCTTGAAGTACCTACAGCTAGCCTGGTAAATTACAAGATAGTGATAGAGGTGGTTTTGAGATGCTGACACAGAGTAAGGTGTGGACTATGGTAGCCAGGAAATGGGGGCTGTTCCACTGAAGTCTGACCACACTTGAACCAACTATCGAAAATTCACGTGTAAGACATGTTACAAAGGTGTCAGGTTTGAGGACCTTGTTCACTCTTTACTTACTGAAACATACCCCTTAATTCCAGGCTCCCTTCAGGGCAAGAAAAGAGAAGGTGAAGAGAGAAGAGGTGGACAGGAGAGTGAAAGAAGACACAGAAACTTACTCCGACAAGTTCAGCGAACATGCAAAGTCCATCTGCTCTGCAGTAAGTTACATTATGTTAGTGAGATTTGTATGTCAAAGGTAGAAATATTACTGCCTTAAATATGCTCTTTGCTTTGCAGCATGAAGATTGAGCTTGCCTAACTGCTGTCAATCATAAGGTCATTGTCTTGACATCAATATTACTTAGTCCTGCTAAAGCACAAGGAAGCAAGTCAAGTATTTTAAAGAATCCAGAAAAGGGGGGTCTTAGATTCATGATCTCTATTGGCCAATGTTTTGCACAATGTAATTGAACTGTTTCTAAATGAAGTCTGAATATTTTTATGGGAACTTGAGCTCCACAGGATCTGAGCTAGTTCTGTGAGACTCGACTCTGTTTCTGTTCCTTTGATATGGTTAAGTGTAAGTTAATGACAAATTGTGTCCCACAGCTTCTGCAAAAAGACCCAAAGTTGCGTCTTGGCTGTGTGGAGGATGCCATGGGGAGCCGAGCCGATGATATCAAGACCCACACCTTCTTTAAACTCAACTTCAAGAGGTTAGAGGCTGGCATGCTCAAACCTGAGTTTGTCCCTGATGTGAGTCATGTTACAATATTACACTCCACCTCTGTCAGGTTGACTTTCAGGTAGTTAAGGAACCCCTAAGAAAAAGTTTTGTATGCAAGGGAGCAAGCTAAAAAAAACATTGTTTATAATCCTTGGTGTACATATTAAACAAATCGCATGACTGAAGATATTTGTAGCTTGGAAAGAACAAAGACATTTTGTTTTTACCTCATGCTTTTCTCATTGCATAACACATCAAACAGTGCATACATGTAACTGTTGTTCTATGTAACATCCACATTACCAATACTGTACCAATTAGTACTAAAACTTTATTCAGATATTTGTGACTGAAAAGGACTATAATCATTGGTTGGCTTAATACTTCTAGTATAGAGCTTTGTCCCCACAATACAGTTTAGAAAATCTGTACAAATGGCTTGAAAGTATTATTTATTCTTCCCCCTCAGTAATACCCCATTAGGGGTCATCAGAGGGTAATCAAGAAGTAGAAGAAAGTGTCCATACAGCATGGGGTGAAAAAAGTACAGATCAAACTTAACTAGTGGTTCCTCCACTTGAGATGATACAGCACATTTTGTAGTGACCCCAGCTCTTGTTTCCAGCCGAGAGCTGTGTATGCCAAGGACGTGCTGGACATCGAGCAGTTCTCCACGGTGAAGGGAGTGAACCTGGACCAGGCTGACGAGTCCTTCTACAGCAAGTTCAACACTGGCAGTGTCTCCATTCCATGGCAACAAGAGGTAGGTGTGGGCCAAATGACCCATTTCTAAGTAAGGTAGCCATCTGACTAATGACACTGTTGTAGTGCCTTTTTAACGGGATCGAGGCACTTCGATCTCGGAACTCCCATTTTAAGCCCCCTCCGAAAGACGACCAGGGTGCACTTCCCTGGATTCAAACACAGGTTTCCCAGTTAACAACTACATTTTGTAATTGAAACTAGGAGCTCAACTGTGATACTCACCAAGCAGAGGCTTCGATCGAGGGGGTAGTCTTGTCCGGAATTTCTAACGTCCCTCTCCGAGAGGGATGTTAGAAATCCCTTACAAAACTGTGAGGCTGCTGCCAATTGAGCCGCAGGGCCATCTTTCATATTTTGATCTTCCAAACTGTAAAACTAGATCATTACAATTTATTGAAAACAACACAATCCTTCCAAGGGGGTTTTAAGAGATGTGTGGACAAATAAGATAATTATAGTTTTGGCTAGATGATTAAGTGTTGTGTCAGGAAAGTATGTTCATGCTAATATCAGCAGTGCCCCCTATGTTAGGGAGGATGTATTGCAAGGGACACATTGATGACCACTAACATGATAGTATGGGCACATTATTGTTTAAGACAAGTGACCACAATTGTCAGTATTACAGTGCTGTATTGTTTTCTTCAGCCAGAATGTTTACCAATAATTCTGATAAACTACTCTTTTTCCGGCAGATGATAGAAACAGAATGTTATCAAGAGCTGAACGTGTTATCAGAAGATGGTGAACCCACCCCTGACCTCATAATGGACCAGCCCCCTCCTCCTCCAAGACGTGGTTTCTTCAGTAGAACATTCAAACGACAGGTGAATATCCCGTAGTCAGGAAGTCTTTCTCCTGTTGAAATACCTTCTATCCCCCAACTCTACTTTCCATTGACAAACTGTTTGTAAATATCTATGGATATTTCAATCATATTTAACCATGGTTCAATAAGTCATGGTTGCTTTTCCTTTGTTAATGACAGTATAGATGTTGTTTGTTTCTTTGTTCTTTTACATACCATTGTTGATTTAGGAATTGACACCAAATTTGAAACAGATGCTGCTCCTTCTCATCCAATAGGTCAGCATCTTGAGCATTAAAAGTCATATTTAGTTTGCACAGTTAAGTATAGGCCAACCATAAAACTGTCTGTCGAGTCGCAGGAAAGCTCTCCTCTTGATGTTCTGTCCGTTTTTTAAAAACTCTTCTCTGTGTTTCCTCTCTTCCGCTGCAGGTGTGCTGCAGTAGTGACAGTAGTGACGAGTAGATTGGTAGGAAAGAACTGCTTCGCATCTCTCAATGACTGGCAAGTTCCCTCATTTCCTCCTTTACTCTGTTTGGTCTTCCTTATCTGTCTTCTCTTCCACCAATTCTTGTTTGCTCTGGGTCTACACATTTTTTAAGTCCTTGAGAATTTGATAACTTGGGAACTGATCTCAAAAATTACTAGGATAATAGGGATATCAGGAATGGTGTGCCACGACACGCATTAGGTTTGTAAGTTCAACAAAAGCAATTTCACAAACAATATCTGGTTAGTATGTGGTCTTTCTGAAAATTGGACATGAAGCTGACAAGTTGCTTACCAGTGTAGTGGCATGGTAATCATGTCACTTACCAAAGGTAGTGGATGTTACCTGAAACGCCTGATTGTTCACAAAATCTATCCAGTTGTTTAAGTGACTTTTGTATTGTGTATGGTATGAAGCGGCGGAGTGAGGGAGATGGTATGAAGGGTTTCACAGTGTGACAAATGTACCTGTTATGGAATGATGGAATTCTGTCACAGCTCAACAGTTCATACTAGAGACCTAACAAAAGGTGTGTTTGTCGTTGACAGGTGTGCTGTGGCTCTGGTAACCATGACAACGACAATGATGCTGTGAGGGTTTAGCTGCAGGGAAACAGGAGACTGTCATAAGCACAGCCTTGTTGAACAACACGGACAGCTACAAGTCTCCCCAGCTTTCCCGTGGTGCATTTGGGCCCTACCCATGAAAACTTGCTGCAAGCAGAGCAGTAGTCTATCAGTAGCATACGAACTGTGCATCTGGCGTTTAACATATGCAGATGGTGGTAAAGAGTGTTCTTGTTGGTGGGAAACAAAGGTATTGTGCTGGCATGACAGTTGTCTGTTGCATATAATGCTTGGTTAGATGTACACGATATGCATTTAAAGTCCAGATCTCTATGAAACACTATTCAAGTTAGGCTATGATTATATCAAATGGAAGTAGTCCACTAAGAGATGATGCGTAAGTCAAGACTCACAAATTTTCATTCCAAATTATTGAGGCAATAAAAATCCTTGTATATAAAAGCTGACCACCCCTACCCCTAAGATAAGCCATTCTGGTCATATACCAAACCCAGAACATACTTAACAAACAGCACTCTCAGTTAAAAGAAATTTTGCAGGTTCAAAATTTCTGCTTGTTTCATGACATTGGAAATGGCACAAAGAAACTTAAAGGTCAATAAAAGCTGTTCTCATTTCCATATTACACACCCCACTGTTCAAGTACATTGTCTTATTGATTAGAGGAGTTAATAACTCTTTATTAAAAAAGATACCCCATGCATGCAAATGTCTCAGCTCTGCTGCCCGTAACAGTCCTTAATGCTAGCTACATGGACATGTACAATTAAGGACGCAGAAGTGAACTGTAACCGGTGCTTGTAATAGGCGAAAGTAGCCTGGAGTTTCCAAGTGATTGTAGTGACATTGGTTTTGCTGTGGTTGGTCATGAAGAGGTTCAGAATAGAATGTAAAAATGACTAATCAATCTGGGGTTAGGTATGGTGGTTTCTGGGGGGTCAACTCCAACAGAAATAAAAGTGAAGGTCACCAGTGCATTGGAACCACATTTACTAGAATTACTTGGCATTTTCCTGAGAATGATTTCTGTCGGTAGCTACATATTAGACAAGACTAGGTTATGTTACATTAAGCTGAAAACATAGTGACAATTTTCAGTGCATGTTTGTATCAGACAGGGACATCCCCAGATTTTTTTTATCCTTCATGTCCATAAACATGTATGTTAACATTAAGCCAAAGTCAAGCAGTTGCTGTTCAAATTAGATCGATACGTTTTGGCCGAAAACACGGAACATCCCTGGGATATGACCAAAATTTTGTAAAAAGGGGTGGAGAAGCAAAAGTAGTGGTCATAAATATATGATTATTTTTTTTCAGAGCCAGGTGGATCATAGAATAGCTCATGGCGGGGTCAAGGGTTTCTATAGCATTGTAATTGTGACTTGTGCCAATAAGATTGTTGAAGACCAAACAGAAATCTAACTGCTCAAAAGTGTTTTATTCCAGTACCTATAGAACAAGAACAGCTTTCTTTTTGATCGAATGGTGGTGCTCGATGAATTCAGGACGTAAAGTTTTAATCCGGGGACCAAATTCTGTTAATTTGTCACACACGTACATTAGAAAACGCTGCCTTCTTCACTCAGTTGTTAGAATTGATCAGTAGCTGTGTAGCAAAGGTTAGAGATGCCTTTTTTCTTGTTAGCTAATGCCAGTTTTCAACAGCGCATGTAGTCCATGTACCTTAAAATGTAATACCACTGTATGTCACAGAAGTTTGCAGGAAGCATTGTTCCTTATGTCCTTTCAAGACAGAAAATAGTAACACCTCTACAGTTTTCTTTTCCTTCACTGTTAAGTACCTGATCTTTTTAACTGAGTCACTGCCGTGTGAATCGACAAATCGAAAACAAAGTCATGTACACTTGAAAAAATAGGAATTATATTTTGTCATGTTAAAACAGATAAAAATTGTCCTCTACTGAATGATATTCCTCTACAATGTCTCTTCACAGCCTCTATCTTATAGCAGTAGAACCTACAGGTAGTATTTACTTGAAATAACAAAACCTACAACACAACCTAAAGTATGATTCACCAGCGAGAGTATAAAGTAGTCTTCTTCAAAGTGTGAGGTCTATTCCCTTCTTCAACAACAATGTTATGTGCCACAACATTTGTCAGTTCTGGGGTTGAACTGAAGCCATTGTCTGATTATTAACTAGTGCATTAGAGCTTGGTGCAAGGTGCTATTGCAAGCCATATTGTAATTTCCAGGGCATCTTTTTTTCTCAATAAAGCTGTTGTGGACACATGAAGCATCAAACAAATCTTGCAATCTTGAGGTCCTGCACATATGAAACTGTCAAGCATACTGAAAGTCTGAGAAGCAAGAAGGTTTCAATCAACCAAACCTACTTGGTGCAAGGGATCCTTTCAAGACTTCATTTGACCAGTGTTGACATTATATTATTTTGTTAACCTGCACCTGATTGAAACTGTTTATAACAAATTTACTACATGCAGACATAACCATAACACATTTGCTTTAAAGGTAAAAAGCAGTACTTGGCAAAATATGCTTTTACTGAAGAGCCATTCTTAACATTTCATATTTGTCTTCTTAAGATCAGTCCTGTGTAAAGGATATGCAATGTAATCAATGACAGGGAGGGGTACAGGTATTTTAAATGGGGTTCTGTTTTGACCAAAATCATTATATATGATGCAAACATCATTTAACAACAGTCCCCTCAGACATACGGCAATTTCTCAGATTTCATCGATGTGGTCATATTTGAAGAACCCTTTAGCTACTGTGTGTGTATGTGTATCCAGCAGTGGGGAGAAAAGCTGTTGCAGACATTTTATCTCCACCGTCTCATTCATTGAGTGTCATGCTTTATCATGTTTAATTGAGGAAGTATTCAGATTCTAACAGCTTCTTTCAACTGATACTACCGTATGTGAATGCTGAAGCTGTTATTAAAAGCTGAGCTAGGGTAATGATTATTGTGAACCTTCGGGGTCGTGGCAGTCCTGACACTCATTTGGAGACATATGTCGACTATTGATAACATTAACCGTAATTTGCCAGCCCTTTGGTCTAACAAGTTTGCACTGAACAAACTGCTGCCAAAATTCCCATTTTTGTAACTGCTGTTTACAAAGCATACAAATGTACAAACTTCTAATCATCTGGGGGGGAAATCTGGAAAAGTTCATTGGGATCATTGTGATAAAATAGTAAACATTCTCTCAGTTGCCTAACCCCATAACCAATACTGCTTTTGTGCCAAAAGGCCACATCAGTAGGAAGGTAACGAGTATTCAGACCTTACCTTTACCTGCCTGAAACATTCTCCTTGCTAACTTGCCTACATGTATTGGTGACACTGGTGGATAGTTAGCTGGGAGAGTGTTACACCTGATGCAAATCCAGCATTTTACGTACATGTACCTTGTGTCTATTCCCTAAAGATGCATGACAGTGACTGAAAATTGCTACACAGAATTCTTGCAAAGCTGGCCAAACAGAAATGTATGTTTTCAGCAGGGAATCTTTGTAATGTTTGACTGAGAACAGAGGTGACAATACTAGATGTAATGTTAGTGCTTGGCAGATATGTACTTATTACTATGATATCTGGAGTAGCTGTGATTATATGGAAACATGCCATGACCAAACAGTGTTACGTAATTACAAGTATGGTCAAACCTTTACCTGACTGAACCTTGCGGCATCTACGCGATGCTGCACAAACTAGTGAAGGAATTGAAAATGTTGACTGGAGAATTCTTGGCAACTGCGGCAATTTTTACACCAATTTTGGATGATCATGACGCTTTAGTGTGATGATGGTTGAGATGATGGCTGCCATACCTGTATATCCTGGTGACATAGATGTAGGAAAAGATGGTTGTAGTGTTTCATTCAGCTACATGCTTTTCTAGAGTGCATGCTATTGAGAATAGAAGGGTTCATAGAAGAAAATTGAAAAATATCTACTGATTTAACTCAGGATGAATTGTGATGAAACCCCATCAAAATGATGTATTTTCTGTAGGTGTGAACAGTTAATGAGTCAGTATAATAATAATCCAGTATTTCAGACAGACTGGTCAATCTGTTTTTAGGCCACAGGTATTAAATAGCATGTTCAAGGTATATGTAGATGCTCGCATGCAACCAGCATAATACTTACTCTGCTTGCCTAGAGATGTTTAGAAATATGCATTATTAGGATGTTTCATTGCATTCAAAGTCAGACCTAGTTGGTTTTGTTCTTATTGACTTATTTCTGTAAGGAAGGCAGGTTGGCTCCCCAAACTTGTGATGACAAAAAGCTCACAGGTCAAACATAAAGATGTCAGCGGAACAAATCAAAGGATTCTGGGTAAGTGTTTCTACCCAGAATCCTTTGCCATAATCTATTCCATTGAAAGGAAGGTATTAAAAACGTTGAAGCCTGTAGCTTGCTGGGCTTCTTGACTCAGAAGTTGAGAGTTCTACATTGTATGCCTTTTTGCTGTTAAGAAGTGTGCCATACAACTTGTACAACCTTTCTTGTGTACACCTCTGCAGGGGAATTTATAGGACAACTTCAAAGGGTCCATCAACTTAAATGAAGATGTAATATATACCGATATGTATATGCAAATGACCACACTATAATTATATTAGTCCTGTATCTATGTGTACCTATAATTTTGAGGACCACGTGACTTGTGGACAGATTTTGACTGTTAAGAAAAAAGCATGCAAACAGCACAGTAATCTGCAGGTAGGTGTGGTCTACTCCATCAGTATACAGAAGCATGTACATAGCATATCTCAAATCTGTAAATGTAGAAGTTGTTCCTATCACTTTGTGTTTTCCCAGATGTCACCAAGCTTGTTTTGAGACGTAATAAATAAAAAAGATGAAGACTAGATAAACTCTCTTGCTGTTTTTTTTATTTGTTATCCACATTTTAGTTGCAGCAAAAGACTGCTACATGTATATTGTGACTTGAATATACTTGAAGATGATTTTTAAAAAAACACTGCAACTTCATGGGGTATTTCTTGAGACTATGTTCTCAAAACAGAATCTCTATTCAGAAACAAGTCTTTGTAGAAGATGGCTGAGTGTGTGATTTTACTAGCCTCCATAGCAGGCTCTGAACTGGCCTTTTTGGGGGCTAAATAATACACCTTTTGCAGCCAGCCCGTAATCATCAGCCACCCCGTAACCACTACCGGCAAAATGGTTATGGGGTGGCTGATGGTTACGGGCTGGCTGCAAAAGGCGTATTATTTAGCCCCCAAAAAGGCCGGTTCAGAGCCTGTTATGGAGGCTAGATTTTACAGAAAAATATGTCACTGAAACCCTTGTGCATTTTTTAAGAAATAGAGATGTCATTAAACTTAGTCTACCAGCAAAATTTGCCGCTCAAAGTGCAAGAAGTACTGTTTCAGCGGGTCAAGATTTTGACATTTTCCTGGGGGAGCATGAACCCCGTGTGACATCTCGTGTCTTCGGCGCTTCGACATTGTGAACATTTAAACAGCAATACATGGCCACTGCCTCTGTTTTATGTCTGATATGTTAAAGTAGTCCATGTCAAAGTTTTGTTGACCCTCAAGAAAGTGAACTGTTTCAAATGGGAGATAATTTACATCACAAGTTCTCAATACAAGGGCTTGTGGCACCCTCCTTATACTATGCTGGTTCTGTCCTGGCCAGCAGCCATTCCAAGATGTCTTGTTTCACTTTGTCTGCATCCTCTTTTGTCTCCTTCAGAAGACCATGGCGACAGTTCGGATAGGCCTGACCAGAAGACAAGAATTTATTCAACAACTGAAAATGCAAATTGCGCAAACATTTTTGTTGTAAAAGTTACACTTTTTTATCTGGGTAACATAGCAGACACCACCTTTATTCCTTTGACCATTTAATGACTTGTTAATTGACTTGTTAATACTAAAATGTCTGAAAACAGCCATCAGTAACTTGAAGTCTACCTTTATCGTCTTGTCTGGACTCTGTGCCTTCTCGTACAGCATCTTGGACCCTTCGCTGTTCACGACCTGGTCATCTTCGCCGTACATCACAAGGAACGGCCACTTAATGTTCTCCATCTCCGACTGAACCTTCTGCATGCCTGAACACGTAGAAAAACAGTTGACCTTGTGTCAATGGCTATTGTATGGAAACATCCCTGACATCGACTTTCCTCTAAAAAGTGTTTGTTCCAGACATTCATTCTTTACCAAAGGGGTAACCTTTCAGCATTCTAATTGCCAATGCATTTAGCTAGTCAAAGACCAGATTTGGCACCACATAGTTCCCGCCACCAGTACCTGTAAGAATCTGTGCAGCAGTTCGCAGCTTGAGCCCACCATGGCAACAGAGAGGGTCCTCTTGTATCTTCCGATTCTGTGAACAAGATTTGTACGATGTAAGAACAATAAAATTATTCTATCAACAAGTCAATCTGAACCAGACCAATCTCAACCAGTTATTGTTTTACAACTGCTTCAGAGTAAACGAAAGTTACACAATGATTTCCCCAAAGTGACTTGGAAAGGACAGGATGAGTGGATCACGGACTGGAAAAGTAACAAAGGACACTCACCGTTTCCTCGTCCTTACCCACAAGATCTGCCCTGTCATCAGAAGTGAGTGACAGCCAGGGTACCACAGGAACAGCCAGTTTTAAAAAGAACACCTAATAAAAGAACACTTCATATCACACAATCATTGAGGGGGTGGGGTTATATTCATCTAACATTACCCATATGCATTTCAATTGGCTGTTTCCAAAATCATAAAGGCCATATATTCTACAAGGAGAGGTAGTGTGCGAATATAATATATTCTGTCAACTATTGTCCAAAGCATCATCCTGCATAATATGTTTGTGAAGGTAAGGCAAAGTTTTAAAATGAAAAGTTTTGAAATATCATCACCCTGCATAATGTTTACAGAGAAAGAACTCAACATCCTTGAGCATAAAACCTGTTCTTTATCTCTACCTGGCTGGATATGAAAGCTTAATCTCCAAGCAGATGTCAGTCTCTAGGCATCATGTCACAAGAACAGGGTAGCCAGAAAAGTTTGCAATTTTATGTTCAAATATCTGCTTAGAGGTTCAGAAAGGATGACACTTGACCTTTCGAAAATACCATATTTGTAAAGCCTACACATGCACTTTAGCATGTTATCATTTTTACATACATGTAAAAGTACTTCAGTAGATGTTGTTATATGTGTGGTGTTTGTCAGTATGTGTACTGTTTCTGAATACTGCCTACATTCCGTAATTAGCCCTAGGGCAAGAACTTGTAAATAAACTTATTTTCCTCACAAGCGTCTCTTTCTTCATGCATACCTTCCATCCAGGAGCCTCCCCAGGCATAGGCATGATGGCAGGTCCAATCAGCAGGACTCCTGCAAACTGTTGTGGGCGCTCACATGCCGCTAGTATGGACACAGGGCCTCCCTCGGGTAAAAAACAACCTAATCATTTTCAAAGCCATTCGTCAAATTTAATGGAAACCACACAATCGTGTACACTTATTTAGTGAATGTACAGCATAGCTTCACACATCACTTGATCTACATTATGGTAATGGTATGGTATTTGACTTATATTTCAAACCCTTTCCCAAATCTTAAACTCAGCAGCATTCCAACAAAAAGGTTTGTTTCCTTTTCCAACATGATTTCTAGTTTCCGAAAATGATTTCATCAGGTTGGTAGAAAATAGGACATTGGAGTTTTCTTTTTACACAACCACTAATGTCTCACCTGCTGATAATTTGGTATCTCAGACACCTTCCTCAGAGCTTTTGACTGAAATACTGCTTCTCAACGCTATTACTTGTTGTTGTAAAAAGAAAACTCCAATGTCTTATGATTTCTAGTTATATATATAGATTATAAACTCTATCTTGTAATATTTAAAGGCTGTTTAACATTAAAACTTAAGACACGAGTCAGACAACTTTTAAAAACACAAATACTTACCATGGAATACCCTAAGATATAAACAGGAGTGTCTGGATACTTTTTCACCATCATATCCACATGTTGCAGGGTGTCTCGAACCAGGGTATTGAAGTCCTTCACATCTGCACTCTCTCCTTCACTCTGACCATGGCCAACTAGAATAGCAAAAAGACTATGTTGATGATGAGTTGACATCGTTCTTTGCTGGGCTGACGTCACTGTTGAGTTGCGCAGTGGCATGCAAAAATTGCGAACACAAATTTGGTCCTTACACTAAACTTTTGAAACCCCTTTTTTTTCTTGAAAATTTTGGTCCATTTTGGATACTTTTGGGCCAGAAGGAACAGGTAGGGTCTAAGCTTTCCCAGTTTTTTCAAAATGTGTATGTTTCAGTCGTTTGATTGGCGTAAGGAGATATCTTTGTGGTTTGGTTTCACATGCTCCGAGTGGACTGTTCCAGGCTGGAAGTAGGTCAAAGTTGACGGTTGTTTTCGTCTGTCAGCTGTTACGAGACAACGAGCTGGTCAACTGTCTATTTTCTTTGCATGATTCTAAAGTGGACAGATGTGGCTTTCTGGTGCATAAGAATTTTGGGGGCTTGCAATGAAGGTGAATACTTTTCTGGGCCCTTAGCATTACTGCCTATGGGCAAGTCTATCTCTTGTATATGCCCTGCTGAGAAGAAAATTCTTTGAAAATAAAACGTTCACAGAAGCAGTTGTGGGCAAAAATGAATGTCTGTTCTGCTGTATACTCACTGTGGTCATGGGAGAAAACCAGGATGTTGTGGCCGGTCAGGAATTGTGCAAAGTCATCATACCAGCCGATGTGTTCATCCAAACCATGGGCTATCGTCAGCAGAGCTCTGGAGGGAAAGTTTTAAAATTCACTCCTATACAAGCCATTCGGTACAGTACTAACAGTAATAGGCTATGTATCTATGCTTGCAGCCTGCTTTTCGTTAACTTTACCTGAGACAAGAAGATGTCTTGAACTTTACCTGAGACAAGAAGATGTCTTGAACTTTTCTGATATTCAACGTTAACCAGCTTTACCAGTGTGTCTACATTCTAAATACTAGATCTCAACAAGTCCTTCGTCATTTTTGGAATGTTTTATAGTAACAATATGATGTCAGTAGTGCAAATGTCCCTTTAGTTGCTGCCCCCCTCCCCCACTCCAACTGACCTCGGTTTGTGCCCTGTCGGTTCCCATGTCTTACAGTACAGGTACCGTCCATCTGCGTTCACCATATGAGGTAAGGTGCTGTAGCTCACGCCCTGGGGTGTGCAGTGGCCAAGGTCTTCTCCTGACGTCGCCATGTAGTAATATTAGACCGCTGTAAATCATCCGGATGGTACCCAGACCGGAGATCACTTCCGGGTTTATTTCGCGCGCTCACTGTCCAATCACAACCCGGCCAGGTCAGAGGTTATAGAGGTGTGTCGTGGAGTCGTGTGAGATGGACACACATAGAATCCCCAAGCACATATAGAAAGGTAAAATCGTAACGTTTCTCAGTCTCCCAGTTCCGCTGCTCCGGAAGCTGCAGAAACGTAAAGATTTTGCCTTTTTACATCTGCTTGAACTTCAGAGAAGCAGGCTATAGAAAATGATGACAGTCAGATTTTCAATGAGTTCTCACCGTTGCGTCCATGTGGTCGATATGTAATGGGGTAGTGTTGTTTGAATTTAATATGTATAGAAAAGACTAAAGAATTGAATTTGAAAATCCGACTTTCGACGCGTACAAGCCTAAGCAAACGCTAGGCCTGACCATCCAAATTACTCAACGGTTCTCAGACCTATCGCAAAGATGAGATGAAAAACAGGATACGTGTTGATGACCATTAAATGCACTAAGATACTTTCAGTTTATTCACTTCTTATTGAGTTAATTCCAATACCAGATCCAACGTAACCCTGATTTGTGAATAGGCGATCTGAATGGGAGACGAGATGCTCAGAAAGACTAGCCTCCTTCGCAGACTTCCTATGACAGCGGCGTCACCGTATATGGGGGGGGGGGGGTTCTCTAAAGGGAGTTGTGTAGTAAAGTTCAGCGGCCGTCCCTCGGCTACACAGCTCCCTTGGCTACACAACTCCCTTTAGAGAACCTCAACCCCCCCACCCCACCCCAATATATACGCCGCTGTCATAGGAAGTCTGCGAAGGAGGCTGGATATGAACAGCGGCCGTCCCTTGGCTACACAACTCCCTTTACAGAACCCCCCCCCCCCCCCCCCCAATATATACGCCGCTATCATAGGAAGTCTGCGAAGAAGGCTACAGAAAGACCGGGCATAGGATCGTACAGACTGCAGCACTACGAGGAAAACACATCGGAACAGACTTCGGAAGACGAAGGCCTGCCTAGGGATAACACGAAGATTGTGCATATAATGTTACTGAATGGATAAATGAATGAATGAATGAATGAATGAATGAATGAATGAATGAATGAATGAATGAATGAATGAATGAATGAATGAATGAATGAATAAATGAATGAATGAATGAATGAATGAAGACCTTTATTGTATACATATACCCACTGAGTTAAGTATACGTCACAACGAAAGAATAGCGTACAGATACACATCTATTCATATTGACGTTGCATTGTGTTGGACTGGACGATTTTTACTTCACAAAATATGATAAGACTTGTAACGTTACAGAATGCTTCGTCCTATTCTTGTAAACCGACTTCCTTGGGGCGTTTACATGATGACTGATATGATGTGTACATTTCGTTATATGATGTACACATTGTATATCAGCCATCCATTTCGCTCGTCATATGCTCTAGCGTTGTTTGTTTTCCGTTGTCACTTTCGATTGTTGCCATGAGATTGTTGTAGCAACTTCTGTTCGATATTCCGTTCGGTTGCCTAGGTGACGGGAACAAAACGTTCGCAACAATGCACCGAATCTCCGAACGCGTTCTCGAGCCGGTTCCCTCCAACCGTTTGAGTCACTTCACCTCAGGTTCTCACCGGAAACGGACGTGCAACCTCTTCTCTCCCGTCTTGGAGCATCTTTGTCTACTTTTGAGACTTTCATCGACATCGGTCAGATTTCCTGAGAATCATGCCCCGTTCACGCAGCCGCAGCGCATCCAGGAAGCCACGTGAGTAGAATATTTTTTCTGCCTTTGTCATTAAGAACTTGATCTTTTTTTGCTGATGCACAACTGAATTTATGTGTAACGTTAGTGATACAAATTCCTGTAATCCTCTCCACCATCGTATAGACAGTAGAAAGCACAGTAAGCGACTTTTATTCAAACTGTAACTTTTTTAAGCTTTTGCCATTTTTGAAGTCGATCACAGCGTTTCTACATAAGAGTAAAGCAAACATAGTTCGACTTCAGATTTGTGAAAAGCAACTTAGACATTCAGGCGAAGCCATCTTTTTCTAATGGATATTCGGTAAATCTTTTTGATGTGAAGTTTTATGTGATTGAATAGGCTAAC
This sequence comes from Branchiostoma lanceolatum, assembly GCF_035083965.1. Classification (NCBI taxonomy): domain Eukaryota; kingdom Metazoa; phylum Chordata; class Leptocardii; order Amphioxiformes; family Branchiostomatidae; genus Branchiostoma; species Branchiostoma lanceolatum. Next base: position 11,884,790 of record NC_089724.1, read on the forward strand.
TTTTACAAGACTTTGTAAGTTTCAACTTTTAGAAAATATCCGTTAAAAAGTTGTTTTCGTGTTTGCACATTTTCAAAATTCAGTTGTTCTTCGACCACAAAAACGGTAAAACTGGCGTTCGAACTTTACCGTTATGTCTTAGAAAAAAACACAAACATTCTTTTTGACTTCTTTAGAACGAACCCGGAACGGTAAAGAACGTTTCGAACGCACTTTAACTGATCTATTCTGCACTGTGTCCGAACGTAAACAAGTTTGAAAATAACTACATTGTATCATACTTTATGTAGAACGCATTGAATCAAGCTACTGTTTGTGACTTATTTTTGTCGTCTTCCTTATTTTTCAGGTTCCAAGAGCCGTGGACGTAGCCGCAGCCGTGCGAAGAAGGCAGCCGCCCCCGCCGCCGCTGCTGCCGCCGCCGCCGCATCTCCGGTTAGTGTGCACTCCCGCTTCTTTTACTTTAAACATGACTCCAGTTAGCCCGTTGCCAAAACTAGTAGCGATTTTTGCAGGTCGTTAATTTTTTTAGGTCATTGTGGCTTTTCTTGAATCGATTTTTTTTTTCAAATTACCGCCTGACTGATGATTCTACGGTAGCTTCGTACTCGTAGATGTTCTTATTTGATATCTATTCGTGTTTTCAGAAAATATCGCTCTGATGATACTTTATGCTGACCATATTTCTTTTGCAGGCACCCAAGAAGCGCAAGAGGAGCGCACGCAAGGCAAGCCGCAAGGGGAAGAAGTCCCGCAGCCGCAGCCGTAGCCGCAAGGTAAGAGCACAAAACGTTTCCTCCGGTTGTCTTTTCAACTTTAATACACTCTGCTTACGTTCGTTGTGTAAGACTAAATGGCCATTTTCAGGTAGACTCTTCCTGAATTTTTGTCTTTTACTCCAAAGGCTGCCAAGAAGGGAGGCAAGAGGAGGAAGTCCCGCTCCCGATCCAAGTCTGCCGCTAAGAAGGCTAAGAAGGGTGCCAAGAAGGGAGGGAAGAGGCGCAAGAGGAGCAAGAGCCGCGGCAAGAAGTGAAGTCCCGCAGCGTCACCTGGCAGCCGTTAGGCGTAGTGCAGCAATGACACCACCCTCGGCTACCAGTATATGACAATGCGGCGTGGCCTGTATATATAAATGTCGTAGTGAATGAGTAGGCTACATGACCACGTGGTGTGCTACAGAATCTTTTAAATGAATTGAATTTTGAAATGAATTTTAAAATGTGAATCGCTGATTTGTCGATGTAATCTTTTTACAGCTGATTGTGTAGTGAAGTAGTTTTCATGAATAAAGCCTTCGTGGATCGTGTAAAGAAAAAGTGTTTCGTGTGATTATTCAAATGTCTGTTTCCATTGCGGGTAGAACGATCTCAACGATATACCTATTCGATTATTTCAAACATTGGCACTTAGAACGTGCGGTACTTTGAAACTTAGTAGTACGGACTTGCTTGTAGATGGGCTTAAAACCTGAAGCTCAAAGGTTGATGAAAATCAAATCCATCGGAGATATAATCTTTTAGTATCAGATCCCCCCTCTTTTTTGTGTTTTATATACGCGATGTTAGTCATAGATACTTTGAGACGCGGACCCACGGCTTCCCCTGATGTAACACAATAATGCTCTGCCTACAGTGACGTCTAATGATTTGCGTTATCTAGTAAGCAGTAATCGTGCTTGCTCACGACACCCTACCGTTCACAGCGCTTACCGAGAAAGCCAAGAGACTTTTTCATGGTTTGCGTTTAATGTTTATTTTTAGTGACTCCTTCAGTACATTTTGAAATGAACATGTCGATGTCACTTCTACTTTCACTCAGAAAACGTCATGATAAAATGTACGTTACACAAATGCATTGTGTCGTACAGATATCCCTCATGCATACTAGCCTAGTTAAGATAATAACATTACATGCTTTCATTCGTTACAGACAACTGGCAAAACGTTAACGCTTGCTTAACATCGTACGACTTGCATACGAAGCATGGACGTTACAAAATGTAACCACCATCCAAATCTATTGTACGCTGTGAGATAGTTGGGTTAAACTATTATTCTAACTCATAAGGAGACGACCGCGTCCCTGACGTAGCGATGGTCGCGTGGTTTAACGTTCCCGGACCCCGAAGCGGCGGAAGAAATCGTCCATCTCTTTCTGCAGCTCCTCTTCCTCGCCCCTCCGGTTTTCTGTGAGATGACATGGTGACAATGGTTCAGTTGGCATCTATAACACACTTCCTGTGGTGTATGTACACTGTATGTCCTGTTCTTTTAACAGAATGACGACAATGTGGGAGAGTCTCCCTGATCCGAAGACAACTCACCAACACACATACATCCACTTGCCGGTGGTCGGGTCGTACTCGGTCCGGCAGGACGTGCGGGGGTCTGCGCATGCAAGGCCAAATAAATAAATAGAATGAAATGAGTCATTCCGTGATCTGATTCTCTGTCGTAAACTACATGTTTAGAGTCCTCAGCATAGAGCTAGGCACAAATGATCGTACAGATTTGCCGGTGGTAAGCAGTAAACGTGCTCACTCACGCTACCACTGACAACGCTTACTGAGAAATGGGTAGACGAGAGGACAAAACCAAAGAATACATGGACGGCAAAATATGGAGCGTCTAAGTACATGACTGCTTGTATGTGAGGAAGTTATGCTGTGTGTAATTCATGATCATCAGTAGGACTATTTACCGACTAAACGGTTTGCTGCCAATGAGATCATTATATTCGTTTCTCAAAGGAATGAGTCACAGAACAATGTAAGTGTGGGGTCAGTTCATAAGTGTCTAGTAGGGAGAAAAGCAAAGTCACACACACATAATGGTGGAGATAAGCCAGAAAGTAACTCGAAGACACCAGAATAACTAAGTACAAACGTACCGTCACGCTTCCCCATGAAGGCGTCCATTCGTTTCCCTCCTCTATCCAGCAGCCTCTTCCCCATGAAGGCGTCCATTCTCTTTTCTGCTTCCCGTTCCGCCTAAAACACAACAAGACAAGTAACTAACAGGGTTCAGTGACAGATAATTATGTCATTCACTACCTCATAGTCTGATCTGTGTTCATACTAAAATGGGGGCAACATTTATTTGATACGTAGATCTGATTCCAAGATAACCATGCCCCGCTCATGTAGCCACAGTTTATCAAGGAAGTGAGTTGAATACTTTCTTCCTTGTAATAATAACCGTTAAGAACTTTAGAATTGATTTTTTATGGACAACGCAAGTGATGCAATTTTTTTTGTTCTCTCCACCGCCGTATGAAGCACAGTGAGCGACATGTATTCAAGCAGTCACTTCGTGTAAAAGTATGTTACAATTCTCAAAACGTTCCAAGATTTGAATAGAGCAGAGTTAGGCTTATGCAAAGACCCTGTAAACTTTTTTTTTAAATAGCCGTAAAAGCGTTTGCACATTTTTCCATTTTAAGGCTTCTTCGTCCGCAAATGATAAAAGGAAATGGTGAAACTGGCGAAAGAATGATAACGATTATGCCTAGAAAAACCTTAAACAGTATTTTTTTTGCTTCTTTAGTCTAAAACGAACCTCCAACGGTAAATCACGCTTCCCCATCCAGCCGACGTCCATTCGTTTCACAAAGGCGCTAGGGTCGGACATTCTCTTCCCCAACCAAGCAGGGTCCATTCGTTTCCCTCCTCTATCTTGCCTCTTCCCCATGAAGGCGTCCATTCTCTTTTCTACGTCCCGTTCCACCTGAACCCAAGAAGACAGAGTACTAGTAACTAACAGGGACAATGACAGACCATTGTGTCTATTCGGCAATATAACCGGTAAACCCCATTGCATGATCTATGTTCGTACACTCTACTAAAATGGGTTTACATTTGTTTGATGTCTAACAGTCTTCCTATAAAAAATGTCATCGTTAAAAGGTAGGCTGTGTAGCTATATATATAGTATGTGCTCAAGTGGACATCTCCGCCGGGCAGGCAATCAACCATCCATATGCAGATAGAACGTTTGAATCCCCCCTCATTGGCTAAAAGATGCTAGTAAAGTTACGGAGTTGACTTTATAGGTACCGGTGCCCTTAAAAGTGATAGTGTTGCGATATGTCAACAGATCTGACCTCTTTCTTCTCGTCCTCCGCACATACGTGGAAAGCGACCAGCACCAGCAGAAAGGCGGTTATGAAGAGTCGGAGTTCCATGACGTCGCGTCAACCTAGGAGAGTAGCAAGAAGCCGGGGATATCAGAACATTCAAGCGGTTTCCTGAAAATTACAAGATGTCTAGACCTGATCGATGCATTTTGCACTGAGGCGTTTTCGGCCAATTCTGTTTCTTCAGCAAATAGATAGTGAGAATTGGCAAAATAGGGTGAATGCACAATTAGCCCGGCAAGCTAGCCGGCCACAAAGGGTTGACGGCGAGAATTGAGGCGTCATCAACAAGGATGCATATGGGTCATGTTGGCGTAGACGTCTGCACAAACGTGGCAAACTCTCCTCGTCCACAAAAATTCTTACAACACATTCCTTCATTTAGCATATATCAGTGAGCTGGTGTTTTTAAGTTATTGTTTATTCAAGATGTTTCTAAGCTTTGTCTGTCCAATATCTCAAACAGCCGGAAAAACTCTGCTTTATTCAACATGAACATTGTGTTCTCTACCGACTTGCAGCATCTCTTAGACAAGCTCTTGAAAATCTTAAAGTCCACAGTGCTAGGTATAATCTCAAAATAGAACGGCTCAAAAGGAAAGAAGAGTCCCAACTTTAAAATCTCTCGTGTCGGGTTGAATAGAACGTCCTGCCAACATTGTCAAAGCTGACCACGCTAGATCTAAGCTTGATACTGTTTATATGCAGTGCATAGGGAGAAGCATTAGGAACGTAGATAATACTCACGGATTCTGTTCGACAAACAGAACTACGGGCAGCAACAGCAGCAGGAACTGTACTGGAGGAACACTGCGGTATGGGCGTCCTCACCAGCTCAGGCGTATTTAAGGGTTTATGGACAAATTCAGCGGAAATTAGACGTGAAATAGAGCATCATGTTTGACATCCGCTTGATATCTCAATGCACCATGACTCGACATAAATACTTGTACCAGTATGTGTAACTGCTATTTGTCACCATTATCGTAATTACCTCCTAGAAAATTGGGTCATTTACTTACTATAAACCAAAGTGATCTGAAGTAGAAATTATCATACATAGCGTGTTTGCAACCCCTATTATCAAACGACGGACAAGGTCACAATGACGTTTTGTGACAGTTCTGGATTGGACGGACGTACAAAAAAGCTAGGTTCCACGTCAAGAACTTGTTGTGATCTGTGTGAAGATGCCAGTCACCGGAACGGCACAGCAATTTCTTTACGGATCATTGAAGCCATCATGACCCTTCCTGTGCCGATATGGTACCCGGTTGCTGATCAGGCAAGACTAACTACAGTAGTGCGGTTTTACTAACGACAGTAAAACTTACCATAATCTAACCATAAGGTAAAACCTGCCCTACAGTAGGGCGAAGTCATAGAAATGTACGGACAACTCGTTTCTAATAACTAGTAATGGAGTGACCTGCAGCCTTCGTCAGTCTGAAAAGTACTTAATATGTAGAGAATGTTTCGACGCCTATAAGCGAAAAGCACATCCCGAATGTCAAAGTTTTGGGCCATCTAGCTTTTCCATGATTCGGATTCTATAGATAGAGGAGTGTGTGAATGACTTTGACAACGGCATGTGTTTGCAAGTTTGGTTCTCAGTATCTCTGAGCTCATCTGCTACATGTGAGTCGATAACCACATATGGCAAGAGATCCATATGTATTCAGCATCGGTCTATCATTTCTTTTTATTTACTCAATTAGTTACTGCACTGTTTCGGTTTTGCTGTCTCCTACTTTATCCCTATAAAGACTGATTTATCTGTCGGTGCTTCCGAAATCCACACTGTGAAATATCCCAAACCAACAAATGCAGGTTACTGAAATGAAAATTACATTTCTCCTTAGACTAGAAGTTAGTGGTCCTCAGAGGCAGCGGCATGTGCGAGACATGGCAGCCGTCATACGCTGCATGTTAATGCTCTGGAAACGTCGACGTCAGATGGCCAAAGGGTGAGATGTTTACCTGGTTCCGGCTATTAAGGGAGTGGGCTTAAATCTAGATTTAAATTCAAATTTAGGGTACTTCAGTTTCTAAATACATCACAATTGCAAAACCTCACCGAAATAGGCAATTCTTACAAGATGGTTTGTCACACTTTATTTTAATGGTATGGAGATGTCAGATGGCCAACAAAGCGTAAGATGTTAGTCTATTGAGGGAGTGGGCTTAAACTTTGATTTAACTTTACTATGCTACTTGTTAGTTTCTAAACAGATCACAAAAAAGGCAATTCTTACAAGGTATGGTTTGTCACATTTTATTTGGTCAGGTTCAAAATTATAACTCCTGAGAACGCTATAACATCTGTTAATACCTAACTTTACTGTCTTTCTACACAAAATGCCTCGGCCAAGCTATATCAATTTTGCAATAAAGAAATACATGTACACTTCTGCAGCAAATTCTAAAATCAAGACGGTACAAAAGAGTAGAATCTGTTCACTGTCACCACCATAAAAACAACTGAGATTCCCTTCCATCAACACAATGCAAGCGCTCATAGTAACCCAGTCGCCAGTGTCAGTACTTTTATGCATTCAACACCTGAGAGCCGTAAGTGTAAAGTACGCACATGTACCTTTTGCTCATCACTTTCGAACCTTTCCGTTAAAACATTCAAGACTTCTGTAATGGGGAATACTTCCCGGACTAGGCTTGAAAACGTTCTTTTTTTAGTGGAAAATACTGGGGTATGAGTTTGTGTCACTTCAATCAAGTGGAATCCGTGGGACAAATCGAATAAAAACTCGAATTGTGATATACTGAAATGAAACGATGTCATATCTTCAGAAATGTCCTAAATCCACAGATTTTGTTAACAAGGAAATATCTCATCATCTAAAATGGACAGGGAACGATATGGTGGACATTTTCTTTCAAATATCATCATTAAAGGTCTCCAACAGAATTCAACTTGATCAGACATGGTTATGATAAACCAATCTGGAACGGACTGGTTCCAGTACTGTGATACTGCTGGACACGGCAGACTGTATATCACTGTCAATACGTGCCTTCGACATGCTAGGGAAACATTTGATTGGACACAACTGTTTTTTCAGTGCTGTAGAAGTTTGTTTCTAAAACACAGGTACTACACTCCACTAAACTGTGCACATAAATTCTTTGTTGAGGCGGAAAACATAACACAAATTTGCTTTCTCTTTGTGTTCACTGAATACAGTACGGCATAAAATGTTGACTTGACAGTCAAACATAGGCCTGAACACATCAGTTCTATTCATACCTGTTGGCAAAGTCAACAAAAACATACAAAGGTTACACTGTGTTAAGTTACCCAAAAGACATTTGATGACTGGTTAGGACTCTTTCTTGTATCTTCACTATTACATATCATCTATAATTGCCACAATATACAAACAGATCTTCTCAGCTCAATCCTGGTAGGGTACTTAACAGTAATTATTGTGAATCAAATCTACACAAAAGCAGCCATGTATGTAAATTGCATCTTCTTATGATCAGTCCAACTCCTTACCCTGAGATGCCAAGTATGCCATATTGAATACTAAGTACATGTACCTTCATCATTTTTCTTCATCATCATGTAACAACATGAAATCTAAACGTATGTCATTCATCAAATTACAGACAAAAAGAAAGATTGCTACAATTCAGACACTATCATCTTTCTGTCCTCATACGATTAGTAGATGGCCCGTCACACTTTGTCTCCCCCACCATGTCTAGGAGATTGGGCCGAGTGATATCCAAAACATGGGGGCATCCGTTTGCAGCAGATGAAGAATTTCATTTTGACATCTATACTTATTCACTTTCTACCAAAAAATAATAAGTGACAACATATACAGGGAGTTGACTCCACCTGTCTACAAAAGAAACATTGAACAAAGTTAGCCTTCTGTTCAGTACTCTGCTTCTGCTCCAGAAGTAGAAGGTACTAGTTCACTGGTAAGTTAGAGAGTAAAATATCAAATATAGTCCATCATTAACTTGACAGAATGGATGTCTAAATCAATCAGAATGTTTGCCATGTTCCACAATTTCCTTCTACCTCAAAGCTGTACATACATCTCTCTCTTGCCAATGATCTGTATCTCTGACAAAACTGAGTCACTGGGAGTCATGCTACAGATTGCACAGTCATACCTGACAAGCCACAGCTTACATGGTACATGTCACTAAAATAATGTAGAAATCTAGGTCCATGTAGTAAAGTTTATATGACACAAGCAGCACAATCTCTTTCACAGTTGGCTGCATCTCTCTAACAATTTGAAATCCAAGTCTGCATGATTTTGTACCAACAAATTAAAAAGTATTCTTCTCATTTCAAGTTAACTTTTATCCCAGCTTACGTAGGTTATTGGCACCTAGTCTATATTGGTTACGGGGTAAGGCAGCAGGCCTGTTCATCGGTATGTATGCAGTGTCTTCAGAACCTGTGATGCTGCATGTGCCTGTACCATTCCTCCTGACCGTTGAACCTCCTCCCACAGAACCAGCACACAAAGGTGTACACCAGCATGCCCGTCACGGGGTCACCATGGGCAACAACGTGAGCCTGCGGACCACTCGGAGCCTGTTTGTGCCTCTTTGTGTGACGCTTCCATTCCACCTTCCTGAAGAACCTACGCCCGCAGAAGTTGCACTGTCGTGGGGCGATTTTCTGGGGGCGGCCGCTGACTGCCACATCATCTGTGGCGGGATCGGTGCTTCTAGAATCCATGGATTCTTCCTCCACGTACAGTTCTGATTGTGGGAGTGACTCAGCATGGCTTGTGAACCCACGCTGACTTGCACGAGGTGCTTTGGATTTGTGCTTGGCGCTGTGGACCTTGAAGTGCTTCTCCAAGAGGTGCTGCAAGTCGGTAGACCAGGAGCACTTGCTACATTTTATAGCATAGTTCTCGGTGTGGTGTTTCATGTGATTATTCAGGCACCTGGTGTCAGAAGTCTCATACGGGCACTCCTTACATTGAAGGTACCGTGGCCACTGGCCCATATGCTTCCACTGTATGTGAGGTAGAATTGATCCAGCACACTTTGTGGTGAAGTCGCACTCATCGCAGCGGAATATCTTATCTTCTGAATGTCTTCCCTTGTGGATTAGCCACAGGTACTTCTTCTTAGTACTGAATTTGCAGCTTGGACACTTGAACAGCACACCAGATGATTCTATGCGTTGGTACGACTTGTCCACCTTTGTCATTGGTACTTTGTCAGCAGCCTTATGCTTAGGTCCATCCTGTTGCTCGACTAGGTCCCCTTCACTGTTCCTGTGCTGGTTGTTGATGTGTCTGGTGAGATGCCGCCGGAGTTGACATGCAAAAGTGCAATGGGTGCACTTGAAGGGCAGCTTGGCTCCGTGGTGCATGAGGTGGATCTTGTACGCCCTGTGGTGATGCGTACTGAAACTGCAGTGTCCGCAGTAGTGAAGTCGCTTCTGCTTGTCTGTCGTCCGACGGGGGTTCAGAGCCCTTCCGTCCTTGGGGTGGATCTTGTGCTTGACTTCGTGCAGTTTCATCAGGCTGGCTATGGCAGTTGAAAAGCCACAGGTGCTACACTTCAGGATGCGCTGTTTCTGCCTGTCGTGCACCCGGAGGTGGCTGGACAGACCCCTGTTTTCCTTGGCAGAGAAGCTGCACTGCGGACACTTGTAGGGGTGATCAGCATCGTGACCAATCAGGTGGTTCTCATACTCCCTCTGCTGTCTTGCCCTAAAAGGACACAGGCTACAAGTATAGATCTTTCGACATTCTCTGTCAGTTAGCTTCTTCATCTTCTGTTCTTCCATCAGTGTTGGATGTGGGGCGTTCTTGTGGGTCTGCTCGTGGGCCCTGATAACATACTTTTTTGGCGAGGTAAATGAGCACAACCTACACTTGTTGGCGAAGTTGGCAATATGGCTATACCGGTGCTTCTTGAGTGCCTTTTCCCACTGGCTGACAAAGGGACACTCTGGACACTGGAAACATTTCTCAGAGGGGTGATCTTCCCTCCTGTGGTCATCCAGGTCTGTCTGGCTCGCGTGGGGAAGCCCACAGGTCAGGCACTGAAAGTGGATTGATGGCATTTTTTTATGGCAAGGATACGACTGACCCTGGTGCAGCTTCTCGTGTGTTCTCACCACCGAGCTGTTGTTTGCACTGTAGGAGCAGAACTGACAGCGGAAAGGGAACTTACTCCTGTGGTGCTTCTGGTGTCTCTTCACATTCTCCTTAGAGGAAGACCTGTAGGGACACGATGGGCAGGAGAAGGCCTTTTCTAAGGTGTGTGAATGAAGATGTTTGATGAGTTTACTCCTGTCGAGAGTCATATAGCCACACATGTTGCACTGGAGGTCTGCAGCATTGGATTCCAGTCCATCATCTGAAACTGCTTGTTTAACCTCTTTAGCCATGAAATCCTCTGTATCTCCATGAAGCTTGCTGTGAAGCAACAATGACTGCATTGTGGTAGTTGAGTAGCTACACTTCTGACACTGCATTGGAGCTTTAATTTTGTGGTGTTTCATGTGTTTCCACAGGCTTTCATTCAACGCTGTTTTATAGGGGCAAAACTTGCATGAATAAGGCTTCTCCCCGGTGTGGGTTCTCTGATGCTTGACTAGCCTGCTCTTGTCTTCTGAGGTGTAATCACAAACTTGACACTCATATCGTTTCTTCACAATTGTCGCAGGCTCAGCTACGTGAGTGCGACTTCCTGTGGGGGTCGTGATTATCTTGTACTGAGGCTGCTTCATGGTGTGGACTTTCTCATGTTCTTTGGCATGAAAGTCCCGTTTTGCTGAGTATGAACAGAACCTACACTTGAAGGCGAAATTCCCTGTGTGATGCTTTTTGTGCCTCATGAGAGTTTCCTTCAAAGGTGTTCTGTACGGGCATATGTCACAGCCGTATGGTTTGAAGCCTGTGTGGGTACACATGTGTTCATCCATGCGCTTCTTGCAGTGAGCAGTGTAACTACACAGTTCACAATTATAGTCCATCTGACATGAGAACATGTTTTCTGGCTTAACCTTCTTCATTGCTTCCTCACTACTAGAGAGACTGGAGTTCATCTTGCTTCCACTAGGTGGCGTAGCTGACTGTTGAGTGACATCGGTCTCTTCTTCGTGAAGTTTTTCATGGTTTGTGACCACCCTAGTCACATCTGAACTGTAGCTGCAGTGTCTGCACTTCACGGCACCATTGCTCTCATGATGCTTGTTGTGTTTGGCTAAGGTATCCTCCAGACTTGTCTTGAATGGGCAGTGGGCACAAGTAAAAGGCTTCTCACCTGTATGCTTACGGATGTGCTTCACCAGCCGTGCTCGGCTGCACGCAATATAGCCACAAATCCCACAAAGCCTGTTGCCAAGACTACTGGATGGCAGAGCCTTGTCTGGGCCTACCTCGTGGACTTTCTCATGTAGAGTGATGGCCCTATTGCAGGATGAGGTGTATGTGCAGTATCTGCACTTCAGGGGAAGCTTGGCACTGTGATGCTGCATGTGCTTCAGGAGACACTTGGAGAAGGCCGACCTGAACGGGCACATGTCGCATTCATACGGCTTTTCCACATTCTCCAGGTGCACCTTTTGGTGGTAGGAGATGATTCGTGGCGAGGAGGCAGTGTACGTGCAGGACTTGCACTTGAAGGCCAGGTTTGCTGTGTGGTGTGTCTTGTGCTTCATAAGGCCACTAAGAGTAAGGCTACGGAATGGACATTCGTCGCAGGTCAGACCCTCTCCGGAGCGGGGCTGTCTGGCTGTGTTGTCTATCCCTGCTGCGTGTCTCATGTGCACCCTCTCATGGTTGGTGATGGCTCGGGGGAAGTCAGAGCTATAGGAGCAGAAACTGCACTTCAAAGCATGCTGCACCGTGTGGTGCTTCATGTGCTTCCATAGCGTTCTGGATTGACGGGTCCTGTATGGACACAAGTCACATGATTGAGTTCTACGACTTGTGTGGGTGATCATGTGCTTTGATAGCCTTTCCTGACTGGTGGTGACGTATCCACAGGTACCACATTCCAAGTGTGCATGTTGTTGATCATTAGAGTTGATATCCTCACTGTTACTTGCTGCCAGGGCACAATCTCCTTCTGTCCAGTTAGGATACTTGGCATGCAGGCTTTCATGTGGATTTGGGACATCTTCCCCTCCATTGCTGCTCTGGTCGGTAGAATGCTGCCCTGAGGTGGAGGGGCTGTTAGCTGCTGCCTGGTGGAGCTCCACGTGATTCTGGAGGCCAGTGGTGTTCCTAGCAGAGTAGCTGCAGAGATCACACTTGTACAGGAAGCCGGCCCCGTGATGGGTCTTGTGCCGATGCAGGTTGTGGAGGTACGAGGACGTGTAGGGGCACCATTTGCACCGGTGAATGCGGTTAAGGTTCCTCTTCCTTGATGATGGTTTCCCCTCGATCTTCACCCTTGGCGAGTTGTGACTGCCAGGTGATACAGAACTGGCCCCTCTCACATTACTTCCTAGACTGTCCTCTGTATCAGGTAAATGCCATTTCAGATGTTTGGCAAGAGCCGATGTGTTCCGGACAGAGTAAGTGCAATGTGGGCATTTGTGGGGAAGTTTTGCGAAATGCTGGAAGGTGTGCCGGTTCATGTTGGTGACTTGTCTGGCACTGTACGGGCAGTGCTGGCATTGGAAAGGCCTCTCTCCTGTATGCGTGCGCAAATGCCTCTTCAGGGCACATAAGTCCTTTGACATATAATCACAGCTGTGACACTCATACATCTTTACTGGACTACCCCTACTCATGGGATCCTGGTCTCTCTTATTAGAATCCAATATCTCGGAATGTTCTTCCTCTGTGTGATAGTCCGTCTGTTCCATGTTGATGTCCCCTACTTCATTGTTCTGGTAGTCCTCTGTGGAATGCTCAGAAAAGTTCTTGACTTGCTGTGGTCCCCCGTGCCATTTGAGGTGCTCAGACAAACCTAGCAGATTCCCGGCTGAGTATGTGCACTGTTCACACTTAAACTTAGATGGAGCACTCTTAGTATGGTGGCCCTCATGTCTGTCTAAATGGGCCTTGTATGTGGTTACATACGGGCAGAACCTACACTGGTATGTCTTTCCTGAGGTGTGGATAGCAGCATGCTGCTGAAGATTAGACAGAAGATGAGTGGTGTATTTGCAATCTTTACACTTATAAGTCTTCCCGGAGGACATGTGCTTGGCCTTGTGCAGCTTTAAGAGAGTCTCACTGGCAGTGGTGAACTGGCACAACGGACATCGTAGCCTCCCAGACACCTTCAATGGCTGCCCTGAGCCTTTGCTGCCAGCACCTTTCGGTGATGACCTGTTACTCTTGTTATCAATCTTACAGTCATGCACCTTGTTTTGATGAGAAGTGACTGCTGCCTGACTGAGGCTTGTGTAGGTACACAGCGGACACTTGAAAGGGTAGTTGGCAGTGTGATGCTTCATGTGCCTGTACCATGCCATGTTTCCCCTAGCCTGGTACGGGCAATGTTTGCAGTGAAATGGCTTCTCGCCTGTATGGATCCTACAGTGTCGATAGTAGTTCTCCCGCCAAGCAGTCGTAAAAGAGCAGCTTTTGCACTTGTATCTGGCCTTGCCGTCTTCACCAAACTCTTCAACAACTTCGTCCATCATCCTCTGTGTCTCTTTCTTGACAGGAAGTTCTTCCACTGCAGATGAACTTGAGGAATTCAGAGACATGCTTTTATCAGGACTCTTCATGGAAAGATCCAAAGGTACATTCATTGGTTGCTGTTTCTTTGGGGTCACCTGCAGATACTCCTCATGCACACGTTGCTCATGGATGCCAACACCGGCCTGGGTTTCAGCAAAGTAGTGGCACCACCTGCACTTGAAGGGAAGGGTCTCATCATGGTGTTTCTCGTGCCCCTGGATCTGGAAGAGGGTGATGGCCCTGTAGGAGCAGCGCTTACATTTGAAAGGTTTACTGCCCTCGTGGATCTTGAGGTGACGCTGAATGCTGGTAGAATGCCTGGTGTGGAATGGACAGTACTTACACCTGAACAGCCCTTTTCTATCCCTCGTTACCTTTGCTCGAGGGCTCTTCTCTGGGCTCTCAGAGTGCACAGTGCCATCTTCTGTTTTCGGAGTGCCTAGATTTTTATTTTCATATTTCAGGCCTTCGTGCAAGGTTTCATGTAAACGTGTGCTTGCCTTATTGCTGGTGGAATATGAGCAGTATTTGCAGGTGAACTTGGATCTGACCATGTGAAACTGCATGTGTGTGTTTAGGTTTGGCTTCTGCCTGGCCCTGTAGGGACAGAAATTGCAGGCATATGGTTTCTCGCCACTGTGAATTCTGATATGGGTTCGCAAGGTCTCCCTCCTGTACGTACTGAACCCACATTCATCACAAACAAACGTTTTCTCTGGTGTTTGGCTCTGTGTTGAAGGGGTACCTTGGTCTTTAGCCTTTTCCTCCATTGCCAGGCCAATAACATCAGGGGAAGGGACACTGTCATATGCTGTCTGACTATTGCTTGTGATTGATGACTCTCTGTTGTCCTCACTTGAGTTTCCAATGATACTGTTTGGAGGAATGGACATTTCTGTGTCTCTACCACTGGTAGAAGCAGCAGCATGGCGGTTTGCTGAAACTACAGGCAAAGTCTCAATCTTCACATGCAGCTTGAGGTGCAGACTAAGCTGTAAGTGTGATGAGCAGGCAAACGTACACAAAGGGCACTTCAGTGGCAGATTTGCACCATGAAACTCCCCGTGCTTCTTCATTGCTTCTGGGTCCTTTGTTGAAAAGGGGCAGTGTTCACACTGATGTTTACTGCTACCTGCCGCTGCATGGTGTTTTTGTTGATGGACGAGCAAGTACCTTTCTTGAACAGCAATGAAACTGCACTTGTCACATCTGTAGCATTTGTTGTTTAAGTGCATTTCCCGGTGTTTCAACAGATGATTAAGTTCTGGGGTGGTGAATGAACAGTTGGAGCAGCTGAACACTGTGTCATGGGTTTCTTCTGCTGGTTTCTCTTCTTGATGTTTTGGCACCTGCTCATCGTTCTCAGTCATATCACCCCTCTCTGCACTTTTGACACCATCTGAAATGTGCTTCTCTCCATTTGTTTGCTCAATATCTGTAGCTTGTTCTGGCAGTGTTCTGGATTCTTCATCTGTGTCAGACTCTAAGACAATCACTGGAATTGCAGGATCTGCTTCACTGCCTTGGACAGAGATGATCTCCACGTCTGAGCTGCTGCTTTCTCCTAGTGCTCCATTTGGTAGACATGGCGTGTTAGAATCTGCACTCAAATCAACCCCCCCTTCTTTCCCATGATTTACTACGCCAACGTCTGTAACAGTTTGGTCGTGGCCATCACTGTTATCATAGTCCATTTGCTGGCCAGAAGCATTAGTGTGTGCTGGCATCTTGCTGTTCTCCCCATCTCCTACCTCCTGCGTGCCATTGCAAGCCGACGTGTCTGCATCCCCCTCGCTGTGCTGTTCCAACTTGACATGTTTCAGGGCATGTATCTTGATCTGGTTGAGGGACAAGGTGGAATAGTCGCAGAGGTTACACTCGTAGCACTGCTTCCAGTCGTAGTGCGAACTCTTGTGCTTGTTGAGGTGGTACTCTGAGATGCATGCCAGCTGGCACTCATCACAGACATACCTGACTTTGTCAGGTTTGCTGACTGGGGATGACATCTTCTGTTCACGTGTCAGCTACACCAGGCATCAGTAGGCACTATAACCTGGGTAAAATGGGTAGAGAGAGATGCTCTTTACACACAACATTTCAACCCTGTCAGTGATATATTTGAGTCAGTTGTGAAAGAGTATTGGTATACAGATATTGGCTTAGTCCTTAATCTTTCCTGACCTCTAAATTGGCCCTTCTTAATTACAAAGCTGTTCAATGCAAGTTAATATATGTAGTTACTCTACTTAAAAGTTAGAAGGAAGAGATACCTTTAGAACATTCCTGAGAGCCATATAAGGACTGTATGTATATGTAACTGTCCATATTTAATCCAATTTTTTTTCTATTTTCAAAGCTTTCTTAAAGGTTTATTCCTACATGCGTGGGGATAATTGCCAACAAAAGTGTATTGGCATTTAGGTGATACATTACACCAAAATGCCATTTTCCTTACCTATACATGCAGAACTGAGGGTTCTGGGAGATTTAGCATGGGAACTCTTGCAGCCTGATCTCTATCTGAAACAGACAAGGAAATCAAATAAGCTCCAGTAAAAGCCTTTATAACATTTTTCTCTAGCTCTGAGATAAAAGATTCAGCATGTTTTCAACTATGTACATAATTATCACATAATAATGGGAGATACATTGTACCAGTAAGTAAACAATGTTAGCATCATTCTACCAGTAAGTAAACAATGTTAGCATCTAAAAACTGGGAAGGGTGGAAGAATGATGTTTTTTATCATTGCTAATGAGAATATGGATCATATAAAACATTTGTGACATACACAAATTGATATACATGACTCTCAATTAGAACGCACAAGTTTGTTCTTTTCAATCATCAAAATGCATACCTTCTTAGAAGATGTCAAATGAATATCAAAGTTCATCCGATAACATACTCAGATGTGTTTTTGCATCAAATCCTACCCATTCATCAGTGTATTGTTTCTTTTTAAGATGATCTTTTAACATGTATGAAGTTGATGAACTGCATTTTTGTCAAAGACTCAAAGTCAAACAATACTTAATGACTAACTTCCAAAATAAACAATCTGTCTGTTTGGAATGGGATCACAACCAGATTTGATATCTAAGGGCATGGATGAAACTTGATTCCGTATATGTTGTTGTACCTTAATTGGTAGTTGTCTTTCCTCAGGCTTCTGATAGCTCAGTGAGTCAGTCTGCCAATGTCTCAAACTGTGTCAGAGAAGTCCTCTGCAACCTCCTAGCACAGAGTGGTACAAAGACAGTCGTCAGTACTGTATACACACATGTATTCAATCAAGAGTCTCTGCTATGCTGCTATCATCTTTTCAGCTTTATGAAGTACATTTGTACCAGTGAACTTTCCTTGCCAAGTTGGGACAACACAATATGTGTGCATGTGTATATGTCACAGTCAGGGTAGTGATTCCAATCTGCAGCAATTCTGACGGCAGAGATCAGAATCTGTCCATGGAAGTCATTATTAGGATTAGGGGTGGATACCGGTTTGGCTTAATAAGGTTCAAGTCCAAGTTTAGGTCCAGAGATTTACCTGAACCTGGACCTGATCCTGTCCAGTTGATGTTTTGTTTCATTAGACCAATATTAAGCATAGAGAATTGATACTGACACACACGACTATAAAAGTTTCTTGGTGAGAAGACTTTCAAGATAAACCTGTGTTTGATATTTGAATTATTTCGCATTTTATGTTATAAAGGTCCGAATCAGGCCCATCGAACCGTTATCCATCACTAATATACACACATGTATTCAATCAAGAGTCTCTGCTATGCTGCTATCACCTTTTCAGCTTTATGAAGTACATTTGTACCAGTGAACTTTCCTTGCCAAGTTGGGACAACACAATATGCGTGCATGATTGTGTAGATGTCACAGTCAGGGTAGTGATTCCAATCTGCAGCAATTCTGACGGTAGAGATCACGATCAGGGTCTCTGTCCATGGAAGTCATGATCAGGATGCTAGGAATGTGTTAAGGTCTCCCATTTATACATCCAGAGTTTTAATCTAATCCACTGATTTAAAATGACAATGTCATGGATTGAGGATGAGATTCTGACTGTATTTTAAGTGAATATCCCCACATGCAAAGAAAAAAATCACAGACTGAGCTCTGATTGGGATCTTTATTCTGTCAAATTGCAGCCCCTACCCTGACATTTATTATGTCACCTACATGTAGTTCATAATTTCAAAGACCAGCAACACAGGTTTTCATTACAAAGTTTCCATCATCCATGCACAACAATGCCATAGAGCATACAAACATGTACCACATGTACACATACCACAATGTTTGGTCTACACTGACTGTAACTGGCTGGGCATGCCAATAATGATAATATTTGCAAGACAAACATGACACCAGTACTTAAATAATCATCACATTGATCTTCTAGAGAAGTTTACCAGTGACTATCCTCTCATGTACATGTAATTGACAACAAAAACAATCATACTTATGACAAGCTGCCACACCCTACTTTTCACCAGGTCTAGATCTCCTGACATTCTTCCCTGTACAGTGAAGAACCGGTAGCCATTTTGGTTTTCCATGCATGCATTATATACATGTATATGTTACCATAGATGTACATAAATCCGAGTGCACAACTCTTATCCACATAACCCAGTATTTCTCTGTATTTAGAGTCAGACCTTAGATTTAGACTGCAAAACGCACAGGTTCTACCTTCACTTCCAGGACCTCTTGGACAAGCTGTCTCCTGACCTCTCCTTACATCAGATGTTTCACACAAATTCCATTTGTACCCATTTCAAAAGAATCACCAGCTGTTGTTTGGTCGTCATAGCAACAGCCAGACAATTATCTTAGAAATGATGCCAGCATCATCATATCATCCATATTGAGAGAAAATCTCAGCTATAGAAACTCAGCTAAAGAAACATATAGACCCAACAAAGCTTAGTCCAAAATCCAAACCTGGAACAATAGCAAGATCTAAGGGGCTACCCAAAATGGCCATAATGGCCAGGTGGTCCTTGTGCAGAAGTGGTCAGGTTTGAGTAAACTTTGAGTGTACATATGATATATATGTGCCAGTAGAGGACTGGTTCACTCAGAACCTTCAGTTTCGTTGGCTTAAGTCCAATACAAATGTCTGGAAGCTGAAATGCATGGATTACAAGCCAGCTAACATATACATGTTATTGGAAGCTTCTTCTCTGTCCAAATGACAAATTGCCTTGTCTTTATCAGGTATAGGTATACCATTTAAAAAAACACTGGATTGTCTTCAATTCATCTGCAGCCAAAGAAAACTGATCCAGGGATGTTTTCCATGTCACTTGTCCAGGACACACCCATGGGGAACCTGCCAGTTCATACATGTATGCACATAAACAATGGGGCGCTTGTCTTTCTTTCCTGAAAGGCCACCTACATGTAGTTCACCTTTATAAGTAGTGATAATGATTACTCCTGTGAGTATAACCAAGAACATTCAAGTACCTTTAAGTATGAATGTTAAAAGAAAAAAGATGTTGTATAACTTATAATGTATGCTAGAGCCATATCAATACATACATGTCATATACACATGTACCTACAATGCATGCAATATAATTTACCACTCAAGTAAAACCAATTTCAAGATTGAAGTCACCCAGATTGACTGACACTAAACATACAGCCAAAATGGAGGTATAATGAGGATATTTAGGCCAGGGTGGAAGGATCCTGTTGATCTTATCACCTCTCAGGGTCACTGACAGAGCAGGGCTTGTACATTGAACAGGCAGTAGAAGCTGTGTCAAGTCAGGGTGAAGATAAGTACCAGTAACAACCATAACAACCAGACTTCTGCTGTAGCCAATATCACATCATAACCAGGTGCACAAATAGACCATTAGCAGGGTAAAGGTTACCTATAGAAGTTTGAGAAAGGACTGTCTCCATATTGGGACAAATGAATACCTTGCCTCAGTCCCATAGCTGAGTAGCCATGAATGAATACAAACACCCTAAATCTTATGTAGTAAATGTAAGGCCTTTTACCACAATAGGCAAACATGCTTCATACATGTAGCTATAAATTAAGTATAAAGTTTTGTACAAAGTAGGTTTTCAACATCTTGCCACACTGAATTATTAAGTAAATTGTGGAAGGGGAAGAAACTTCAATCAGCAGTTTTCAATGAATCACACCAGTTCAGAAATGCATTGACCCATGATTGTCTGCAACTGAAACTGCAGAAAAGAGAAGACTTTGAGAGACATATGATCATGAAGATAGACAATTAAGTCAAGCTAGCAAAAGAACGAAGGAAAGCTTTGTCCAGAAACTTGCAAGAACTGAACTTGTATTTGAAATTTTAAGATTTCCTGAACAGATTTTAAAATGGCATTTTGACAACAGTGGTATGTCAAGCATGGCACTCAATGGTTGTTCATTCTACCTTTTGTTACAAGGCAAGCTATGTATTCCCTGAACCAATAAACTCCTTGGTTATATTCAAAGAATAGAAACTGCTTGCCTGAACCAAGGATGTTAAAACCATATATAGTTCAAAGTTCAAAACTTACTTTATCAAAATCAAACCAAAAGGCAAGTAATGCTGTAACAAAGAGGTGCTGATTAATGTGCTTGGCAAGCACTCCTCACATACCTTCTGAATGAGCCATCAGAACATTTCAGACTTTGAGCAAACAACACAATGGAGTCTCGTTAGACCACCAGGCGTGACCTCTAAAACTGCCATCATGGCATCTCAACTGACAGCCATTTTGTTTTCAGCTTAAAGCTTGCCTGTGACTGTGAGCTATGTAGCAGCTGGCAACCACACACCATCACCGTACAGATTTGGCTTCCACAAAATCCCAACATGAACATAAATGTATATAAATTTTGCATGCACAAGGAATAATCTATTAAGCTGCAAAGATGTCCCCTTGCACTCTCTTCCCTGAGCAACTTTATAAGTCATTAACCAGAACTTGTCCAGATCCATTATTAATGTATGTGCCACTAAACCACTACTGTACAACTGCCTTACACTTTACAGATATGGCATGTAATAGTAGAAACATCCACCATTTGCAATGTTCATGTATGAAGCTCTGGGCTGGCTACAGCCAGTACAGGGGTCTGTTTCTTATGAATGCAGAACTACAGCCTTCCCACTGGTTTTTACATTGTGAATCAAATCACAGCTCAAGCAAAGGATGTAAAGATCAGGACCGGACAGGAAACAATGCCGTGCATTAACAGCCAGTTGTGCACGTCACGGCCAACAGGCAATCTACGTTTACACAATGGAGGCACCACGTGCCTTCTACAATCTGAAGCGCTAACAGAAGCTGTCCTGCAGATTCCATATCCTCTCCCCTCCATTGTCTGGCTGGAAAGCAGAGGACATGGATAAAGGCATGTTTACCGGGCACAGTGCTGCACGTTCACCACACTTGGTCTCCTGATATTACATACTTACCTAATCAGCCACTGGAGTCCATGCAGGGAAAGGCAGGGACATCTAAAACCTGCTCATTAACGCTACAATCCACAGCTAACATGGAAGGTACCACCTCACCACCACCACCACTCAGGCTGCTTCCAAGGATGCCTATTTGCATATGATTGACCCCACTGAAGGTCAGAGGTTACTGGATCTCCTCCCACAACTGTTCCAAAGATCAGATCATGTAGTTTCAAGCAGAATTGAAATCTAAGGCATTTCTGTACTTCACAAATAACAAACCATTCTGTTATCTATCATTTCCCAGCTTCACATTTGGCATGTCACCTTTTACGCTGCTTGTGTAGTTGATGACCAGACAGACAGATGTTTTCTATATTCACAACACTCTTCTACTCTTTGGTCTGCTTCTGGTAACAAACACCAGGATGTTCTACTGTGTGGGTTTTGCCATACAAGTAATTACTAGCATTAAAAAACACACACACCAGAACTTAATGAAAGAGTAATTGTTACATCATACCAACTGTGCACCATGACCATACCACTTCATCACCACAGCCTTTTCTGGTCTAATGATTTTCTTCCTGATACATGAATGACAACTGACCTCTCCAGACTAGATGCATTGCAAAGACTCAACTTTTAATTACAATTCTACCAATCAGGACAAATAACACCAACAGAACCTGTAACTTTACTACATTGTATAACATGAGATTGACTACAAAAAGAAAATGCTGCCACAAAAAAAGACTTACAAAAAAGATACAGCTCCTAATAATACTTGCCATGTCATCAACCTACATAAGGCTGTTAAAACAGCATCAAATGCTTCATGCAAATAACATGAAGACTGTATCAAATTGCACACCGCTACATACCTCATTGGGTAACTTTCAGTGAAAAACAACATCTATCCCACAACAAGAACTAAAACAGGATCTCAGATGATAAACATCTGTGAATTGTACAAAGCCTGTACTGATGTGGCTCATACACACCCCGAAAACTACATAAAGAAATGTTTGATGTTTCTTTATCATCAGCAGTTCTTTTCACAAAAAAGAATAATATGGGATTTGGATCATCTCGCCTTTGCAAGGTACCAGAATGTATCACAAGCGGAATTTGAAGGAAACAGTGTGTTGCTTGCGCCTAGGGCATTTTTTCTTTCTTCTAGGTAAGCAACTGTCTGTATTTGCATGTTATCTACATTTCATATTCAGATGCAATGTTATAGAAACTGAATCAAACATTGTAATAACAATGTTAACATTTTTGATCTTCACGGGGCAACTTTGTGTGAAATGATCAGCTTATAATCACAAGCAAGGTTTTCCTTTCAGTTCAGCAGCAGTCATGGATGTGCATATAATAGATATTATTCATATCATATAAAAACAAAACACTGCATTGCAGCAATTGCACAACAAGTCGCACCACAGCTACATTTTCACTTTATAAAACAATTAACTTTGTGATGTTTGTTTGTATATGTATTATCAATTGACATGATGTTAACCATCTATATCATTATAGATGCTATGTTTGCACAGATATATTTGTATATGTATATTCCATTCCAAAGCTAAATAATCCAAATTTTCAAACTAACAAGATCCAATGGCTTAACATTCAGCAAATTTCATTTTACATGTAGCTGCTAAGAAAATAGGCTACATGACCTGGTATTTTTTATTTCAATCAAGTAAGACTGCATATGAACAAAATAACAACAATGCTACACTCAGCAAGGACCATTACAAAGCTAATGCCAGTAAGGGTAAATGCTACATGTATAATGGTACAAGGCAAGGCAAGGCAATATACCTTGTTTACCTTGATCAGTAACTCAAATGAATATCAGTGCTATTATTTAGTATTGTTCAGTCTTTACCAATTGCAAAGAATATGCTCATTGCTTGTCATTAGCTGCTACAATGTATGTGTGAACACAAGCAAGGAGGGACAAAAACTAATAACTAACACTGACTGGTGACCTTTACTGTATAACTGGTTTGTTGCACCAATGACACCAAAGCATTCTAAGAATGAGACTTCGAATAAACAAGGTTTGGAAGCACCAAGGATATTATATAATGTCCTTGGTAGCACGATATTTGGAAACTATGGAGTCAAATGAGACAAGTTGAGCTTGAGCTTGTAATTTTATTTAGTGTAAAAACATTGGGAAGGTTGTACGTGTAACTTTGTGCATTCACAAACAACAGATCCCTGTAGCCAGAGCTTCATACATACACATTGCAAACTGCAAACTTTGAAAAAGGGTGGATGTATCTACATGGATATCTTTAAAGTGCAAGGCAGTTGTAGTACAATATTTGTACATTAGTATGCGTGCCATGGGGAAGGACAACGTCAACCACTGCAGATGTTGTTTTATCAGCTAAGTAAAAGCTGTACAGTACACTTTGTCATGTGGAAGTAAACAAAACATACTGGAGGCTGTTATAGTTATCAACCAGATAAGGAAGGCAGCACTCTCACTCAGGGTCTGGCATGGGAGCCTCCATGTTCTGACTTTTTGCGATAAGATTGATGGGATAAATCTCTAATTTAGCTACAAACATGTAAAAACTTACATATGCAAATGACCTGATTGAGTTTTTTTTTGGAGCTTGGGAGACACTGTTGTCTGGCATTAACACATGAACAAGTGTCTCTCTCATCACTGGCTCATGATTAGTTTCTGGCATGATGTGTGGGACGGCCTGAGCAGTTCAACAAAATAACATGTAGCATGGGCACCCAACAAAAGGGCTATTGATCTGGTCCCCGGAAAATAACTGGCAATTGTAAAACTAAAAGCCCTGGGTTGCTCATTGATTGTTGGAACTTCGACCTGGCTAGAGGCTTAGCATACAATTAACATTGCTGGACGGATTGCTTAATGCTCAAGGCAGAATTTAGAATATTTCACAAATCCTGACAGTAAAACTAAAAAGAATAACTGAGGCTCACTAAAGGGACTTTATACATTAGTGCATGTTACATGTTCAGCTCATACTTGTGCTACAAATCAATTGTGGATTGTTTTAAAATATATCTTTCCCTGAGAAGGTTCTGACTACACCACAGTGGCACAATACATGTATATGGTAGCTGTTCATATTCATGTAAGGATCCATCTTTGCTAACCTGAATCTTGTTGCAGAGGCAGCCCCAGCAACCAAATAAAATGTACTCTATCTGATGTTGCCATGCTTACAATTCAAGACATTCCCATGTTCAAACCTTTGTCTCAATATTGTTACACTGTTGCAATGCTGTTTATGAATGTACCAGGTACACCCATACTATAATGGCACCTTTTGTTTAATTAGCATGTTAAGATTCTTCTCTTGTCTTAGAGTTAGAGCTGTTCAACATGATTTCCAAGCTTTAGGCTCTATGTCTAATGCAATCATTCCACAGTGGCCCCATTTCAACAATAACAACAGATGTAACATCAATTTTCAATCCCAGGCAGTGATACTATTGGTACAAACACAAGATATGAAACACATACCCATAGCCATGCATGGACATCTAGCCTGAGTACCAGCCTTTGTAGTGACCGCTGGCTAAAAAAAATTTGCTTGCTGGTTAGCAAGCAAATTTTTTTTAGCCAGCGGTCACTACGGAGGCTGGTACTCAGGCTAATGGACATCTCCTGCAGGTCCAATCCTCTTTTAATTTGAAGTTTGAAAGGTCACATACATGAACTAGTACACCAACATTGCACTATAATCATGTGTAATTCTTAGCACACAATACAGACATGTATGCTCTCAACCTTGAGAACCATGTCTGATCATCAGTCCATGACTCAGTCAATGCCCAGCCAACAGCTTTACTTAACAGCTTTGATCTTCAACTTCAACTAGTTACCCCCAAATAACCCCGCTAGGGGCAAAGTAGGGGGGGAGGAGGTCCCAGACTAAGGCCCAATTTATACAGAGTTTTTTCAGATATCTAAAAATCCGCCGACATCTGAGCCTTAGATATCTGGACGCATTTATACACACCGACAGGAAGTACCGCAGGACTCACGCAGCGCGCTGATTGCACTCGTGACCCTATTTAACCTTTAGCGCGCGTTTCAAAATGGCGGGAGAACCGCCTGTGTTTTTCGTCATGATGAATATGGTATTCTTTCTTTATCTGACTCACGTGTGGCCAAACATGAGGCAGCAAGCAAGGTTTGAGCGTAAGAGGCGTTTGAGGTACCGGGGAAGACGACAGCGACCGGTCAGAATCAACGCTGCGTTCCTACTCGCTGCCCTTGTCGTGGCGGAGGGGGGAGGGCCGATCCACCGAACGATCTGGCATCACGAAAGAAGTCCGTCGTCCGTTTGAGAACAAATGGTCCTTGATGCTAAGAAGTTTTCCCGCTTTATCGCCCGCCAATATGCAAACTAGCGTGAACCCCGACCTCCAGATGTCTACTACGCGACACATTCTGTTTAGACATCCGGCTGGAGCGGTCGGGGACTCCCGCTGAGTTGTCGGGCGAATGCTTCAGAGTGGTCGGCTGAAATTTTCCCGACATCTAAAAAAACCCTCATTAAGACCATAAAATTCCTGTTTAGACACAGAAAAAAGCTGTCGCCTGGCAGATATCTGCAGTCCAGATATCTAGACAAGCTGTGTGTAAATTGGCCCTAAGGCAGCTGGCAGGCCTCTAGCCTGGCGCGGAATGACTCAACGGTGGGAGCCGTAACAACCGCGCCAGGCAGGGCGTTCCACTCGGGTATGGTGCCGGGGAAGAATGAGTATTTGATGATCAACTAAGAATTCACCAGTGCCATTCAATAGTATTTTCACATTGTCAGTGCCACTGCTACCCAGGATGCCCAACCCCTGCCGAGGTGATTTGTAGTAGTCTGGGCAGTCCAGTGGTTGACATTCCTGCCTCTGGACCAAGAGATTGGGAGTTCAAATCTCAACTGTTGCCGCTAACCCAACATGCACACTACTCAAAAGGATCGCAGTCCTTAGGACGGGACATTAATCTTTAGCACTCTGACGTAGCTTTTTGACATCCAATTTCCTATTGGTTACGGAGTTAGGCAGCAGGTTTGTTGAAATTGTCACCTGTACTTTCTCCCCCCCTCTTTTTATTGGTTAGCTATAACTTATAAGCAAGCCAGCGTTGATGTCAATGGAACAATAACCAACAAACATATTTAGCAAGTACAACCTCATTGTTCAAACTTGCACGTGGAAATTCTAGACCCAAAATTGCAGTATCTTGTGGGCATGGTAGAACATCACCTGGTTTTGGTTGGACTGCAAATAAACCAGGCAGAAAGAATCTGCTCTACTCTACTCTACATTATTCATGTATGTATGTATATGTCTACTACCCATGTACAGGCCTCATAATTTGATTCTTGTCAGTTTTCCTTTTTAAAGTTGACAGGCAAAACACATGAACTACATGTACTTATCTGATAAAATGTACATTTCAGTAATAAGTAGTGATCTCTGGCTTGAGGCATGTTATGTCCCACATGTTGTAAAACATAACGTGCAGGAGTAACTTCGGTTGGTCCCTAGGTTGATAACTGGGTTCAATCCACAACCCTTTAATAAAGAAAAATAATTCATCCATGCATGCAAATCTTCAATCAAATGTCTTGAACAAAATCTGATTTTCAAGCCAAGGGTAGGAAGTTTACTGTATAGACGCATGTGCCTGATTAAACACCTACGAGTTGCAGGCCAAGCTGGCAGCGGAGGGCTACTATTGCTTTGGGAATTCTTTATTCTAAAGTTTTCATGTGTGCATCATTGCATGTGCTAAAGATTTGTTGCAACAAACTGACACCTCCCCCCGTGCAAATCAATGTCTGGTACTAACTTCACAACAGAAATAGGAACACAAATGTAAAAGACGGATACGAGCTTAGTTCCTGTTCCCAAATAGGCTAGCAGTCAACAAAACCGTACCCGACCAAGTCAGATAAAATATTTGCAAGCCCCCCTCCCCACCCAGTCCATTGTCTGACAAAAAGGTTCCTGCCAACCAGTGTCTAACTATCCATTTCCCCACGTTTAAATACTCCTCCCGAGTAGCAGAAATGTATTAAGGAAACAACAGTAAATATACAGTACCTCTGACTGCTGACGCTGATCAGGTTTGTAACTTTTCCTTCCTCGTAATCAGCAGATCCCGACGATTCACTCGGGCGCACGGCGAGTGACCTGGCTTGACCTTCTCAAGGCGCGAATCACAAACCTGATTACCTCATCACTGTCGGGGTACCTGGGTGTTTTGCGTGTGGGTAAGACCAGTGACTAGGTTTGTTTGGCGTGCATGGCATGTGCAATCTGTTGTCCTCCTTTTATATATATTATTGGCTGCCTGCTACATCAGAAAGCTGACATGGACAGTTTGAGATTGTTCCGTAGTTGAGGAAATCTAAGACTTTAAAATGTATGTCCTGAGCTAAGGCGCTGTAGGGTCATTGGACACGGTCCATTTCACAGTCCTGTACTTCACTGCACCCGACCTGCATGGCATGGTCCTATTCGAGCTCTGAGCGTATGAGAAACACTACGGTAAAATTGTACCAGAGGAAATTAATGATGGGAGCGGCTTTTGTAAGTCCGACGTGTCACCATCAGTTTTATTTGTTCGTTAAATGTGTGCGATTTGTCAGGGATGAAACCTTGTCATTTTGCACTGTCGACAGATAATACCTCATCCTGGCCCTCCCCCTGAGAGCAAGGAGGTTATATCTGCCTTGGAGTGTGTGTGGGTGCACCTACGCCCTCACTGGCTCCCAAGGGAGGTCTCGTCCATTGCGCTGTGCGGTGTGTATAACCCCCCAGCTTCACGAAACGAAGCAGCGCTGTTAGCCCACCTGTCGGAGTCGATAGACGTGCTGAAGAATTCCTACCCGGACATCGGTCTGTTCGTGATGGGTGATCTGAACCACCTTGACATCAGCATCCTCTGTCGTGATCATTCTCTGCTACAAGTTGTACAGGTTCCGACTCGTGGCAACGCGATACTTGACCAGGTCCTTACGAACGTCGGCAAATTCTATGGGTCTCCTACTACAGCGCCACCTGTGGGACGGAGTGACCACAACAGCGTTATACTGACTGGTGAACAAAGTCGCTCGAGCAATCGTAGCCGCAAAAAAGTAGCCAGGCCCATGCGGAACTCAGACATCAGGGCCTTCGGGTCCTGGGTTACCACCTACTCGTGGAATGAGGTCGAACATGCAACAGATGCTGAAGCTAAGTGTGCTGCATTCTACACAACACTCAGCAATGCCATCGAAAAGTTCTTCCCAACCAAAGTAGTACGTCTACACCTGAAGGACAAACCATGGGTCACTCCACACCTTAAATCCCTCATCTCCGATCGCCAGAAAGCCTTTGACAAAGGCGATACCAGCACCTGGAAACGTCTCAGGAACAGGATTGCGCGTGAGATTGCTACAGCCAAAAAGAGATTCTACAGGGACAAGATCCAAAATCTTAAGACTGCAGACCCCCGGAAGTGGTTTCAAAACATTAAAGAAATGGCCAACATCCGTAAAGACCCCGCACATATTGAAGTTCCAGGTGTGGACCCCTCTTCCACCAAGGATGTGGCTAACGCAATTAACAAACACTTGGCGTCAGCCTCTCAACAACACCCTCCTTTAAAGCTGGAAGACCTGCCCCCATACCTACCAGCTCCAAGCCCTCCCCCGGAAGTGTCAGTCTGGGAAATGTACCACCGACTACGAACGGTCAAACTGAACAAGTCCGCCGGTGTTGATGGCATTTCTCCTCGACTCATTCGCCTTCGAACTCAGTCAACCTCTAACCAACATATTCAACGCCTCCCTAGCGGAAGGAACTGTACCTGCAGTTTGGAAGAAAGCCGACGTCGTGCCGATTCCAAAGGAGAACCCTCCTCGCCCACAGAAACTCAGACCGATCTCTCTGACCCCAATTTTCGCAAAAGTATGTGAAGGATTCATCACCGACTGGTGCATGAAGGACATTCTACCCATGATTGACACCCGCCAGTATGGATCCCTCAAGGGGAAATCTACGACACATTACCTCACAAGTTTGGTTCACTTCCTAGCAAGCACAACGGACAAACCTGGATACATCAGTACACTCGTGCTGACTGACTTTACCCGTGCTTTTGACTGTGTTCACCACCCTACCGCCATCAACAAGCTTCTCGCCCTCGGGGTGCGTCGATCCATCATCCCTTGGATTTGCTCCTTCCTGACAAGCCGGCAACAACGTGTCAAGTATCATGGAACTCTTTCTGAATGGGAAACACTGTCATGCGGAGTACCACAAGGAACTAAGTTAGGCCCTCTTGTATTCCTGGCCCTCATTAATGACGCTGTTCCGGTTGAAGAAGGGTCGGCGGATGGCTGGAAATACGTTGACGACATGTCGTTGGCCGAACCCAGACCCAGAACTCTTCCTTCTACAATGCAAAGGGACGTTGATGGACTTGTGCGCTGGACTGAATCTAATTACATGCAACTTAATCCAGTGAAATGTAAAGTTATGGTTATATGTTTTATGAGAAACCCACTCCCACCTCCACAGTTGTATGTCGGACCATCAGAGTTGGAATTAGTGCAGTTTGCTAGAGTTCTAGGTGTAATCCTGCAGGCCGATCTCAAGTGGTCCACTCATGTAAACTCGATAGTGAGCAAAGCTAACCGTAGGCTTTATCTGGTACGTGTCCTAAAGAAACATGGACTTGTTAACTATGACTTAACGCTTGTTTTCTGTGGTTTTGTAAGACCATTGTTTAAGTATGCGTGCCCTGTGTGGCATCCTGGTCTCACTACTCTCCAGTCAAACCACATAGAAGCTGTACAAAAAAGGGCGTGCCGAATGATTCTAGGTAAAAACTATGTCAGCTACGACAGAGCATTAGAACAGCTGTCACTCACTTCCCTGTACCTGAGACGCCGTAATCTATGCATGAAATTTGCACTGTCGATCTCTAAATCCCCCACCTTCTCTAGTTGGCTCCCTCCGAAACGGGGAAGCGTTCATGGCAGGGATCTAAGGTCAAAGGACAAATTCACACCGTTCAGCTGCAGAACTTCCAGATTTAAGAACACCACATTACCTTTTACCGTAGAGTTATTGAATGAATTGTAGTTCTTGACTTAAGTGTATATATATAATTTTTTAAATTTGTTGAGTTATGGTAAAACTTGTATGAGCAATTGAATGTTTTATCCCATACCCCAATTCAGCCGGGAAAGGCAGCAACGGTATGTGTATGCAACTGTTTGCAAATAAAACCAGTCATTATTATAACCCCCCTGCCAAGAGTTAATGTATGTCATGGTTTTCTTCGAGCTTCACATGCAACTAATTGAAATCTGGTCACAACGTCTTTCTCGGGAAATGGGTGCCTCATGATGCAGTATCAGTCATTGTCAGTGTGAAGGTATCTATTTCTTCGCAACTTCGAGAAGATAGTCTCGGACTGACTGAATGTGACAAGAAACAAACAAAGGTGAGATCAAAGGTACGTATAAGGATATGTGTGTGGGATACATTATGCACTGTCAGGTTCGGGTGAAAGGCGAACAATACAAGGAAACTAGAGTTCCACGACCCCATACCTTCGCCGACTGATGTTTATACTTTTCGAGTGGCATATCATAAATGTTTTCCATTTGTTATGCAAATAAGCACCTCATTTGCTTGGATTTCGCAGTTGACCATCTTCTTTACCCAAATAACACAAGTTGGTCAAATTAAAGTATGAGAGTCTTATCATATCAGGAAAGAAGAATATGCTAGCAATTCCTCATAAATTATATAATGAGGCCATCATTTCCATGATTTATGTCTGATAATATCCACATTTACTTACCTTCCAAATGCTGCAAGAATGAATCCCCCATCATTTACCACTATGGAATTATAGTGTTTTGTCATCTATTATACACATGATTGATATCTATCGATATTACTCTATTTCTCAGCTACACATGTCACGTGGGATACAGCAGATTTATAAACTTTCCTCATTAAGTATTTTGTCAATCATCACTCAAGCTATCTTGACATACCAAATATCATGGCGCTCCGTCAACCCCTTCTTGAGTTATTCTCTTTCAAAGTTTGAAACGTAATCGGAACCTGCAATTCCAAGAAAGCCGCTTGGAGGCCCAAACCTACATGGCTTACTCTCCTTGCAAGAGCTATCTACCACTAAAAATCATTGCCATATGCATACCATAGCATGTGCAGAACACGAGATATTAAACCCGGAAGTTACGCTGCAGTACCATAGCAAGCCGCTAGGCGGCCAAAAATCTAATCATTTTGAGGTCTCAAGAAGACCTGCCCACATACTAAGTATCCAGACAATCCATGCAGGCATTCTCGAGTTATCGCGTTGACACACAAACACACACACGAACGCTGAAGAAAACAAAAGCTTCTCTGATCTGCGAAGGTAATGATAACAGTATCCATTGTACACGTGTTACCATTGTTATGGAGTTGATATGACACAAACTCGTTTTTGAACCGAAATGATGACCACCATATCGATGGCTAAGGCATGAGACCGTAATTGGTAATCGTGCTGACTGTATAAGGTCACTGTTAGAAAAGTCGGCTGTATTGAACTAGCATCAGGATAAAAGAAAACAGAGAAGATGTAGTTCACAAATTCTTTATCAAATGATGTATGTATTTAGTACAGTCTGACAACTTCCGCATGAAGCGTATGTAAACATCGACATTTCAGAACTACTATGGCTTTTCTTTGAGATCAAACTAGGGGAGAATTCGACATAGAGTCGACAAAAGGCTATTGCAGTGTAAGGGGAACATACATGTAGAGTGCCAAACGGGGAGGCTAGTTATTAGATTGTTTGAGATAGGCTATGTTGACGAAAACATTACACACAATCAAGAAGTGAAAATGTGTCCCCAGTAACATAAGTGCAGAACAGACCACAGAGTCAAATACATTAGTATGGCATTTTCCCCCATCTGAACAGACTCGCTCAGCTGCAGTTTTTAGATACCTAGTGCCATGTCCAAGACATGTGTAGCATTATTCGGTCCTGGAGACCGAGGTCTGTTGAGCTGCCCGCTGCTGTGCACCGACAGGCCAGTGCGGGATGTCCCGGACCTGCGTGCCGACAAGGAGCTAGAGCGGCGCTCCTTATCTTTCAGACGTGGAGCACCCAGGTGTCCGAACAAGATGACGGAGCGCTGTTCAATCTCTTGTTGAACCTTTGGGAAGTCTTCCAATAGTTCCATGAGATCCTAGAATATAAATTAGAAGCCGATGACAGTCAATGAGCCACAATGGTCCACCTAAACTGGGGATTAAAATGTGAACGTCTTTGTCGGAAACCTCCTTGATCGGTCATAATTAATAGACCTCTTTCCAGTTACGGCGGCCATTTTGAATTCCCAGGGGTCAGCTCGGGGTCATGCACCAAAACGAGGCAGTCCCTGACTCAGATCCTACTATAACCCTGGGTAATGCCAGTTATACCATCTCCGGTTGTACATTTCGCCCCTCTAAGATGAAATAATCTAATATATGTGCCTTTCATATGTAGAAAATATTGTTGTGGACATTTTGACTTATTTTTGGCTAAATTTTTATTCGTTTTTCACAGTTTTTGATGGGTAACGTAAGGACAGTCTCTACCATGTATCCTCCTTAATATCTTAACTACATGTAGTAGGATTAATACAAGACCTGGAAAGACTAGCTGCAGACTGGCATTCTTGTGGGTAAAAAATTAGAAGACAATTGGCAGTTGTTACGACAATTTCTAGATACCAAGATCCGGTCTGCACACTAAGCTCTATGGGGTCGACCGGTCCGGTCCAATGCAGAACCCAGTGGGGAAGGCGGGGTAAATCACAGATGCGTCCCCATCACTAGTTGCCAGCATAGTTAGTTTGGTAGAGACTGGGGTCGATCCCTGTCCCACTGGCGATAACATTTACGGGTATAGCGTTTCTTTGCCATGCCGATCTTAGCATTGAGAAATCATCAAAATCACAGGATAGATCTGCTAAATTTCAGCCCACAATTATCTGGACTCAACTTGTGGAAGTGTATGCTACCAAAACTATCATTGGAGCAAACTGACATACAAATATACAAAGAACGCAACCAGTCTGTACCCCACCTTTCCCACTGCACTGAGTTCTGCATTGGACCCCAATCGCCCCATACAGCTTTGTTTGCAGAACGGATCCTGGCATCTAGAAATTGTCGGAACAACTGCCAATTGTCTTCTAATTTTTTACCCACAAGGATGCCAGTCTGCAGCTAGTCTTTCCATGTCTTGCATTAAACCTACTAGTAAAAAGATATTAAGGAGGATATACAAATGTAGACACTGTCCTTAAGTTACTCATCAAAAACTGTGGAAAACGAATAGAAATTTAGCCAAAAATAAGTCAAAATGTCCACAACAATATTTTCTACATATGAAAAGCACATGTATTAGATTATTTCATCTTAGAGGGGCGAAATGTACAACCGAAGATGGTATAACTGGCATTACCCATGGTTATAGTAGGATCTGAGTCAGGGACTGCCTCGTTTTGGTGCATGACCCCGAGCTGACCTCTGGGAATTCAAAATGGCCGCCGTAACTGGAATATCAGTAGTACGATCAATCCGTTCTTACCCTTCTGTTAAGAGCAAAGATGTCCGTGTGCTTCCTCGCTCGAACTGATCTGCGGCGAGGCAAAGTGTAGGCAAGACTCATCTCACCGATGACTTTCCCCTCGCTCATCACGGCCTCCACAACAAACTCGCCGTCGGACTTGGCGTACCCGCTCTCAACCTGAGGTGATAATGGTCAAACTGTGTAACTTCACTTCAATACACTCATTCATTAATAGCGCACAACAAAACAAAAGACAACTGAAAACGTGGATTAGCACAGAAACGCAAAACAACGTAAAAATACAAATCAACACAGCACAGCGCACCTTCTAATGCATCATTACATAATTCGAACATTTTTTTTTCTTTTTTATTCATATTAATCAAGAACCATGTTTAACGAAAGTATGCTATGATATATAGTGCAATGCAAAGCAATACAACACAATGTAATGTATCATACATCATTCAGACAAGATACCACAGCACAGCACAGTAAAATTATATATGATACATCAGTATCTTTGAGGGACAAAACCTGCTAGACACTGGATCTCAGCACAGGCTGAATTGAAAACTGACCTCCCCTCGGAAGATAATGTACATCTCGGCTCCCATATCTCCTCGGTGCAGTACATAGTTTCCAGGTAAGAAGAAAAGTAGCCTCAGCCGGGTAGACAGGCTCTTTAGAAAGGTTTCTTGCAATCCACGGAAAAGCGCGGACTGTCGGTGTAAAGTAGAAAGCAATGCTTTTATTTTCTGTAAAACCGTATTCTTGCAGCTTCCGATATTTGGTATACCCAGCTACCACGACGCTTTCAACATGTGATTCAAACGAGTGCTTATCACATTGTAATAGTTTGGCCAAACTTACTACATCAGCATGATATGTTCATTTCAATTCCTCGAAATCTTGAAGCAAAAACCTTACTCTGTCTAGATACTCCTTCGTCATGCTGTAAGATACGTCTTCCTGGAGACACCTTGGAGCTTCAAGGAACAGTGTTGACACGTCCACACCCCTGAGAAAACGATGGACAATATCAGCTTTCTCAGACTGAGCATTTGCACACATTATACATATCTCGTAACTGACATGGAGAAGAGACCACACAGTTAGGACACACATGACTGTTGAAATTGGACACACCTGTTCCTTAGCCAGATGTAGTCGTAGTAGTTAACCACCTTATGACGGAGGTCCTGGGGAACGTCCTGATCCTTCATGTGTTCCTGTGCGCAAAACAAAGATCCTCGGCGTTTTCAAGCACATCAAAACTCAAGGAGGAAACTAACAAGATGTCGGAGATCTCATGCCTCCTCAATGAAATATTTCTTGTGAATTTTTCGTTAATTCTGTCTATGCATTTTCCTGCACAAGAACTGCTTAACAAACTCTAGACAAATGTTAGTCTATTCAGTGCTTTGGTTTAGACTATTGTAACTCTCTGAAGTATGTGTTATCTTGCAAATCTTTTTTAAAGATTTCTTGC
Source organism: Branchiostoma lanceolatum (assembly GCF_035083965.1). Classification (NCBI taxonomy): domain Eukaryota; kingdom Metazoa; phylum Chordata; class Leptocardii; order Amphioxiformes; family Branchiostomatidae; genus Branchiostoma; species Branchiostoma lanceolatum. The sequence goes on from NC_089724.1 coordinate 11,920,197, forward strand.
TAATTTAAAGATTTATTGTTACTTAAAAGTATCAATTCCGAATTTTAAACCATTCAGTAACCGAATCCTTACTTCGCCACCTGCCTAGACATTTCTTACCTTTGTAGCCTTCAAGTTTTCTTCAAAGGAGACTTTGAAAGCTTCGGAATTGGACAAGGTTGAAGCGATGTTACCGAGAACAAACCCAAACATCAGCTTGCCAAACACCATCACCACAGCGGAGAATACTGTTGGAATATCGATGGTCAGTGATGTGATATCATAGACTCTTACACAGATTGACCCAGAATTCCCATTCCGGACGAAGAGTCAACATCAAAGCAGATACTAGTAGCTAAATATTTTTAGAAGCAATTATCAATTGAGACTTGATTATTTATTCCTATTATTTAGTTCTGAAAATAATTCCTGTTAGAAAACGGGATAGCATTTAAAAGTTGGGATAACTCTTATTTGATGTTGTTATCCCATCAATTTACTATAAAATCCATTGAAAAAAACTCTTATTAGTGTATTGTTGGGATAGCACCTCCTTATCCCATCGATTCACTATAAGAGAAATCTCTTACTAGTGTATTGTTGGGATAGCACCCCTTATCCCATCGATTCACTATAAGAGAAATCTCTTACTAGTGTATTGTTGGGATAGCACCCCCTTATCCCATCGATTCACTATAAGAGAAATCTCTTACTAGTGTATTGTTGGGATAGCACCCCCTTATCCCATCGATTCACTATAAGAGACATCTAAATAACTCTTACTAGTGTATTGTTGGGATAGCACCCCCTTATCCCATCGATTCACTATAAGAGAAATCTCTTACTAGTGTCTTGTTGGGATAGCACCCCCTTATCCCATCGATTCACTATAAGAGACATCTAAATAACTCTTACTAGTGTATTGTTGGGATAGCACTCCCTTATCCCATCGATTCACTATAAGAGACATCTAAACAACTCTTACTAGTGTATTGTTGGGATAGCACCCCCTTATCCCATCGATTCACTATAAGAGACATCTAAATAGCTCTTACTAGTGTATTGTTGGGATAGCACCCCCTTATCCCATCGATTCACTATAAGAGAAATCTCTTACTAGTGTATTGTTGGGAGAGCACCCCCTTATCCCATCAATTCACTATAAGAGACATCTAAATAACTCTTACTAGTATTGTTGGGATAGCACCCTCTTATCCGTCTTGATTTTTTGGTGGCACATAGCTTGTTATATAATAAAGGAGTGGTGTAGGTTTGGGCCCCCTAGCAGCTTCCTCTGGAACTGCAGGGGAGTTTTATCAACAGATACCAATTATACAAATAACTTCCTTATTTGCTTTGTTTGTTATTAAACCAGTTCCCCCATTCTATATCCCTCAATGGTATGACCCCCACCTGTCGGGCCCAGGAGAAGTGACCCACGTTCGCTATAAATAGCTACTAACAGATGTGCCACAAAAAATTAATATGCACTGTACCAAGGTCACATACCAGGGGGCCCCAAATCGACCTTGAATGTCGGCTTCAACACCCGCCCACATACCAAATATCATTGTAATCCATCAAGAAGCTCTTGATTTACTAGTAAGAGTTATTTAGATGTCTCTTATAGTGAATCGATGGGATAAGGGGGTGCTATTCCAACAATACACTAGTAAGAGTTGTTTAGATGTCTCTTATAGTGAATTGATGGGATAAGGGGGTGCTATCCCAACAATACACTAGTAAGAGTTATTTAGATGTCCTATACATAGTGATGTTTTGCATAATTGGCATTTGTTGATGCTCCACTTTCCATAAACTACATTAGATGTCTCTTATAGTGAATAAATGGGATAGTGGGTGCTATCCCAACAATACACCAGTAAGAGATTTCTCTTATAGTGAATCGATGGGATAAGGGGGTGCTATCCCAACAATACTAGTAAGAGTTATTTAGATGTCTCTTATAGTGAATTGATGGGATAAGGGGGTGCTATCCCAACAATACACTAGTAAGAGTTATTTAGATGTCTCTTATAGTGAATCGATGGGATAAGGGGGTGCTATCCCAACAATACACTAGTAAGAGATTTCTCTTATAGTGAATTGATGGGATAAGGGGGTGCTATCCCAACAATACACTAGTAAGAGTTATTTAGATGTCTCTTATAGTGAATTGATGGGATAAGGGGGTGCTCTCCCAACAATACACTAGTAAGAGTTATTTAGATGTCTCTTATAGTGAATCGATGGGATAAGGGGGTGCTATCCCAACAATACACTAGTAAGAGATTTCTCTTATAGTGAATCGATGGGATAAGGGAGTGCTATCCCAACAATACACTAGTAAGAGTTATTTAGATGTCTCTTATAGTGAATCGATGGGATAAGGGGGTGCTATCCCAACAATACACTAGTAAGAGATTTCTCTTATAGTGAATTGATGGGATAAGGGGGTGCTATCCCAACAATACACTAGTAAGAGTTTTTTAGATGTCTCTTATAGTGAATTGATGGGATAAGGGGGTGCTATCCCAACAATACACTAGTAAGAGTTTCAAAAATTGTCTTTCTAGTGAAATAATGGGATACATTTGTGACAGACGTTATCACGTGTAAAAGTAGTTATCACGGTTTTCGATTGAAATACTTTTTTGGAATAAAAAGAAGGGATAAATAGCTTGAGCTATCAATTGTGTCGTCGTTTCGTCGTGTAGGCAAATGCTTTATTTAAATCACATACTCATCTCTCCTGGAGAGAATGCGTGGATGTCTCCATAGCCAGTTGAGGTCATTGTAGCGACTGTCCAGTATACCGTCGACACGTAGGCTTGTAAGGCCGGGGGTGCGACCACCGGACCTCCTTCCTCATTATGCTCCTCCTCTTCCTCCTCTTCCTCCTCCCCTTCTAGATGGCCTCCTCCTTCCTTACCAGCATCATGCATTTCTGTAAAGGTACAAAGGAACAAATAGAAATGCGTATTTTTCAAAAGACAACAATGTTGATTCTGAGGCGCCAGAGAGCAAAGTGCTGTCGATCCTATGGAGTTGCCCCTTATTGTGCACGTTTCCTTTCAGGTACCATGTGTTATTGTTGAATTTATAAATCTATATCTATTTCTACCCTGTAGTCACTGTACTGTAAAGTACCTAAAGATCATATGCGTTTCTAGTTTGTGATATGAGGTTCATGAACCGTGCGCTCACATGCAATGTATCAGACGGTTTATACCATGCGACTTGGACCGTGTCTATGTGATAAAACTCAGTGGGCGTTTCCCTACAAATCGACATAAATTGACGTAACCACAATGAGCAGAACTTACGCATATCATAGACCCAGGTGTTCTTCTGACACTTGCCGAGGGGGCAAGCGGCAACGTACCAGAAACAGGAAAGCACATGAATGACGAGCAGCACCTCCACACAAGACTGGTACAGCCGAGCCATCAAGGCGCTACAAGATTGACAGGTGAGGGGCCAATCAAAGGGAGTCGTGTTCTATGGTTTAGTAAATAATCTAAGTAACGCCTAAAGCTACAAAAAGTCATGTTGCTATTCCATTTTTAGAAATGGCTTGTCAAGTGATGCGATAATGAGCAGATAATGGGTGATGAAGGTCTTCTCATCCGGTCTATGCTCATTATCATATCTATGTTTATTATCATTATTAGAAGTTGACCAAGAGAAAACATACTTCACCCGGAGGTCTGTACTCAGCTCGGTAAAGTACTGCATCCCACGGATGCCACGCAGAAGATGCCAAAGACGCAGAAGAGAAAGAACCGTTAGTCGCTGATGTGCAGGAGCAGCAAGGGCGAAAATATCCACCGGAAGGGCTGCAATGGCGTCCACCAAAAAGCCGTTTCTATCATAGAAGTAGTGAGTGAAGATCTGGTCGTAATCGTCCGCCATGTTGCCGTGCTCGTCGATGTAACTGATGTGGAACTTCAGCCAGATCTGGAAGCAGAACACGTTTGCCAAGTAACACATTTTGCTACCAACATGATTAATAAGCTTGCCGAGGTATACATGTGACCGATATACATGGTATGTCAAAGCAGTGTAGATACATATTAGGCAGACGACTTTACGAAGGAAATAGGAGTTGAGTTGTTAAGTTCACGCCGTCAACTTACTCACATATCACTTGTGCACCATAGAACACACAGTGCAAAATACGTCACGGGGACACTCAAGCCACTCAAACAGTACTCTAGCTACGTCCATTTTATTCAAGCTATATACACACTTTTCTTGAAATTTGAATTGTCTGCCAGCTCGAGCCCTGGCATCATTTGTCCTTTTAAAGCTGCCACATGTAGCTGCACAATACCCTACAGTTGCACAATGCAATGTCTCAATTACCTCAATGTAGAAGAATGCGTCACACAGATAGTTCAGCATGAGGATCACCCAACTGTGACTTTGGAATCCAGCCTGTAAGGGAATTTCAAAACGTCAGAACCCATACACATCTGCTTCATGAATACCCAGAGCTGGACACTACAACATCGAATAGAGAAATGGATCGATTAACGTTATGTTATGTTTGAGATTATCTTACCTCCCATGACAGCAACCAAAGTGAAACGACCAGCATAAAGGCATTCAGGTGACAGTACAGTCTGGCCCCAATACCCTGACAGTCGATCACGAAACGGTTCCAGCGACGGAGTCTGCCCCAAATGTACACAAATGGGCGCAGGAAGATTGGCTTTGAGGCAGACACTGTCACCTCATATTCCATTGGTTCAATGTCAACGGCGACATCCCCTAAGCAGAGAGACAAGCACCAGATAACAGTCCGTTGGCAGATATGTGGGATTGATACGGTGGGTCCAATTGTAACGTTACATAGAATGCTTTGCCAGACCCGACATGCGGCGGCTTCATAAGTTCATGGAATTGACATGATAACTAAAGAATAATTTAAAGATTTTAAATCAATCGATATCTGTGATAAAGAGAATGTTCACCTGTCTTGTCTGTGGGATAGCCCTGTCCACCACTCTGATAGTCCTTCACATCTTGCTCACTGTAATCCCATGACTCTTCCTTGCCCGTTTCTTTTTTTATCGCCTCCGTGCGGTTTATCATTTGGGTATGGAGCGAAGGGTAATGCCGCAACACGTCGTAGAGATCGGCTCTTGTCAGGATATACAGGTCGCAGTTAGATTTAGCCCTGAAGATGAGCAAAAGATTCTTGATATGTATTATTTGCAAACAGATGGACTGTATTTTCCCTATTTGAGCTGCAAGGGGGACGAAAAAGTCAAACACTGTCATCAACAATCATGACAATCCATTGACGACTTTTAAAAATCATTTTCATGATGAAACAACTTCTTAACTGCAGTTTGAAAGGAAGCTGATGGGGGTAAATTCTTCATCAACAAATGCCTACCAGACATGGCGATATTTTTACAATCAAAACTCGTTTCATTGCCTGGGTGAGAAAGTCATCTGGAAGTAAGTTAGAGTAGTTTTCTTAAAGTTGCCACTATATTGGAATACCTGACAGTGAATTCCCAGGGTTCGTTAAGGGCGACATGCATATGACCGAAGAAACTACCGGGGCCTGCTTTGCACACGGCTCGGCCGGTGATGTCGTCCTCATCCGGAGACACTCTCTCCACCTCTCCGCGATGTACGAAGAACATCTAACATAGATATACGAATATCACACGTAGTTATCAACTAAGCTGTAAAGGTTCAGGTAAGCAGGAACAGGGAGAAGAAGAAAACTATAGTAGATTAGATAAGATCACAGTTTGTACCAATCTTTACCTATGGTAATCGATAGTAATATATCTAAAAACGAAGTAATGGTATCCTAATGTTGGATGTGCGTGGTACATAGGCCTTTTCTTCAACGAGTCTATTCTCACCTCAGTTGGAATGTCGTTCTTCCTGACTATTGGCTCGCCCTCCAGTATGAAGGTCGGTCTGAAGTATAGCGACACCATCTTCTCGAAACCGACGTCCATCCCATGAAAGATCGGAACTTTGTCTGCATATAAAGGCGTCCAAACATGACTAGCACGACCATGTGAGAATAACTTGTCTGTCATGAGAAAGTAGCCCCTTCCCCACTAGTTACTACACTATGATCTGTTCATTTCGGCGAGCTCAATATTAGAAGATGTAGTTTTTGTAAGCCTGCCCCTGGCTCTAATGGATGTCGACACGTGTTTACAACCGTAAAACAAAATGTTATTAACGCGTTTATCAAGTTCCAAAAATACAACAGAAGGGCAGGTAAGGAGCCTGCATGAAAACTTGGTACAAACCGATGACCCTCTGATATAACGTAAATGTCACATCAGCCTCGAGAGCAAATGGTAAATCCTGGAACATCGAGCCGGTCGTGATGCCGCGTGTTCGAACCCACATGTACTCGTAGTGCTGGTCTACGCGTTTCTGGAGATGTTCATCCACACCGTAGCACTAGAAGAATGAACGCTCAGTATCAACTTTCATGGAATAATCATTTGAGCAAGGCGTCAAACATTGACCGGTTGAAAAATTCGAAAGGTTGGATCAAGAAGAAACTAGAAGACGTCATTTATGGTACACACCGTTTCGTTAGAACCCCAACGGAATGCTGAAGTCGTGACAAGTTTACCTTTAAGAAGGCGAAGATAATCCTCAGCCTCTCCTGGTAGCGGGCGCGCTGTGCTGCCGCATTGGCTAAGCTGGCCGCTACGCTAGCGATGACATAGCCATAAAACACAATTCCAATGATCTGCAGAAAAGCCATGACCACCATCTGCCGAAGACAGAGGAAGACAAATTAAATAAATTTATTTTGTGTTAATTTCTTTCAGTAGTGTATCCTGAAAAGAAGCTGGTACTTCTGATAGATTTCCACAGTGCCAAAGTGCGGTTGGCCATCTTTGGTAAATCACACCAACATTATTATAAGGATGTTTTTTGAGAACTTCTTTTCTGGTGGATCGTAAATGATATTGTTGGGGCATAAAAAAGGATGGCGTTGTTACACAGAAATGTGGAAATAGAACTGCCACCAGTATTTTACTCTGTATACTATAGAACCAGCCCCACCATCTACTTGTATACCTTAAACCATTGGTACCAACCTCATAATCCTTGTCTAAGCTGGCATGCAGGTCTCCATACCCCACGTTGAGTGCCGTGGCGCAAGCCCAGTACATACTAAGGGCGTACCTTTTGCCAGACTCCATTTTTGAAAAGTCATGTACGTCTATCAACGACCGAGCGATCCAGTTATTCTCCTTACATGGTGTAGACAGGAAGGGTGGGCAGCCCATCACCCAGACGGCGCACGTGGTCCAGTGTGTGAAGATGAGTGTGTACAGAAGGAACTTTACCTCTCTAGGTACCAGAAAACATTTAGATGTCAGTGGTCATCAGTTGGACTTGCTATATTCTAGATGTACATATTGTCCAGCACAACTAGCAGTGGTTAGTTTGTGGAGACATGTTGGTGTATAGTTATCTTTAAGATATATTATCTTGTTCATTATTTTTCTTTGCCACAAAATAATTCAAGGAAATTCAAAAGCGATAGAGTCTAGACCTGATTAGACCAGTTTCCTTCTCCACGTTGGACTCCAAGTAGTCAAAGGCCAGCAGCAAGTTGTAGGCGATCAGGACACGGTTCAACCTCAAAATGCTTAATAGGGCCATAAAGTCCGTATAGTCCCACTGTGAACGATACATCAGCATATTGTCATGATTCACGACGATTCATCATTTCCAACGAGGGAACGGCAGGGTACAAATTCAAGGTAAACAGGGCTGTACTTGTACGTAAATACTGATACACACTGTATCATTAGATAGAGGTGTAATAAACATGATTCTGTCAACCATTATGTTTGTGTAGAAGGCTGTGTTAGCAAAAATGTTATGCCCTAATGTGCAAGCCTGAGTGCTATCCTAGCTTGTTTACCGGGGCTCCCACGCTTTCCCCTGACCAACTAGTTGTTAGCAACTAATATATAACTGGCTTGTTGGCTAGGAGAGAGTATGGGAGTCCCGATAAACTAACTAGGATGGCACCCAGGCTACTAACACGTACCTCGAAGTCATGAGATTCATTTCAGCAATCAAACAAAGAAATGTCTTGTGAAAATCTGATAATTGACTTGCTACGAGGTGCGTCTCAAGACCACATACGTACGTCAGTGATGAAAGGAATGGCCAGTAGTTCGATAGGAAAGCTGGCGATGATGTCCATAAGAAAGTTGGTCTTGATGTAATGTCTAGCAGTCTCGAGAGGATGCGTGACCATCACGTTGTTGTCATTGTAGAAGGCTGCATGCATATTGATGTACCTGGGCGACGGCAAAATAGAAACTGTCTCTCAAGCTCTCGCCTCTTCTCTTCAACAATAGGTCTTTTTCTTTGAGCTTCTTTCAGCCCGAATGTACGAAACTGAAACAAACTCGGTCTATCCCACGCTGTTTTGCGAAAGGTTATTTCTGTTTTTCTTGTATTGCTCTAGTTTTGAATGTGCAGCAAAAAGTATAATACAGTATTCTTTGACCTTGAATTGCCTCTTGGTAACCCCCCCCCCCTCACACACACGCGCAACCTTGCTGATGACGTCATGCGTGCATAAAGTCACGCTATATATAAGAGGAATGAGTGAGGGCGAGTAGTTTGAATTCTCCAAAATTTGATTTACCAACTCAGATAAACTTTCACGCTTACAAACGCAACATCATTTTCATACACGTTATAGCAGGTTGTCTATCATTCCATGATCATTCAAACCATCCCAGTGCAACATTGACTTACATGTCCACGAAGTTACAAACGTCTATGCCGATGTTAAAGCCAAATAGAGCCCACGACTCGCGCAGAAAGGCGGCATGCATGGTGTAGGTGAAGGTGGAGGCGGCTGCCATCACCTGTCGCAAGGCTATCCATATCCGAAACCACGTACCAGAGGTCATGAAGGTACGTCTGAAAAGAACGTCACATTGTACAAATTGACGATTTCATCGGCGTTCCTCTGCCCAGTGAGCAAGCGTACCAAAGAATAGAAATGGGATATTGTCAAAACGTATTACACTCACTACAAGGGGTAACAGTTAACCAACCAACAATAAATGTGTAGACTGTCAAGCAGGAAAGAAGAACGTGAGGGTTCGTACCTCATTAACACCTTGGACAGGATGCGAGCCGGTTTGCTCGCCCTTTGGAATGGCTCCAAGTATTCTTTGTCTTCCTCTGGTGCACCTGGGTGAACCTTGAACACGCGCGCGGACCTTTTGCGGTTAAGATCGGGGAGGAAGAGCAAATCCAACTGTTTACCGTCGGCCATGGCAGCGATTTGGCTGTAGGCCCTGATTCGTGCCTTCGGTGGGCCTTCTTTCCCCGACTTACTCAGCCGTAGTGCTTCGTGGAAGTCGTCCGTTTTCGTTAGATCGTGAAATTGCCTAGAAAAGATTAAACACTGTTCAACCTGTAGTTCATCATACAGTGGGCAGAATTCCGTGGGCGTCGACGTCTGCAATTGTGAAAATTTACACAAAAAGCGGTTTATGGTATTATTACCAACAATGATATCAAATGCTTACGGAAAAACGTACACATAGCAGGCAAATGTTGGTATTAACTTAAGCAGGAATTCCACTAGACTGCGCCGAATTGCGAAATGTATTTGGAAAGGGGCGCAAGCCAATTGGCACCAATTTTTTGTCTGAACTTGCAAATCCTTCTAAAATATTTAAAAATTAGAAGTTGGCACAAATAAGATGCCCGCACAATGGTGCAAATGAACGCAAAACGGCACAATCACTGCAATCTCTTTTTGATGAATCCTAATCTTTTCACATTGGCTCTTGATTCAGTAAAAACACTGCAATTTCCAATAAAGTTATCTTGTATCTGATTTGCAGCCGAAACTCAGTCATTTTGTTTAGAGTTTGTGGAGGTTGCGTATTTTACCCGTGCGCCGGACGTCAGTGTGACCGCAAGGGAAAATTGGCGAAAATTCGCAATGAGGGCGCAATTTCCAGGTGCAGCTTGGCGCAGTCCATACCCGATTTACGTATACGGGGCCTACGTCTGCCCGCGTAAAAGGTTACGCTTCACCGTGAATCAGAATTGCGTACAACAACCAAAAACAAAAACTGTTACATACTTTTCGACGATTGGATACTTCGATAGCAAATCGTCCAAATCATCCCTGGTCAAGATGATCATCTCCACATATGTCTTGGATCTGATAGTGTCCTGTTGTTGATCACCGAAGAGCAGCGACAGGTGTCCGAAGTATTGACCGGGACCAATAAGAGAGATCGTTTCGGCCAGGTCATCCGTCAGTATCTGTGCATTCAAAGAGACAGCCGTTTTACCAGCAAGGCAACAGACGATAGTTTTAGAGGCTCAGTTTGGGGATTATCACTGTCAATCTTTTTCATTTTGATGTGTAATTCTTACTTCCGATGAAAAGGCGGGAACGATTTACTGCGTTTCGTTTCGTATATTGCGGCAGTGACTAGAGTATTACACAAGCGGAAAAGAAACCTTACAACCCTAGCAAAGCTTCATTATCTTACTGGACTTATACCTCACAGTGCCCCTTCCGAATCATGTGTAGGTCACGGGTGATGTCTCCAGAATACACAATCACGTCACCGGGTGCGTACAGCACAGCGCGTGAGCGAACTGCCAGCTCTCGCAGAAAGTGAGGATCTGTCTGTTGAAACAGCGGGACCTGGGGAAAATGTGCCGTGCCATGCTGTTTTACATGTTGAAATTACATATAACTACAAGCCACCATATCAATTGTAAAAACATTAATACAATCTTTCATTTGAAAAAAAAAAGTTTTGAAAGGGCAGCGAGACCCTTATAAAGTCACAGCTATCGTCATTTAGCTACCGCGAGTGGAGGTTGCCTCGAGATGTCCTTTCCTACCACGTGCAGCTGAGTACATACAAGTGAACCAGGTGTAGACAGGGGTGCAATGTCGTTCTTCCGTCGAGCTGCTTAATACATACTGCTCTAGCTGAAGGCTTATGCTGGAGTTTTCGTCATCTCAGTCAGTAGACGTTATGGTAGACCCAACATTGTACGCGAACCATGGCGTTTGCTTTGATTGGTCATGAGCTGCATAAACCCCGCCGGCTACAAAACCAAAAGGAGGCTTTCATAGTTACGGAAAAGTGCCTCACCTTCTCCAAGACGTCTTTTGCCTCTTCGAATGCGACGTCCTGTTGTAACGCGATCGGCATGTCGTGCATGAGACCCATGGACCCTGCTACACTCTCGCCTCTGGAAATTGAAAACGCCTAGGTCATTCATCCAAGAGAAAGAAAGATGACTACACATACCAATATTATAACAGTCCACACGTAGCCACACGAGTTATGATGTTACACGACAAACATATACATGCAAGTAAACCACAAAGCCGCATGCGCACGGTACCGAAAATATATTAACCTTGTTGACTTGTTGACAAGGGTAAGAAGACAAAGCTTATGGGTTTGATAGTATTGCGTTATTCAATCCCAGAGCATTGCTAGATGCACAGAACGCATGCGTAGGTGTATGTACCTGAGCTTTCGCCACATCAGAACCATATAGTTGACCACGCGACGCCGTAAGTTGGGACATATCCCATGGTCCTTCATGAATTGTCTCACTGCTGTCAGCCTTCCTTGGTATTCAACCCTGTAGCCGAAACAAGGTACCCCTTGGTATCTACATCTGCGTTCATCGTGACATGTGCTGTATTCTATCAGTTCCCAAATTCTTATACTTCTACAAGATACCACATCATAATTGAGTTGTTCTCATTTTAAGCATGCTACGGTACATTTGATAATGCACTCTCCTACATGCCTTCATTTTCTTCACGGTTGCCTTTCATCTACACATAACGTTACATTTTTGGAGCCGAGAATGGCAGTTTGAACAATCGCAGGATGTATAGTAGTAACTTATCTCCATCCTTCCCACCTTGACTATGAGTATGACTTACCTTGCAGCATCCATGTTCGCCAATGTAGCCGCGAGCGTGCTGACGCAGTAGCCACACAGCAGCAGCCCCACGACCATCACCACCATGGACAGGACACGGCCGGTGGTGGTGGATGGCACGATGTCTCCGTATCCTGTGCTTGTCATTGTCGCTGCAGTGAAGTAGAAGCTGACGAAGTAATGATGCATGGTCATTTCCTTGCCTGCAAGGCCCTGATTGTCCACCCAACTGCTTTCCACACACCTACAGGGACACACAAACTGGTGAATCTTTACGTGATATTTGTTTTATTTTCTGTTACACCAAGGAGGTTCCCTGATTACACATAACAAGTTACATTCCAGTATATGATAGGGCTGAAACAACAACGTGTGAAAGGGAGGCCTGAAATCGACAGGGGTTTTGCGGAACTGCCCATTGAGCCATAAATTGACTATGTAATTAGCGCTGATTGTAAAACAGACATCATCAGAATTTATTTAACAGATTACTCGACAAATAGTGCACCGGGTCGGAGCCCATTCTCATTGGCACACTCCATGATGCCTGTACTACTGCGGAGTACTAGTTCACCCTCCCCGTTATCAGCAAGACACTCCACAAACCATTCCTCCGGGTCTGTGTTGAATCCTGGACAGGATTGAGAATACAGCAGGCAGGAACACCAGTGGGTGAACAGGATGATGTAAGTGAATAACTTCAGGGACCTTGTCAGCAAGATGTCCATGTGCAGCGATTCCTCTATCTTGTTGAAGAACTCCGGGATCTGAAGATCGGCAATTAAATATTCGGTAATGAAAGTAACAAATCATTTACTTTAGATACGTAACATAGAATGAAACACTCCAAAGCAATGTTAACATAGGTGGCATGTTGATCAATCAACTTCTATGGATCCAATGACGTTTGAGATAATCGGAAATATTGGCTCTTTGTTAGAGACAGACCGTTCCATCATAGCTACATTGTCAGACACAGCATTTGCAAAGTACATGTACAAAGTTCCCCCTGACCTTATAGACTTTGATCAGTCTGTTTAGCTTGAGACAGGCGACCAGTCCGAGCCGGATTTTGCCACGATGATGTGATGCCAAGGCGAAGAGGTCGAGCGGCAGGATGCTGCACAAGTCAAGCACAAAGCTCCAGCTTCGGACGTAATGCGTCCTGATTGATTCCCAATCTTTCATGATGCCTGTGGAAAATATCAAAATACCCTGTGACATTAAGTATGCACGTGATGACGACGAATCATGCATATCCACCATTGACATGGCTGGTAACCAATCAAGTTTATGGGGGCTACTCAAGACCTATTTGCAGCTAAGGCTGTGACATACGACAAGTTAATTGGTCAAGTTACAAAATCTGGAACTCTCTCCTGCAAGTGTTTCTGGCCCTGCCAATCACACTACCAGACCGATTTTTAAGCCAGCTCTGAGACTTAACGTAGGTAACTGAACGTCGTATACAGATAGTATCCTCACACAAAGAAACACCACCTGGACGCATTTCAGAAAAGGGAAAGCAAATGGCTCATGCAGACCAGAATAAAATAATTTGGGTGTATTTGTCATTACTCAGAAGAGAGGGTATTGTTTAGTGATCTCACCATTCGGTGTGAAGATCCCAGTTCTCAGCCTGATGAACAAATCCAGCAGCAGCGGTACGTCCATCAGGTACGAGACGATGAACCCTGAACTGCCCACGGCCCAGACGACATTGGCGCCTTTCCTGCGAACAAGTTACGAAAATAAATGTATTATCAATACATTGGTAACCGCAATAAGTACTATCGACACCAATTCTAGATCACTAATCTCACAAGTATGGCATTTTTATCATTGTTTAAGAACACAGCGCAGGAACTCTCTCTTAAAACTGTTTGTATGTTTTCTGCGACATTCAAACAGACAATACCACATACCTGGTGACATAGAAGGCAGCGAAGTAACTGTGGCCCAGGCAGACTGCAAAGGTCATGATGATGATGAAGATTTCCCAGCAGCGGCAGAAAAGGGACGTTGGGTCCAGCACGTGAGACGCCACACAGTCAACGACGGCAAGGCACTGCAATCTGAGCCACTATAAGGACAAAGGACAAGATAGCAGGACATGTGACAGCAGTCATAGGGTAGCATTGACACAGCTTGCTCCCCTATATACATTTCGAAAGTCATATTATCTCTATTTCAGGGAAAATGACTGTCGAGGACTAGTGTATTCATCTATTCATTCAATTCATGTATGGATAGCCATTCAATTCAACAAGCTTATTTCCTGTATATTTACACAACAAAAACATAGTAAGGACAGATCACAATGGCATCCGCAAATTCAAAACCTCAATGTCATACCTAGTATTTATGTAACGTGTTAACTCACGGCGCAAGGGGCTCCCTCCTCTACCAGCGGCCCAAAGTTTGCGTTGAGAAGCTCCACTGATCCACTGATCATGACGGACTTCCTGTGCCCACCCCGAGACATGCGTGAAGCTGCGCTGACACGACTTCCCAAACTGAGCCGCGCAGACGCTTTCGATTCCCATGTACTGTCCTCAATTTCCATCCCAGCTGAGGAGCCAAGATAGGGGCTTGCTGCTGGCTCGTCAATACCGACCATGATGGAACCCCGGTGACCGGTCATCGGGTCAAAAGATTGCTTCCTCCGATCGAAGGTGGCCCGTCGCCCGACAGCAGAGGCCCGCCGGTCTGACGCTGGAGATCTTTCAGTTTCCGCTAAAAAAGGTATTGCATAACGCACTTAACAAAATGCATGATATACTAAGAGTTCTCGGTAGGTTAAGGGCTTCAAGAGAATTACGCAATGAACCAAACAACAATTCATGAACACTATCGCCATACCACCACTTGAGTCATCGTTAGATCCTGGGGTCAGATGTCCGAACATGCCATCTGAGCCTCCTGCTAAGTCCACGATCCCAGCTAGGGGTGAGTCGGGTGAGTTGAAGCGATGTTGAGCCATCTCGTGAAGACGTTTCATCACTGAAAGACATAGGCAGAAAACCATCACTTAACCTGCAATAATGCACCGTTATGGCTGAGAATTTGTCCTTTCTGTCATTCCTATCATTCCATATCAATATGCTATCGCTGAGAAGGCTCAGTGCTGACATAATATTTGAAAGAATGAAAACAATACGGCAGGAGAAATGATCCCCTAACGTTAACGTAGGGTAATCGGAAATACATTGTAACGTTACACATCCAACAAAAGGAGAAAAGTTGGTCCTACCCTCTGGATAGTGATTGAGAATGGTGTGCAGGTCTTTTTTCTCCAAGACCATCAGGTCACAGTGAGTGGCGGCGCGAATGGTGGATGTGCGCGGGACGTTGAATATCAAGCTTAGCTGTAAAAGATGGGACCACACGATACGAGTTTGGTAAGGCCCATGCTTCCCAATTCCCCTTTCGTAACAAAATCTAGAAACTATAGCACATGAATCAAGTGCTTAACAAATCAATTCATTCAAAATTCACACCAAAGTTTTAAACTGAGTGAATCCCCATACCCACCTCTCCGAACACTTTTCCATGTCTGAAGGAGGCAATGGGCGTATCGTGCTCCGACATCACCTGGAACAAAGACAAGCATGACAGCTCCATTTCAGGGTACGGGGACAACTCGTTTAATACTAAACCATGATGCAGGACTGACGGAAAAGTGGAAATATAGAATAGAAGCAGGCCCACATCTTGTTACATGTATCAAACGGGGTTATCTATATTCAACAACTCTGCAACGGTTACACTTTCCACAAACTACAGCAATCATATCGGCTTGTGTCATAAACAACACAGGCTACTCTCCGCTTTGGGTCTTATGTACTGTACTGTAGTGTAGGTGACATTTGCAGCCATAGCTGACAAATAACCTACTCTAATAATTATGCTGCTACTTTTAATACGTAAAAGAACCCCACTAGTAAAGACAATGTATCCACATTTAAACCTTATAACTATAAGTTAGGTCATTCGGTGAGTGCAAGACAGGGTCAATGTTATTGACTTTAGCTGCACTGTACAGTTAGCTTCACCTCAATTTCCCCTCTGTGTACAAAACACATCTGGCTTGCTGAATCTCCCCGGACAGCGATCACTTGATTGGGCAGACACAGGGTCGGCTTCAGGACCAGAGTGAGCATGCGTAGGAAGCCCACGTTGTGTTGGGCGAAGAACTGTGTCTGGAGGATGACAAAAGAGAGGTTTCCAATTATGCATTGAAATGATAGCGGGCGCAATCTTTGTCAGATCAACAAAGTGTCGGTGTCTTTCTTGTGTTGTCTTTACATTTCTCTCTCCGGTGGCTTTGATGAACGACAAGAAATAACTGTAACGTAATGATTTTGCCTTTTCTAAGATGCCCTTGTTAGTCTGGAAGGAGATCTCGGCGCGGAATGTGAAGGGAAGAATGTCGAAGACACCCTCGCTCTGCACGCCTCTCTTCCGAATCCAGAAATAGTTGTAGTAGTTCATAATCTGACGCTGCTGTTCCTCAGGGATGTCCTCTTCGATCTAAAATGACCAAAAAAAAGCACAAAAAAAGGTGATTGATATACGGACAGCGCACCACAGGTCTGTGGCTTGGAACAGATGTAACGTTGTCACGTCAAACATGTTTACAAGTGTATCTGAACGTCTCGTCCGAGCTTATAATGTCCGTGCTCTATCTGTGGGCGCCATACGAGTATGGTACACGTATGACAACAACCAGCAATTCATGAATGCATTCATTCAAGTGCCGGTTGTAGACTCGAACTATACAGAAATTTGTGAAAATATTTGCGTAAGTATACCAAATACTGTTTGATGGTTTCGAGTCGATGTGTGAACCGGGCGCGCTGGGAGTCCATATTTGTCAGCATTGAAGTCATGCCGCCGAGAATCAAGCCGAAGAACACCGCTACACCAGCCAGCATAGCTGCGATAGAGTAAGCCTTTTCAGTCAGCGTTTTGGCGTGAACGTCACCGTATCTGCAAGAAAATGGGGAAAAAATCGAGAAAATAATGACATCTGAATCTTATTTCCATTACCCTCAATTGTTTATTCCATTTCCTCTTCTCTAAGTGATTTTTTTCAAACAGTAGTGCAGACTATAGTCTACTTCTCTCATAACTATAGCTTTTTTCTCGGTGTAAAAAGAAATTAAGTGAAGTCTATTACATAAGTCTACTACAGCCTCTGGGGTTGTAGTACTACGCTTCAGCGGGGAGTCTGTGAGACTTATTTGAAGGGAAACAGTTGTTGACTACAATTCTCATGCAAGCGAAAACCACGTTCACCCATGTTAGATCTGACGTACTCGAATCGAACGCGTGTCACTTGAGGTCAGTTCCCAGTAGGTCAGATCAAGTTACTACAGTTTTGTGGCAATCGGAAAACGACTGTTTCAAGCAACAAATGTAAATCAAGCCTTAACAATAAAAATTTCACAATGCATTAAGAAGCTAAATATAATAAGGCGTGGCGCTTGTTGAGCTGAATACATGTCGTGACACTTCTAAAGCGACAACCATACTCGAACTCGTACTCGAACCCATAGAACGCGTGTTCCCTGTGGTGTCACCTGAGGTCAGTTACCACTGTAGGTCAGATCAGGTCACTACAGTTTTGTGGCAATCGATTAATCGGAAAACGACAATTTCAACGGTGCGCACACCAATTCGTCCGTGGTAGCGCGCGAAAAAAAAGTGACGAAAGGGTTTCGAGTGTCGAGTTCACATTTCTCATATTTTGCTGCGAACTGACATTAAATACCAACACGGCTGAAAAGCGTAAGAATCGATGTGTTTTTGGTGAAAATTGATTTCGGGCCCGAGCCTTATTTTCGGATAACCGTCCGCGTTGAAGGTAAACCGCCCCTTTGACCCAGATTGACCTTTAATTTTGTTCGCGTTCTGTTGGCCGTGTTGCCATACATCTACCTCTCGCGACGGGTTATTGTGAAAATCTCAGTGTTAGGATTTTCTTTATAATTGACTTGATTATACCTTAGAGCTTTCTCTTTCTGACACTAACAGTCTTTTTCGTGTCTGGTGATTGGTTTTATTCCACGCAAAAATGCCTAATTTTGCGCCTCATTTTTGACGGGAAAATACCTTTCCCCCTTAAATTTACTAAAATTGGAAAAGTTGAAGAATCTGAAACTCGCGATTGGTTGTTCTTATAGCTAGAGGGATTTCCTTCATTCTCATACACAGTTGTTTTGGCTCAGAAGTATTTGCTGGAAGAGATGGCGTGCAATCTCGAAATGAGACCCAAAATAAAGTGGGGGGGAGTGGGTGCCCGCTCAAACAACAAATGTCAAGCGAGCCTTAGCAAGTAAGCCTTTAGTTAGATCTGCACAAAAATGAATTTAGGCGTGGCGCTACTCTTAAATCTGGTAGTGGCAGTCCATCCTGCCTACCCATGTGTCTTCTGCCTTGCATTGATTAAGTTCTGCCTTGAGTAAAAACTACAACAACACGATACATTTACAAACAGTCAACAGTCGGTTCCTACCCTGTAGAGGTAGACGTTGCCGTAGCCCAATACACGGAAATCACATATTCGTAGCCGGTGCTGTTGTTTGGGAATAGAATGTCGGAACCTGTGGGAAAAAAAAAACAATGTACATATTTTCGTGGTAAACTTAAAGGCACCGACAGGACAATGACTAAACGCAAAAACTCAGTGGCCTAAAGACTAGCTCTTTATCTATGATTATGGTACATACGCTCAGTCGGCTCAGTCCATCCGTCATTGGCACAGACTTCATGGACGCCCCAGTGTTTGCCTGTACATCCCAGTGCGAACCACCCGCATGCCATAACGTGCAGACACAGCCAGGACACCGCCGTGTACTTCAGGGCACGAATGTACACCGTCTTCAACCCGAGCTCCATCTCCAACATGTCTGTTATGAGAGAAACTCGCATGAAGGACGTATCGAAAGCTCCTGCAAGAAGTCTGTTGGATTCTTAGCTTCGTTGCCACAAACCATGAAAAGCTGATAAAATCTACTGTCACATGGTTGTCGTGATATAAAAAGAAACTCACTTACCAAAGAAAGTTTGGACTCTATATATTCTCAGAAGACGATTTAGTTGAAACATTGCCATCGTCCTCCAAAAGGACTGCCCTGGAACTGCAAAGGCAATCAGTTCTATCGGCAAAACGGAAAGAAGGTCGACAGCAAAAGTTCGTCTGATGTACCGCCGTCTGATGAGCTTCAGGTCGGTCACGGGAACGCCGTAGTCAAAGTACACGTAGAAAAATTGCAGTACGATGTCCGTAAGGTACAATGCGTCGAAGATGTACATCAAGATCCACAGCTCAGCGTGGCTGGAGTCGAACGATATTTTGAAAGTGTTGATACAAACCGATGTCACACATGTTATCGCAACAATCGCTTCCCATACCCGGGATGCATTTGTCATAGGGTAAATGTAAGTCCTTAGTAGTTTTCTCTTCTCCTCCGGGCGGTCATTTGGATGAACCGGGGTGGCTTTGGGTGGAGTCGGTAGTTGCCCCCCACCCCGGTCGGCCCGGTCCTGCGCCATTTTCCTTCAACAAAGGAGTTCTACATTTGAACAAACGTTCGAGTGTTCGATCTACTCGAAACCGTGTTCGAGAACCTAACGTTATTCCTTACGCAAACATTCGAGCAATTTGTACATAAATAGAACGTAACTTGTAAACATGTAAGAAAGGGTGTTGTGAGTAGGACATATACAAATGTATTTAGTTGCAATGGCGCGGTATCAAAACGACTGCGACCGTGATTCATGAGGTCATCGATGGATATGTCATTAACCATTGGTTAAAAGTGACAGGTAGCCCTGTACGTGCTTGGCACATTTTTGTCCAAGTCAACTAAACTAAAGGATTCCAACTTCAGCACACAAACTATAGTAAACGCAATGCCAATATCAGCAAATGTCAGCACATAACTATGAAATTCCTACCTTTAGTAAAAGAAATACTTAACAATGGGTACTAAGAGTAACATGTCCAGTCAGTTTGGACCACAGGAAGAGTAGCTGTTAAGCTAATTGTGGATCCCAATAAACTCAACTCAATAACATCTATTTTCCGTCCAATGGTGCAACAACGTTAATCACAAGGGATATCTAATGAACTGGCGAGTTTATCATTGTATGGGGTTGCACGGGGGAGTTTTTATAATCACATTTTTTTACAAGTAACGTTAACGTTTCGTAGTTTCTTTCGGGAGGCGGGCTGGCCGGTACAGGAATGTTGTATTTTGATAGGTATGATATGGTTTGTGTTGCACCCTTCTTTCAGCAATATGCGAGTAAGAAGAGAGTGGCAAGTTGCAGACTTCAATCATTATGCAATGTTTAATTTTCCTGCCAAAAATCGTAAATGGGCTTTTCGTGTCTAACGATACAATATATAATTTGCTATACTTCATTCCGACCCATTGAGACCTAACACAATACCGGCAATTATTACGATTCACAAAACACCTTTTAGCTTGGTATAAGTTCTTAAGTCTACGTGGCTCTTATCGAAAGATTTGAAAACTTTATTTGTGTCTTTATGACATAAGAATCCAATGACGTCACGACCATTGTTAGAATGTGCGCGTCCTTGACAACAGGTCACTGGACGCGTCGAACTTAGAGACGCCAACGGACAAACGCTACCTTGGTAGCAAGAAAAACTTTCGACGGTATTCTGTCAGGAAGTTCGTCAATGCTTTCATAGCATAATGGAGGATGAAAACAAACTCAGTTCTGAGTCTCCCACGAAGAGACTGAAGACAGAAGATGTGCCAACAACTGGAGCTAACATGGCTGCTCCTGGCATATCCTGTGTGAGAAACGATGAATCAGCTTCCTCAACTCTGCGCTGCCTTGCGAGGATGCCCTCATCGTCTCAAGAAAAGGATGTAAACGTGCTGGAAACGGCCAAACAGCCCTTAAAGATAATCCACCCTAGGACCCTCTTCACTCAAACTCCTAGAAGAGAGACAGTGTACGCCACAGCAACGCCCCTGCACCTTGTGGGCACCTCCACTACCACGGCATTGGCGCTTCAAAACGCAGTGAACACAACGGCTCCCCACTCAAGCCTCGTCACCCTCAATAACGAGATAAGGACCATGGCGGCAGGTCAGTGGCCATGTCGACCTGAAACATAGTTTGTGTAAAAACAGTGGGGATTGTTAATTGTTTTAATTGTTGTTTTAGACTAATTGTCTTGGGTGATTGTTTCTAGATTGATTGTTGTCTTGTTCTACAACAGAAAGATTAATTGTCAATTGTAACGTTAGGTTATTGTGCTATATGGGTGCACACCTTACGGACGATAATTTTGCCTCACTTATGGATACATCTGTGTACGCGTTATGTAAACACTATGCTTTCAACATCTGATGGCAATCTCCAACTATTTGCTCCAACTCTTTGACAGTGTCACTTAATTGTCTATTTGTTTGTGAGCGCTGGTGATCTTTTCCTGACACTACAGGGAGAGATCCCATCGAGCAAGCACGAGAGAGCCATGTGAAGCGCCCCATGAATGCCTTCATGGTGTGGGCCCGTATCCACCGGCCTGCCCTCGCGCGCTCTCATCCCAGAGCCAACAACGCCGACATCAGCTGCCAGCTCGGGGAGAAGTGGAGTCACGAGCTCACCAACGAAGACAAGAAACCTTACTATGAGGAGGCGTGTCGCCTCAAGTCACTGCACAAGAAGGATCACCCAGGTATACGAAAGGAAAAAGCTATGGATACAGCACTACAGCTGGTTGTCGCAGTACTCGTAAATCGTCAACAATCAAAATAATTTTGTAAAAATCTACAAACAACTTAACTTTCCTTTTTTTACATTCATCCAAGAGCCAATTTTGTATTCAAAATAGGTCACTCGTTTGATGAATCATAGCATTTTTATCAGTTGTTTATAAGGCTTAAGTGAAGGCTTAGATGAAGCAACGGCAGTAGCTGTGAGACACCTGTACCATCAAATATTTCATCAATGTTTTTCTTCTTTGAGTTCCAAGAAATGTACATTTCTGACCTTTCCTAAGGATGGGTGTACCAGCCCAGGCCAGTGAAAAGAAAGAAGATGGCGTCGCCTCCCTCTGTGTTGTACCCGGGACGGACGGTTTTCCAGTACAGAGCAACCAATGGTGTGACGTACCCACTTCTATTGCCTGCGCGGCCGCCGGGTGCCCTTCCTACTGCTTCAGGTGATATACAATTGATATTACAGTTTACATCTGATTAGGTCATCCTATAAGGGAGCACATCCCAGTTTATTTGGGGTTTCAATTGGAGGCTGCGCACCCTCAAGTCTCAGAGGTACTGTCTCTTCCAGGGAATTATTCCGAAGTAAATCAACTGTGTATGGGGTGAAAGCCTATCCCTTCCGCTACAAGACCAACTGAGTTCTGTTTCTTCAACCTCTCAATTTTTGGTGAATTATAAGAAAAAATGATAACTTTCACGTCAAAATGATGCGAAAAATTTGGCATTTTCGCGTAGGATAAAACTCGTAGAAAAACATTTTGCAGCAGTAACGACTGATGTTGTCAGACAGAGGAAAATCTAGTGTATAATCGAGCCAATTATAAAGAAAATTCTAGAACTTAAGTTTCTTTAATCGTCCACGGCGCGAGGCATGTCAACATCACCCACAGAACGCAACAAAGGTCAATCTCGGGTCACGGGACACCTCACTATCAACGCGGATGGATATCCAGAAATACGGCTCGGACCGAAACGCAATTTTCACCAAAAACACACCAATTCATACGCTTTTCAGCCATGCTAGTATCTAATATCAGTCCGAAGCACATTATGAGAAATGTGATCTCAAACCCAGCACCTCGAAACCCTTTCGTCACTTTCGCTTACTATCCGATGGACTGCCGGGGTGTGCACCGATAATGATGATGAAACCTACTACCGTTGGTCGAGTTGAAAAAAGGGTAATTGTTGTGATTGTACATTATGGTATCTTGTATTCTCCACAACAGGACAGGTGCCGTCTGTGGCCTACCGGGTGGTGACGTCTGTCCCGTCCACGACGCCAGTGCTCATGCCTTCAGCAAAGCAAACGACGATCAGTGGAGACGAGTATATCATGCAGCGTTTCCTCAGCGACGTAACCACGTCGGCCTCTCGAGCTACAAAGTTTTTGCAGCCGACTACTCCAGTACAGGCCAGTCCGTTGGGTCTCACGAGAAAGACCGTGCCGTCGAAAGTGATTAAAATCGCCAGTGTTTCTTCTTATTCCTCCACCGCGACTCATGGGCAGGCACCTTCGGGCAACAAGGTGAGCTCGCTTCCCAAGCAGCCTGGGGGCACCATTACTTTCACCGACGACTGGCACCGACGGGTCACTACTGACGACAAGCCCGACGGCAACCGAGACCCACTCGTTCATGCGTCCAAGGGGCTCCGTCAAGACGTCATACTGTCTGCGTTGAATAAGGCCGGGGCTGGGGGGAGCAACCCTGCAGGCACATCCGGTCACGACATCCGAAACATCGAGAGAGACATGACGGACTTCGACGAAGGCATCTTCGCGTCCCTGGAAGGAACAGAGGGAGAAGGCACCTCCATGGAGAACCACCCGCCCTCTGGAGAACCCCTGGACCCTCTCGGTGCCTTTTCAGAAGTGGAGCTGGACACCTTCATTTCCGACATCTCACATGAAGGGCCAGCCGAGCATGCGCAGTGTCAGCAGTCCACGATGCAGCCGACCCCCGACCCCTCCAAGGCCCCCAGTCTGTCTGAACTGTTGAAGCAATAGCTCAGAGAATAGAATCGTCAATCGATAGTCAACATGTAAACAACGTGCTCGCTGTTCATAAAAGTTGTAAATGTATAACACTGTATATATTTTTATGAGCCACCATTCAGAAGTTTTCCACTAAGTACAACTTGTAAATAGCAGGTGCTGACACTTTTTCAATGAGTCATATTTCATTGGCAACTTTTGATTTGATGAAATAATTGTTCAGGTCCGGGAAAGCTTTTGTGAGAAGTTTTGTGCGGCGGTCATGGCAAGTAATAAAATTGAATATTCATGAATAAACGTGTCGACGTATTTTGAAGGTTGAAACGGTATCAGTGTGAACAATCTTACCTAAGGCGAGCCATGTATATAGCCAGATTCTTTATTATCACAAATAAGATCTGATCATGATCAATGGAAATCTAGTGCTGTCTTTCCAACCCCGTATCTCTTAGAACTTCATGAGGGCCTTTAAAAAAATGATTAAAGATTGAAGTCCTTAGCCAGCCATTACCTTAAATCTTAAAATTGATGAATTTGATGACTTTTGCTATGGCCTTCATCGACGGACAGGTGGAAGATCCATTTGTACACTCGCGTCACATAAGAAAGCTGGCTGTGTACACATGTAGTTTGTTATGCAATGACACTAAAGTGGCGACTCGCAGGCGGATCTGAACCCTCGCATCATATATCTCCTCAGTCAGTTCAGTGATGAGCAAAGGAAGATTTCTCTTGACACCACGCCAATAATTCCCTGCAGTGTTATACTGTAAATGCAGAAATGTTCGCGGTGGTTTTATGTTCGCGGTTTTCGTGGCGACCGTTTCACCGCGAACTTACATTTTAAAACCACCATGCCATGCACCGCGAACATTTTTGTTCAATACTGTAGCATTGTGACTATAGTGACTGCCGTGAAATTGAACGGCCACCACGAACACCGTCAATTTCCTCCTTAAATGCATTTGCAGTATGGTTAAACCCAGTGACGCAACATTTAATGCCATATCGTGCTTTTACTATTGATAGGATGCTAACTTCAGGAAGTTAACGCTATATATATAGCGTTAACATTATTGTTAACTTGATTAACTTGATCAACTTGATTGGTTAAATCGTGCCCCCTAGCGGCCCTCCGAATGATGGTCCCCTGTGGAGAGGGACCGTTATGGCCCCGAACAGCGAGAGTTCGTGCATCACAAGCTATATCTATAATTTGTTTAGCCTAATCTTACTGCGACAGGACAATGAAAACGTATACCTGCCGGCACAATGGGAAACTTTTGTGGCACTCCCCATTATACGTAATGGCGCTGTCCGTTGAACTCCTCTTGACCCGTACTTCCGGTGCCGTTAGAGGGATGTTTGTAGGCAGGCAGCAGGTCAGAGCTCTTTGCTTCAACGTTCGGCCGCGATGGAGTCCAGAACTGACTACAGACACTTAGGATAAGTTGCTGCTCTGTACATCGGACCTTGTTTCGATCCCTGTTCATTTAACAGCGTCAACACAGCAGAAGTAGTAGTGTGCAAGAAGCGATCGTCACAGACCATGATCGGGACCCTGTACATGTTCTGAGCGAT
This sequence comes from Branchiostoma lanceolatum, assembly GCF_035083965.1. Classification (NCBI taxonomy): domain Eukaryota; kingdom Metazoa; phylum Chordata; class Leptocardii; order Amphioxiformes; family Branchiostomatidae; genus Branchiostoma; species Branchiostoma lanceolatum. The sequence goes on from NC_089724.1 coordinate 11,945,520, forward strand.
CTGACTCAGGTGTAGGATCCTCAGGGTTCCGGCCGCAGTGAGAGTGATCGACGACATCCGTCTAATGGTGAGTCGACAGTTGTATTCATGAATGCATAGACTGTGGGGATTCATATGTAGGTTTGGGAAAGAATGTCTATTTTGCGGTCAGATCGCAGACACCCGCTCAAGGCTGGATCATGATAGAGTGGAGTTGGTCTCAGCTGACGTGACATGACATGACATGGCCTGATATCCCGTCGTGCAAAAAAATAGGCAGATGACATTGAAGTTTCCCATGTTGTCAAGGCTGTACGTTATTAATGGTCGCGCTGCAAAGCTACTGGAAATGCTGATGCCGAACGCGGAAACGGGAACCAGCGACGGAAGTTCCGCTTTTTCGTCCCGCCCACAACGCGCAACGTCGGCATTTAAAAATCCAACATTTGGTGGCGTGGGCGGGCCGTGGGTTAATATTTCTCTACCGACAGCTAGGCCTGAACACTGCGCTTACCGACAAGTGACAGAGGTAATGAAGACTAGCCTTTACCATGTCTGTAAGCAGAGTTATATTGTTAAATAGCTATGTGTAAGGTCACAGCAGGAAGAAATGTTTCGGCGTGATTGTTAACGATATATTGATCGTGACTGTTGTGCAAAATCCAACATGTCCGCCGCGCCGTGCCGTGCAGGGCCGGTGAGCTGATGGGGAAGGCGGCCTGATGTCGGGCATTTCCAGCGCTGCCTTCCCGTGTTTGGCCAAACCAGTTGTGATGTAACTGGTACGTCATTGCGATCGATAGTTTGTCCCTGAAAACAGTAGTCACTCAAATGAGCTTCGCGGTTTCTCCTTGAAGGGGCCTCACAGGTGAATTCTTGAGTCAGTTTTCGGTTGGCCGTGGCAGCGAGGATGAAGCACATTTCCCTTGAAGTAGATTGATTACACATTGATTACACTTGTACTTGATGGCATTTTACATGGCATAGACAGACAGTCATGGTGTAGATTTTTAATACGTAACATGATTATCACTCTGTCATTTGATCTGAGTTCGCAGATATCCTATATATTTGATGCCTTCTAAAGATCTTTAAGTTAAACATTAAGTCAAAATGGGGACCAAGGAGAATCAGGTGAGTTATGTTGGTAGTACTTGGCACTCCAAAAAATTCACTGGTTACTCATCTTTTATGGTGACCATTAAAATATTCTATTGAACTCAATATCTATTTGTGTGTGTGTGTTGTATGTCAAAATTACATATTCGGTCACAGCCACAACATTTGTCCCTGAGGTTGGCGTCTGGTTATTTGCATATGAATAGGCGTAGTGTTTGTTGGGCAGAAGATGACCCTGGGCAGAACCTAGCTATAGTGTACAGGTGAAACGGTAATTTAAGAACAGCCCCTTTCCCGTCTTTTGTACACACATGTCAGACTGTTTACAGTGTAGGGGTTAAGGCACATTGGTGGAGGGATATGTATCATGATTTGATCTCAGACCAGGAAAGCTATGCAGAGCTCCTGCATCAGCATTTGCTAAAATCAGGTAATAGAACCAGAATTCCTTCATGTTCAAACCCTTTCAAAGTTTGTAAGGTATATCTGTAAGGTATATGTGTAACATTACACGCTCGCTAAACTGTGAAGTGATTTTGTATGCGGACGGTGTCTATTGGGGCATTGTCCCAAAATAGCTTATAGTCCCTCCAGTCTAGGCAAGAATATTTTATAACTTCCTTGCTATAGGCAGTGAGAAAGAACTATTAAAAATTCAGCACCTCTGAATTCATTAGTAATTGAACTCCTTACATGTACAAAGAGAAAAGATTTGCACAGCACTATGAATTGGGATAGTACCATATTTGGAACAGCTGCTCAGCTCAATGCCTGTCACTGTGAGTACCTGTACATGTACCTGCATGTGTGGCAGGATCTGTTGAAGGTTTAGTTCTTGGTGAACTTCTTGCTGATCGTCAAAATGATACTGTAACAATGTAACATACAGTCTGACCAGGGAAGCAGAGAACCCGTCTTGCAGTTCCATACTTTAATTGACCCAAAGTGCAGTACTAAGTACTGCACTTTGGGTCAATGGGAGAGTGTAGGTGTACATTATTTAATGATGTGGTTCTCAATAAACATACAACTGACAGTCTTTTTTTAACCTCCTTGGTTTACAATGTTCCTCCCTGAAGCCATTTACTATGATTTAGCCCACACCTGAGCCATCATGCATATCTAATGGTCATGTCAACAGATGTCCCAGTATTTGATCTTTGAAAGTTTGACCCTAAAGTGGAATAGCTATTGCTAATGCAAGTCTCTAATGTACCTATTCAATACACATATGATGAACTCTCTATTCATTGTACTACGCTGATGCTGATTTAGTGTGACAAGTTATGTATGTGTCTATGTGACTCTGCTCCCAAGGGATTTGTAGGTAACAGGTGTAACATTATTTACAAGTGTTTGAGTTGTTTATGAATATGTAAAGTGGGGAGGGGCTGTGGGGCTGCACCTGTATTCCTTGGTGTTCCAAAGGTCAATTATGACCTACAATAGGAATGGACCAGGAAAAAACACACAGAAACATAGTAACGAAACACCTTGTGGCTCTCCCAAGCTCATGGCCACATGCATTGAATATACTGCCTCAGACACTTTTCTAGGGAACATCTGGTCTGATGTTTGGGATGTAGCCATGGTCTGTTTTTATGTCATCTTGGGTGATTTGATAATTAGCCTTCTCAGGTACTCCCAAGGTTTAAAATATTTTTTTAACCTCCTAGGTACTCCCAAACGACTCGGATTGGGCATTTATGATATACAAGGTGGAAATGTTGGGATGGTCATTTGTGTTAACTTTAAATGCATCATCTGAGGGAGCTAAAACTGTAGTAGGGTATAAACACTCCTTTGTAACAAGTGGTGGAAAATAGTAGTACAGGTCATCTTCAGCAAGTAGTAGACATGTGAAGTGGTCCTTGTTGCCATAATGAATAAACAATTAGTCTAATAGGACCCCTGGTGGTTAACAAGTGAACTCCAATTAAATGCATGCCTTCCACATTGTTTATGTAGAATATTTAGAAATTAGACATCTCATGCATGATCATGATGTGTGATGGTTTGTTGATATCGTTGTCTCAACTTGCATGTACATCTTGTTTCTTCAATACCAGGTGACTTCTTGAAAAGAGAGCATCCCTTCAGCAGAAATGATGGAATCTCCAGTGGAATCTGACAAGCCACAGTACACCTGTGGACAGTGTGACCAGACGTTCTCCTCCAAGAGCCAACTGGCCAACCATCACAGCACCCACACCTGGAAACAGTGCTACCAGTGTAACTTCTGTAGCTACACTACAACATCCATCAACCAGATGAAGAAACATGCAGAAACACACAGCAGTAGAAAGTCTGCCCAAACCACTGCAGAACCAGGGCCAAGAGCGGGAAATGGTGATCAGCAACTTGACAATCCTGAAGAGACAGTAGAGATATCAGATGAAGAGTGTGCTGCACCGTCCCCTGGTGCTGATGGAGACAAAGAAGCAGTGATATTGATTGAAAGTGATGATGAACATGAAAATGAGGAAGAACATTACAAGCATAGCAAAGAAAACACATCCAATCTGTTAGAAATCCAGAGGTACTTAGAAAGTGCCACAGTAGCAAAGAATGAACAGAGTATAACTGACAGCCAGTCTTCCACCCCCAGTTGTGCCAATGCTGCTCCTCTGGAGACACCCCTGAGTCTAGATACAAAACCTGAACAGAACTTGTCCCAAGAAACTGTGGAAAGAAACTTCCCCACAGGTAACAGTCAGCAGTCGAGAAATATTTTTGCCCAGTTGATGGGAGACTTTTCAGTTGCAACGTTGCAGCCCAGTTCACCAGCCACAGATTGTATTACATCAAATGTTACTGAGAGACAACAGTCACAGACTAGTAGTAGCAGTACTTCCCATGATGGTACCAACACTGCATCAACTGTGAGAACAGATGAAACAACAGCTGACCAAGGTGCTGATATCCAGTGTGAGGTAGTCAGTTCTAGCAATAGCACTGGGAAAAAGAAGAGAAAGAAAAAGGAGAAAAAGCTCTGGACTTGTGATTGTGGATTCTCAAGTTACTATCTCGACAACTTGAGAAGACACATACGTAAGGGGAGCTGCGCCCAGCAGAAGCACAACGTGTACAGGGCGCGGCCCAGTGTGGCGTCCACGGAGGCAGGCGCGAAGAAAGCTGCCAAGCCAATACGGTTTGAATGCTCAAGGTGTTCCTTCTGGTCAGCCAAAAGATCAGATTTGGTCAAACATCAAAAGACTCATATTAAGACTCACTTCTGCAGTGAGTGCCCTTTCCAGACGAAGCACACCGCCAAGTTGAGACGACACATGCAGATGCACGAGGTAGATCATATTTTCAGTTGTACTAAATGCTCCTTCAGTAGTGACCGCAGAAATGTCCTCACTAGGCATAAGAAACTTCATGAGGATGAAATTTTGAACCCAGGTGTTTCTCAGAAAACATCTACATCTAAACATGTTCCAAATGAACCCGAGCTTGCATGTTCAATGTGCCCCTTCACAACCACAGAAGGCAAGTATTACTTGCTGGAGCATGAAGCTGAACACTATGAGGATAACAGGATGAGATGTGACCAGTGTGATCTGACGACTTTAGACAAGCGCAACTTTCAAAGCCACCTTTGGAGCCATGATGGCCGAAAGCCATTTGAATGTGCACATTGCCCGTACAGAACTGCACATGCTAAGTCTCTTGACAGACACCAAAGAAATCATAATGCAAACCTTCCCTTCCAGTGTCATCTATGTTCTTTCTCAGCTAAAGGACAAAGTCCTCTGTCTGCCCACATGAATGTGCATGGCATGCGCAGCAGGTTCGATCAGAAGATAACTGCCGAATCAGAAAGCAGCAGCAGGAAACCGAGTGAGTCAGAGGAAGAGGATGACTGTGGCAGTGCCTCTGAAACAAATGACAGTCTTGACGCCAGTGAAATGGAAATACCACCTCAACAGTTGGACAGTAGGAAAGGGGCAGTTGAGGAAAAAGACAGCAATGATGATGGTGAAAACTTTGATTGTAAACACTGTTCTTTCTCTGCTAAAGACCGGTATGTGCTGCTCCTACATGCAGCCAAACACTACAGTGACATGATATATCGTTGTGATCAGTGTGACTTTAAGAGCAGACACAGTATTTCCCTAAAGGAACACCTGTTTATCCACCTTGGGCAAAAGCCTTACGCCTGCACAAAGGATCCCAAGTGTCCTTTTATTTCAGCCCATCAAGGAAACGTGCGGAGCCACATGAAGTCTCACTCTGCAAACCTTCCTTTGAAATGTAGGTATTGTACATTTTCAACTACCCGTCAGTCTGTGCTGACCAAGCACCACAGGCTTCACTGGCTGGCCAGACAAAAGCCGAAGCAAGGAACAAAATCTAGACCTAAGCCGGTAATAAAGCACACTGTCTACAAATGCAAACATTGTGAGCATACTGCACATAGTCAACATGCGCTGATGTGTCACCAAGCTGAGCACAAAAACCTACGAGTCTTCCAATGCAACAAGTGCCAGTTCTTTACAAACTCAAGATTTATCTTCAGGACCCATAGAAGTAAGCATCTCAGCAGAGGCAAAGTTGGAATGAAGCAAGGGGACAGTGGAAACAACAGACAGATGGAGCCCTCATCAGTTCAACACAACCCTTTCAATTGCTCAACCTGTTCCTATACAACAGACAAAAAACATCTTCTGCTGGTGCATCAAGCTAAACACTCGGGCGACAAAGCTTTTCACTGTGATGAATGTGACTTTTTTACACTAAATGTGCATAACCTGATTCAGCATCTACGCACACATGTGCGAGAAAGAGGCAAGAAGTACAAGTGTCCTGAATGCCCATATGTGGCAGAGAGGCAAAGGGCTTTAGTAAATCACACCAACAACCACAAGGCAGATCTACCTTTCAAGTGCAAGTATTGCTCCTACACTGCAACCAGGGGGTACTACATACGTGTTCACACGCTATTGCATATGCACAGTAAGACGGACAGGGCAGAAACTGAAGAGAGCAAAGGGGATAGTGACGGTGTTCGCAACACTTCCACAGATGTCGGTGATCCTGAGACATCACGTGATGATGCAAATAACGATGGCAAGGTAAATTCAGAAAAGGGGAGCAAGCCAGTTCCTGGTATCAGACTGGTTATGACAGGATCAGGGCAGTACAGAACAACGGAGCCGTCCAAGCCAGCGAGTAAAATGATCTACTGTGATCACTGCGACCACAGCACAACTCGTCCTCGTGACATGAAGGTTCACGTCAGGCTCCACACCGGAGAGAGACCGTATGCCTGCCCCGATTGTCCCTTCAGGGCCATCCAGTCCCATCATCTTCAAAAGCACCAGAAGTACCACCAGGCAAACTTGGCCCAGAAGTGCAAACTCTGCACTTTTTCTTGCAGAAGTGCCTCGCTGCTAAGGTCACATGTCCAACTGCATAATGACAAAAGAAATTGGCACAGGTGCCCCCACTGCAACTTCATGACCAGCAGTTTCCGTGTTGTCCACACCCATATAAAGAAGCAGCATGTCTTGTTGGCTTCAAGCTCGACAGAAGCTGCTTCTGCCCTTCCAGTCGAGAAAACGAGTCCATCTCCTCAACAGGATGATGTAGTTGATGTTGATGTTGAGGGAAGCGAAAGTGCTGAGGAAGAAGGTCGGGCAGAAGAAGAAGGTGTGTATGTTGTAGAGGAAGAGGCAGGACAGTCTCCTGATCTTCAGAAATCATCTGACAAGCGTGAAGGGGATGGTGATAGTGCAGATGATTCTGAAGAGGAGGTAGATGTGTTGAGTGTAAACCAAGAGCAAGACACTGCCTACCACCCTCCTGGTACAATAAGTAACACTGATGATGCAGAAGAAAGCCAAGTGAAGTGTGATCACTGTGAGCTTTTTTCAGCAACCCATGTGGACCACCTCATTCATCTTTCTGTTCACACTAAGGACAAAACAATATGCTGTGATCAATGCGATTATACTACTAGCAATAAATCCCTCTTCAAACAACACTGGCAGATTCACACAAGTGAGAATCTCTTCAAATGTGACCTCTGTCCATACAAAGGCACAGGCAGAGCAAACCTTCTCCAACACCAGAGCTTCCATTCAGCCAAGCAAGCACTGAAGTGTCGCTGGTGCTCATTTTCATGTTCAGAACGACAGCACCTTGACAATCACAGCCGACTTCATGGGCAGGGTCGTTTCAAGTACAAGTGTCAGTACTGCCAATTCAACACTGACAAGGTCTTCCTGCATCTTGTACACAAAGCAAAGCACTCCAGCACAGGGATCATGAGATGTAATATGTGTAAGTCATTTCAGACGAAGGACGCGGAAGCACTGAAGGAACATCTGAAGAAACACACTCATCAGGAGCATCCCTCCAAAAATCTCTCATTCTTACAGCGTTACAAAGCCAAAGTGTATGCTGAAGATGACCTGTACGGATGTAAGCTTTGCCCGTACAAAACTCTCCAACCAAGATCTTTGATTGTTCACCTGTCGTGGCATGGCGCAAATGAAGTCTACAAATGTCCATTCTGTAATTTCTCTCACACTCGATCATATATCATAGATGACCATAAGAAGCTCCATGGATATATGGGGTCCTTCAAGTGTAACCAGTGTAGCTTTGCCACAGATGAGAAGTACCGACTGCTTAAACACAAGGCCATGCATTCTGGTAGGCAGTCCTTCAAGTGTGATCAATGTGATTACACAACAGATAACTCTCATAGACTCAAGATTCACACCACTCGACATAATGGACAAAAAACGCATATGTGTCCCCTTTGTCCCTTTGAAACAATGAGTAAAACAGACCTAAAGGTGCACAAACAAAAACATGGCGCAAAGCACTCTCAGAAATGCAAGTACTGCACCTACTCGTGTGAGAATAAAAAACACCTTGCGAAACACTTGAAGCTTCATGAAGATAAGACAGAACTGAGGTGCCTGAAGTGTGACTTTGTAGCCACATCAGAGTGTTCACTGTCCTGGCACGAACTCAACCATCATAAAGACAATGAACAACAGCCAGACAAGTCTGTGGTGACAGAAGAATCGGATAATAATGTACCTACATCTAGTGTCAATTCACCATTGTTAAGCACCTGGCGTTACCAAAGAAAGAAGTGTCCCCAGTGTCCGTTTGTAGCCCAGGATCTAAATAGGTTACAGGATCATGTACAGAAGCATGGGGCGGCCCTTCCCTTCAAGTGCAGGCAGTGTTCCTACACATGTGAACGGGAAACAGATCTGACCCAGCACTCCAGGTGCCATGGTGTCAAGGGGGCATTCGTGTGCAAGGAATGTCCGTACTCCACTGAGAAGAAACTTGGCCTGCTTCTGCACCAGGTGGCGCACGCGTCTGATGGGATGTACAGGTGCGACCAGTGTGCCCTGAAGATGTCAGACAAGGAGCTGCTGCTAAGCCACATGAAGGAGCATGATGGCACCCAGGTCTTCAGGTGCTCTGAGTGCCCGTACAGCACGGTGATTGAGAGTTACTATGTGCTGCACCAGAGGAGGCATCACGTCAGATTGCCGCTTTGCTGCAAGTACTGTTCATACTCTGCAGGCAAGAAGAAAGACTTTGAACAGCATACGAGAATGCATGAACGAAGATTTCACTGTACAGAATGCACATACACCACCGACAGCAGATATCATTTCCTTGTCCACAAGGGCCTTCACACGGAAATGAAGGTATTTTCATGTGACAAGTGTCCTTTTCACACTAAAGCTATGGTAGCGCTCAAGAACCACCTGCTCAACCAGTGCAACAGCAAGAAGCTGAGGTGTAGCGAATGCCCTTTTGCCACCGACCGGAAAGAGAACCTCATCACTCACATGAAGTACCATAATGTCAACCTACAATACAAGTGTCCTCATTGCTCCTTCTCCACAGCACTGGGTTGGCACTTAAACAAGCATGCTAAGGTTCACAAAAGAGGCACAGTACAAAAGCCCTCAGCATCCTCAAAAGAACAGCATGATAGCAGGAGTGACAACGAGGAGCAAAAGAACAAACCGTCTTTGACAGAAACTGATCACGACTCAGACGTGGAAGTGGAGGATAGTGATGAAAATGACAATGCTGACCAGTTTGAGACTTCAGAGAAACACATGACAAAGGATGACTGTCATGGCCCAGACACCAACGGAAACACAGATGAGACCATGGACATGACTGAGGACGGGAATGTGCCTGGGGAAAGTGAAAGTTCTGAAGGGAAAGTGATGGATGTCTCTGAACCATCCACACCTGTCACCACCAGTACCCCTCAACCAACAGAAAAACAGCAAACTGTCTTTAACCTGGTTAAGTCATATTCCAGTTACCACCTGTCATGCAGGTTCTGTCCTTATAAGACATCAAAAAGGATTCATCACATGTCCCACGAGGCCAAGCACGGCGTAGATCTGCCGTTCAAGTGCAGCAAGTGTTCCTACAGCGACCGCTACGAGGGAAAGATTGCCATCCACATGAGGGTCCATGGATGTCCTGGGAGGTAAGCGCCTTAGTAATCAATGTAAAAATCTAATTTGAACAAGGAAGATGTTCTACACAATATGACATATATATATAGGAAATGTCCCAAACAGTTGTTTGTTTAAATAAAGAATCTGAGGCCATTTTTTTATCTTGTGCAATGTGTAATGCATTTTACTGCATTGATGCAGAATCTGGTATGTTTCCCGTGTGTGCTATTTACAGTTGCCATCCATTTTTCATTTCCTCCATTTTTTTAAGGTACCAGTGTCCTCATTGCTACTACTCTACCAACAACGAGGGCTTCTTGCAAGTTCACATGAGTTCACGGCACAGAACATCCAAAGTCTTCCACTGCTCCAAGTGTGACTTCTCCACACAAAGACCAAAGTACCTGAAAGAACACATCTACAAGCAGCACTTGTGCAAACCGCTCCCCACCAAGGTGAAGGTCCTCGAATACAAGTGCATCAGGTGTACTTTCCAAGCTGCTACCTTAGCTGATCTCTGGGAGCACCACAAGATACAACACAAGCAGGACGACAAGCACTACTACAAAGATGGGGTCTACAAGTGCCGACACTGTAGCTTTGTGGCGCCCAAACATCATCGCATGGCTCGCCACATCAGGATCCACCTGCGAGACTTGGCCTACACGCCACAGCCTACCGACAAGGGGACGGAAGCATCCAGCTCTGGAAACATCGAGGTGACGCCGACAGATGGGGATGATGTTGGCTCGGATGAAGACGGTCAGGGAGTGCAATTTGTCGGTGACCAATCCAATGCCAAATACTGTAAAGTGTCAGATGAAAAACCAGTGGGGAAGTCCAAGAACACAGCTCGTAAGAGTGTGTCACTGTGGAACAAGGAGAGGCCAATCTACCAATGTCCTGACTGTGATTATACGGCAACAAGGCAGCACCTGCTACTGGCCCACGCCCAGAATGTTCACAGGAAGGAAGCTGAGGTAGAGAGAAAGAAGGTTGCCCACTATCCTCGTCGCTTCAAATTATTCAAATGTCACTCTTGCCCCTATTCTAGTTACAGACAAGTCCATGTCACCATTCATGAGAAGTACCACACTGCCAACTACCCGTTCAAGTGCGACCAATGCACGTATACCTGCCAATTCCTGTACAAGCTCCTTCAGCACAAGGCACTACATGAGAGGGGCGACAATGTGTCTCCCCCTGCCATGCCCAGAAACATTACTGTGTACAAGTGCCCACTGTGTCCCTACACCAGCTACAAGAGGACCGTTGTTCAGGAGCACAAGACGTACCACAAGGCTGACTACCCTCACAAGTGCTCCGAGTGTTCTTACTCCTGTAAGACTGATGCCAAGCTGCAGGATCACATTAAGCTGCACACTCCAGACAATGCTGTTGATCAGGCACAGGAGGAGCCAACTACGTCCCAGGTTTCTCACCGAGGGCAAGCATCCTTGTTTAAGTGCTCAATGTGTCCATACACGAGTTACAAGGGTGAGCACGTCTATTGCCATGAGCGTCTCCACTATGCCAACCTCCCAAACAAGTGTTGTTTTTGTACCTACTCTTCCTTGTTTGAATACAAGGTAAAGCAGCACCAGAAACTGCATGAAATGGAAGATGGGTTGGTAATGGGGCTTTCAGACACAAGCAAGGATGCAAGCCAAGATGCAACATGTAGTACAATGGAAAGCAGCACTCATGAAAATGACGAAGATGTGACAGCAGCGGCACATTATTACGCTGATGAAGAGTTGCAAAGTGAGGGTATTCTATCAAAGAAGCGGGGCCTTAATGCTGTTTTTGACAACAGTGACCGTTATCCTCTGCGTGCTGAAGGACGCCTCTCGATTCGCCTGTTCCGGTGTGCAAAGTGTCACTTTTACAGCAAGTCCTGGCGTCTCCTGCAGCTCCACAAGGCCCAGCACGAGCTGAAGATGATCAGAACTGACAGCATGAAGAGGTCGCTGCCTGCAGCCCAGCCCGACAGGGAGGCAGAGGGAGGGAGGTACTTCTGCAGGTACTGCCCCTACGGATCCACACACATCAGCCACGTGTGGAGGCACGAGGAACGACACAATGCCGGCCTGCCCTTCAAATGCAGGTGTGGTTTCTTTACTTTTCTTCTGATGGGGACATACAAACCTAACATCATGTCTTTTGAGTATTTTTTGGTCATGAGTGACACATGGAAATATTTAATGAGTTGGGCAAATACTGTGCAAAAGATTTTAAAAGGGGGTTAACCCTCAGTTCCCTAGCTAGATGTGCAGTAATATAAAAATAGGGACTGTTCAAACTTCACAGTTGTGGGTAAAATGTTCTACTACAGATAATTCATGATCTTGATAATTTTTCAAGATACAGTGGGTTAACCAACCAACTCTGAGCAAGATATATGTACAGATTTTAGCCACCCTTGCAGAAAACTCTTGTAGAAAAATATTAAAGTCAACTCAATTTCTAAACTGGCACTTCTGAGAACAGGCGTGTCCTAATTATGTGGAATATTTGGATCCATCAGGTACTGTTCGTACTCGTCCATGTTGGAGTTCTGGACCGACCGGCACGAGGCGGTGCACAAGGAGGAGAGGCAGGTGGAAGCCATGCAGGACATTAGGGACCTCCAGATCCAACCGGAGGAAAGGTCCCCAGTGTTCGCGTACGGGGACGACAAGCTGTTCGCAGGGATCGACACAGAAGAGGAGCTGGCGACAAACAGCGACGGCTCGGACGACGCGTACTCGTGCCGACTGTGTGGGCGGACGTTTGAGGAGTGGAGAGCGTACCAGCAACACGCCCGGCGACATCGGCAGGCGGGGGGAGAACATGTCAGTCATGCGGTTGCCCTTGGAGACCCGTTCACGGGAAGGGTGTTCTATGTGTTCACGTGTAAGCTGTGTGGGCGCCGCTTTACTGGGCAGGTGGACTGGATCCAGCACATGCAGCACCATCGGAGAAACAACAGGGTTCCTGATAGAAGATAGCTAGATGGGGAACAAGTATCAAACCACAGTCCTCACTTTGATATATATTGACCGACTGCCATAAAGAAAAACATGGTATGCTAAAAGTGACAAAACAGTGAAGCATTGGTATGATGATCATAAACTGATATAGATCAATTGTAGTGTATTAGACCGAGGAGGTTGATTATACGTGTCTGTGTTATCTCATTTCAATCATTTCATTTCGGAAATTACATAGTCCCATATAATCATTGTGGCCTGTGGCCATTTAGAATAGTAATACATGTATGTCATGTAGAACACTTTAAAGCTGTTTTCTGTGAATCTTTGTATGTATGCATTCAGACATGAATTCCTCTTGATGAGTATGATTCATTTTACAAAAAAATGTTGTATATTATGATATAGCAGTAAGAACATATCAGGATATTTTTGAAAGATGCTGTTATCATAAATGTATGTTTGATGATATATTTGTATATGTTGCAACAAGTTGGGTGATATGAACTGTATATACAGTAAGTATATAACACAATGCTGCATACATAGCGGCAAGAAAGTTGACTCTGTCCAAAAGGACAATGATGTACAAGAACAGCTGTTGCAAGTGTTGTTGAGTATGCATGTATAATGAATGTGCTGATAGAAACAAAACAACACAAGAAGATATTTTGAAAACTTGAAGTCAATCTCCTGTCATATCATGTTTGGATTTCCTCACATCTTGGTTTATCTCCAAGCAGATATGGGGTAAATTGTCACAGTAATTCCTGTTTCCTTTGTAATACTTACAGGTACGCTATTTATGGAATGTAAGTTCTGAACAACGGGTTGACGGTCATGGACGGTTATTTGAATCAACCAAGACTTGTGGAAACTGTAACGCACTGCTTGGAGATATGTTGGTATGGTCTGTGCAAGTCCCTTAAGCCCCGGTTACACATAGCCGAACATGGCCTCCCGACTCTCCCCCGACCATGGTTAGTTACTGGTTAGGAGATGGTTGGGACATACTCGGCGCATGTTCGGCTCAAGTTCGGTGCCAAAAATAGGCGCGGCCTAAAAACTGGTCAGACTGCTCCCGAACTACCGCCGACCTGGGTCGGCTAGCGTTCGGGAGCCATGTTCGGCTATGTGTAACCGGGGCTTTAGGTAGCCATTTTCAATAACATCCAACCCTTGAAAATTGGTTATAGAAGACGATAATTGAAGCAAAGGAAATCGGTCAGTAGGTCCTCCAAGGAGAGATGCACTTTTCTTGGTTTCTGCACAACAAGGACAGTCAAGGTACAAACAAACCCAAAATGTGTGCACCGGACCTACTCCCGACCTTATCAAGTAGACACACACATAAACTGCTGTGGTACAGATGAACTGTAATATGTTCGGTGCAAATGTGAATATCCATGTAGCAACACATCTTCAGTCACAGCAAACATTACGCATTATATACATGTCCGACTTCTAAATGAGACAACTTTACGTAACTTCATTCAAACCTCAGAGTAAATATCTCCTTGGCCATGTACACTCCACAAAATGAAACTCTAGAATGTTTTAAGGAAGTGTACTTTTTAAATCGTCGGTCACATACACGATATATCACCTGACTCAAGAGTAGGGTAAAGTGCAGTAAACTACCATATCGTCATTAAAATAATACGAATAATCTGATGATTTTTCTGACCCATCCTACTGTTATATTATATATAAGGCAGTAGAGCAGTGAGATCACCCAATATATAAGCTTCATGTAACTACTGCAGCTCTATTTCGTTCGTGATCAAACGTTTTGTCTAGGCAGAAACCATGAACATCGCAAAGCAGATGAGACAGAGACTGGGCCAGTGTTGCCCTGGCGGTGCTGCCACACCACCCGACACTTCCCTGTGGAAGAACGACTTGCCCTCGCCTGTCAGCTGCTGTCGGTTACACAGGTCTCTTTCACAGCACATACTGCATACCTGGGGAAGGGGGATACTATATTAGGTGTTATCTTGAATCACGAAAATTGTTGGAACAAGTTCCGTTTGAATCATGTCCATGCAAGGACATACATAGCAGGTGTACATGTATAGTACTTGCCATGATGGAGTTTAGCGACAAAAATACACATTTTACGTGTCACACACTTAATGATAGGTTTAGAAGACTGTTTCCAGTCTGCTAAACATGCTGTATGTAATTGTTGGTTGCTGTATCTAATTCATTGCTACCTCCACCGCATGAGATCCCGTCGATCGAGTCATACCCAGATAGTTCTCAATCTGTATAAGAAAAGAGCAGAGTCTGCTGCATGTTTTAATACCTAAACTATCGAGTCGGAGGTTTTAAGATTTACCTGTAGCCACCCGTCCTTACAGGCCTCGTCATGCCAGAACGGCGGGCACTTGGAGCCACAGCTCCTTCGGTACAGGACTTCTTCGTCTGGGCCCATGAAGCCCGCCCTACTCGGTCCGACGATACGTTCTACCTGTGAGAGGAGAAAGACACATCTTGGTTTGTGCGGCAAGTCTTAGACTCAACATGCGCTCAACATGTATAATCGTCCGTGACCGCTCTGGGGCCAATGAAGTCCGGTCCGTGTCGACAGGTGGTCGCTATAGACAGGATTCATAATGCTTGTATCAATGGAACATCATTATTATCGGCCGCTATTAAAGAAGAAGTCACATTGGCCAGGTGGTCCTTATGAAGAGGTTTGACTGTACAACAGAGTGGTATCGTTGTGAAGAAAGCACTTCTTCCTGTATGAGAGGAACACATGCAATTAATCTGAATTATGGGTTCGCATGAACCTCTAGGCCTCTAACATGTAACGCCAGGTGAGCAGAGGACAATGATATATTAAAAGAGCGTGCAGTTTGTCAAGATTAATCGGACACAAAATCATGGACGCGTTTCCTTACCCAGCAGTCCTCGTCGTCCATGCACTCTGCCACGGGGACGGAGATGTCGGGGTCAGCCCAGGGGTCCTCACAGTCCTCCTTTCCGTAGCAGGAGTAGCATCGGCGCAGGGGCAACGTCCCTGTGTGGGAACATGGTGATTCCATTCAACCCCGATGATCAACTTTGTTGTGAAACACATTGTAACGTTACTCACATATAATATCCTCTTATCAATGATTTAGGTGCCTAAACGGAGAAGACAGATCAACGCCCTACCGGGGTCGGTATCTCGTGGCCGGTGGGCTGTTATTCTTGGTATCCAGGACGGGGTGACAGTGGAGTTGCCTGCCGGTGACCTGGTCTGTCGGTCGGTGCTTCTCGTCGGCCCTGCTAGTCCCGGGACGGTGGTTAGCCGAGGAGCTAGCGTCAGCTTGCCGTCCGGCGGGTCGGTCTTCTTGCCAGCCACCGTCGGTTTGTCAGTCGCTGCTGTTATCTTTCCTTCGATAGCTCTTGTTGTTTCATCGTTGGGGAGCGTTGTTGTTTTATCTGTATTCATGTGGTGAAGAAAAGT
This sequence comes from Branchiostoma lanceolatum, assembly GCF_035083965.1. Taxonomy (NCBI): domain Eukaryota; kingdom Metazoa; phylum Chordata; class Leptocardii; order Amphioxiformes; family Branchiostomatidae; genus Branchiostoma; species Branchiostoma lanceolatum. Next base: position 11,961,515 of record NC_089724.1, read on the forward strand.
GATGGTGATACTGATTCTGTACCGAGTGGAGAGTATAGTGGGACAGGCAACATTAACACACACTCTCCAAGCAGATGTTGGTGGGGAAGATTGTGACCTTCGAATTCTTATCATATGCCTCGTTTTCCGAAAACGAAGTATATGATAAGAAGCCTAAAGAAGGTCATTAGTATCCCCAACAACCTCTACTTGGAGAGTATCAACACACGAAGAAATGTGCATTGATGCACAGTGCATGATGACAAACAGTGGGTAAGCCACGCCATTCTACAGCGTTTTGACAACACAGGGCCGGTCGAGTGACAACTCACCAGGGGCCTCTGTAGTTGGACACATAGGTGCTCCTTCGTCTTCCCCGCCAGAGCAGTCCTGCTTTCCGTCACACACCATGTCCATGGCCAGGCACGTCGAGTCGATGCAGATGAAGGCGTCCAGTGGACAGAAGAAATACGACAAGGCGAAGCCCGCCCTCGGTAGTTCCGTCGCGCTGGGATGGAACGTGATCGCCAAAGTCTGTGCCGTCGCCATGAAGACATCCGCGGGCCTGTCTTTCCCACAGGGCTGACCCAGAGTCTGAACGTCACCTTCCGATAGATCTGTCACGTCGAATACCTATAGCGAAGGGGGGGGGGGTGAATTTCCTTCCAATGCGCATGTGATTTCCTATGTAACATTTTCTAAGAGGCATGTAAATTCACACAGGTCAGCTAGTAGTCGGCATTGAGCATATCATACACGCAAACAGGGATGCATGGGAATCCTGATATGGCCTCTTGCAGCTCCCCTAGCTAAGACTGACAGGCGTTGGATTTATAACGAAATTTTACTGCATATGGTGGCAGGTTATGGTGGCAGTGCTTTAACTTCCGCAATTAAACACTATCCTGACAACGAAGTAATGAACATTTCTTAGACTTCGTTCTGGCGGATATCGTGAACAAATCAACACTTTACCATGCAATTGTATAAATCACTGATCCGTACATGCTATGAGCTTTGATACATGCCATGAACAATCACTAAAGAGAAGATCATCGATGGAAAACATTGTTGTGAGAAACGTTGACAGGGTTATAATGTGGTGACGATCAATATGAATTTTTTTAGAAAATTAACAAAAAGTCGATCTGCACCGCAGTGCCTGAAAAATGTTAAAATGGTACACACCCCTCGAGCTCCCAAGCCGAATTCTTATTACTGCCGTTCCATATAGTTTCTGGTCAACGTGCATGCTCAAAGCTACAATGTTAGGAGTGACAAAGAAGGTCATTTCTGACCTGATCTGAATAGGCAATACATCGACATTTTCCTTGCCGTCGTCTGAAAGCAATAAGGCACTTACTGGTAGGTCGCCTGTCCCATTGTCAGGCATCCGATAGGAGAGAACCTGTTCAGAGGTTGACGAAGACGGCATGAGACGTGGAAAAACCACGACCAGATGCACTCGGTGCACTCTGGGTTTGAAGGCGTCAACGGAAAGTTCAGAGAAAAGGCACATGGTTCCAGTATGTTTATGGACGCCAAGGACTGGTCACCATCAATTCACTTCATACCAGCAAGAAGACCATATTGAACGGTCTCCACTGGATGACCACATGTCATTTGATAGTTTAGGTAGCTCAATGACAATGGCAGGGATAGGGGTGTATATGATACACCGTTGTTCTGTATCAGTGCTGTCTTACAGAGACAGACTAATATAAGGAGCGAGAGACTCAATGTTTGACCGAGAGAAGCTGAAGTAAGATAGAGGTAAAGGACCGGAGGTGACAACTGCGTCTTCAGAAACAAGACGAAATGGGTCAACACGTCGTCGACCTGGTCTCGTAGTGCGACCGTTAGCCTTGATACATGCAAGTCAGGTCAAAACAAAACCTTCCCGGCTGCTAACGTTATATACAGTGAGGCATCTGTTGAGACCATGCGCGAGCAACATGCTCAAGCGCATTTTGGACGCACATACTTGCCTAAGCTTATCATAAATGGCCGTAGGAGCCACACTTCACGAGAATCAAGTGAGAGAAAAACGTTTGTTGAATTTTTTTTCTCTCTTCGTAAATGAACCAGAATACTCGAGGAAGTGTGGCTGTATACACACCGAGACTGGGGTCTGGCAGCTGACGTTAAAGATGCCCGTGAAGGAGGCCGCCAAACGCTGGCCTGCAGGAGCAGATATAATCCACGTGCAGCTGTGGCCTGGCGGGTAGAAGGTGGGGTAGTTCATGCTGGTGATATTCCCGGCTTCATCCACGTCAGGGAGGATATCTCCACACTCTACTGCAATCAAACAAAAGTAGAACAGAGGGTTCTGTGGTTATAGACTATCCGTATCTTGGCGCTACATCTTATATGGTAAAGGACATCAGATATACAACATTTTAAAGTTGTGATGCAATATAATTTGTCGCGGCGTGATTTTCTTCTTTACAGATGATGCATTTTTCTGCTTCCACAAATACTACACAAAACAGCACCTATCTACGAGTACCTACCTATTACCTCGACCTGTTCTGGTGTGAGGGGGGGGGGGGGGGGGCAATGAAGTAACAACACAAGTCACAATTCGATACGCGTATTTTGTCTGCAGTTGACTAGATGGTCAAAGAGAAAGGGAAACAAAAATACCTTCGTAGTTGCAGTTGAGTTCGTCTGTCCAGTCCAGACAATGCTGCTCCATATCGCACCGGTCCTCTGACGCCACGCATGTGTCAGCATCACAGGCCAGCATGCCGGTCTACAGAAGGGTAAGGAACAGTTGAAAATGAGGGGGGGTGGGTCCTTTGTCCAATGGGATGTAGGAAGCAATGGCTCAGTATTAGAGCGTCGCAAATCTGCTTCCTGGGCTTCAACTAATCCATGAAGGTCTTATCTCCCCAGTGCTTACAACTGTGGCGAGTAGGGGACTAAGAGTAGGTTTACACAGAAACTGCCTCCACAACTGTATGAAATTAATATGCATATGCATGTTTTGATTGAACGTTTTCAAAACCAGCACTACTGTGAAATTGCACTCTCAGCTTCAGTAACGAAATTAGTTTGTTTTCCCCACATCTTTTAAACTTGAAACTAGACTGTCTAGACTACCGTGGACCAAAACGTTACTGGGTTGGGTTGGAGATGGTAAGAATGTGCTTGAGATTCACCAAAAGGGGAATTTGAACCGGAATGATGTCAACACCTTCCGTCTCACCTGACATGACGAAGCCCAGCTTATGCGGAATCCGTCGTATGCGGTGTTGTCGTCAGAGTAAAACACGAGCAGGACTTCGTTTCCCGCGGACTGGATAGGGTTGGGAGCCTGGTAACCACAGAACTCTCCGACCAACGATGAGTTCTCATATGGCCCATCGTAGATCTAAAGCCGGACGTAGAAAGGACTTCACACTTAGAAAATAGAAAGTATTCGCATTCGCTTATTTTCAAAAGATTTACTACTCGCACAAGTGTCGGGGTAAAGAGCTGGTAGATAGGGATCTGTGTCAAATTCAAAGTTGGTTCTTATACTTTTTATACAGGGACAATGCCTCAACCAGGAGGTTAGTATTAGCTTCCCTGTACAACGGCGCAAAACATCCACTAGCATAATCCCAGTACATGATAGAGGCGCAAAACATTCAATAGCATTAACTGCTGTATCTCTGAAACATAAGACTCTGCGATATTTACTACTGACTATTAGTGCATCACGTGAGTAAAAAAACACGACCAGTTTTGCTATAGTAGTAATACATGCACAGGCCAGTACTGGCCCCTTGCTATGCGTTATACCGCCCTTGTTACGGGGTGACATACCCATTCGTTGGCTGTATACAGCACGGGGATGCGCCCGTTCTCCCGTCCGGGTGAATGGTGTAAATCACCGTATGGCTGATACGAGACGGAGGTTCACCAGGCCTCCATCCGGGTGATTTGCGTTTTGCTATACATGTATGCAATTCCCCATATTTACGTTACTGAAATTTATGTGGTTGGAAAATTAACAGCACACATTCCATGCTAAAATGCTGGGTGGGGGATTTGACGCAGCCAATTTCTTTTAACGAAGGGCACACTTCTTGAGTTATTCTCTTCCAAAGTTTGGAACAAAATCGGCCCCAGCAATTAAAAAAAGCCGCTAGTACCTACTCTCTGTCTCAAGAGCTATTTTACTCATAATTCGTCACCATAGCATATAGAGAATTCGAGATATCAATACCGGAAGTCCCGCTGCAGTACCGTAGAAAGCCACTAAAGGCCCATTATCGGACTTGACCTTTGTTTTACCGACCACTACACGCATAACAAATATCATTAGGATCTATCTACAGCTTCTCGAGCTATGCTGTCTACAGACATACAGAAAAACGGAACCAAAACATGACCTTATTGGAGAAGGTAATAACACGTTTTCACAGGAAAGTATCAGATGGTCAATGTACAACCATTGGGAGAGGGGGCAGGGGAAACATTGGACGCTCTCTCTGAGCACGGGATCTTTTTAAAAAACTGCACAGCGAAATATAACAGCTAACGGTGGGATGAAAAGTATTAAAGGCGGACAGGAAAAGGAAAGGCATATGAGGGAAGTGGAATAATACATTAAAAAAACGCAGTACTGACCTATTATGCCATGAAAAGCACAACAAAATACCTTCAATACATCATAGTTACAATCTTCCCGGTCAGACGCGGCCTCAATGCTGAAATCAGGGTCAAATGTCAAGAGAATCTGGTGTCCTGGTGGGGCTACAATCCGCCAACTGAAACAGGTCAGATTAGGAACATTGGAACTTTCACATTGTTTATTCTTAAGCCACCACGTAGTTTATGAACACAATAGTCGAAATGGACGTATATCCAAATACGGTACCCTGTACCTTGTAGCTGTTTGATGCCAAGTTCCAACTTTGGCGTCATGAACGTTGAAATAATTGATTTTTCAACCATGGGACCATCATATCAGCTTGTGCGAGTTCTTCATCACAACACATGTGTTCTTGCAGCGAATGTACCATATGCAGGGCACGTCATCTGAATCTCCCGGGGTTTCTGAATAGTTTATATAGCCTTGCACATGGCTATTTCATTGACAACTAGACTTCCACGACCTCATACCTTCGCCAAATGATTTTAACCTTTATGACTGACGTATATGGAGTGTTTCTCATCAATTATAAATCATACCAGTTGATTGTCTTAAAATATAACATGTCCAAACAAAGTATGAGCGTAACAAATTATGAGCTTAACAAAGAAGGTTATGCTAATATTTGTCATCAATTATGCAAATGAGGCCCTTATTAACATGTTTCAATGATTCAACGATGTTCACATTCACATAACTTCCCGATGCCACAAAAAAAGTATTAAATGTATGAAATTGCCGTCATTTGCCAGTGTGGAATAATACAAGGTAGTCATTAAGTATGCAAATTAGGCCCACGTTTGCATATTTTCTATCTATTAACAGTCCTCTCTTCCTCAGTTACAATTTGAATAGTCATATCATGGGACAAACTGGATTTTTAAAGTTGCCTCATTAATTATGCAAATTAGAATCTGATTTGCATAATTATCGTCCAATCATACCACGCATCACACAAGCTATCCACATACCAAACATCATGACCACCCATCAAGGCCATCTTGTTATAGTATTTTCTCATTAATTATTCAAATGAGGTCTTCATTTGCATAGTTCATATAAATCAATATTTCTCTCTTCCTCAGTTACAAATGTCACATGTTTCAGAGTCCTATCATGGAATTTTGCGGATGTATTAACTTTCCTCATTAATTATGCAATTTAGATACTGATTTGCATACGAAGTATCTAATCATGTACATCATCACTATAATTAAAGCTACCTACTTACCAAAAATCATTACCATCCATCAAGCCCTTCTTGAGTTATTCCCTTTCAAAGTCAGACGCAAAACCTGCTCCTGCAGTTCCAAAAAAAGCCGCTAGGGGGCCCAAACCCGTACCACTTACCCTCTGTCCAAAGATCTATGTACCACTCAAAAATCAGTTCCATAGCATGTCCAGAACACGAGATATCAAAACAGGAAGTTCCGCTGCAGTACCGTAAGAAGCCGCTAGGAGGCCCAAAATCTAATCGTTTTTAGGTCTCATCAAAACCTACCAACATACTAAATATCAAACCAATCCATCAAGGCGTTCTTTAGTTATTCTGGTCCACTACAGACAGACAGACAAACAGACAAACAGACAAACGCTACCCTCTGCATAACCTTCTCGGCGAAGGTAATGACAATAGCATAATCATGCTAAACAGAGGCATCAATCTAAACAGCAAGAAATAATACGAATTATATATATATATATATAACAGTACTCACCTGCATGTCTTGTCTATTGGATACATCTCTGGGTAGAAAGGGCTGTTGAAAATACCACTCGTTTGCTCCAGGGCTTTAGGTCGACTTGTAGGCTCACAAGGCTCTGTAAACCATGGGAACAATCTGAGATGATACCAGTCGACCCGCGATGATAGGTGTACAATATCTAACGTTACCGTTGGTTCAGCCTAACAGGACATAGCATTGTCGTGTTGACATGCGCCGCGACAATATTACTTCATCTTAGATTCTGGCCATATCAATTGAGACAGACTGTTCGTGTTCCTTATTACTGAATATTTCCATCCGAGCTGTGCGTATGCGGTTCACACATGTCAACTAAAAACTCCGGTTGATACTGATTGGATAACTTTGTTGGTTGTCAAGTTCATAGCCACTGTTAGAAAGAAAACTTAGACTCTTTTTGGTAAATCTATGGACGCATACGGGACAACACGCATGTAATTCAAACTTAAAAGTCCTAACCCGGAAAATAGTGTCTAGAGCCGCTATCACTGTCCCCGAAAAACGTCATCATCTTGGATAGAATTTATGACAAACTCTATGTCCATCTAAGGCGTCATAATTATACAAACTAGACCATGACTAGAGTAGTACTAAGTGTAGTAAAACCTAACGAGAAACAAACCTACCTAATTCATCTTCCATCGTCCAGCACCCTGGTGAAGACGCGAAGTGGATGGTGGACAAGAACGATAAAGAGAAAATTATGTTATTTCATAGATGGTAACGTTACTGTAACACTGTTGGTTTTTTTAAATTTATTAAATAACATAGATAACAAAAACAGACAAGATGGCGACGCACTCAAGTTAAAAGTAAAACTGTTTGCTCAGTTTCGAGCAATGTATGTAAGACTGTGAATCTTAGATACGTAAGGGGATGTCCCAGTAGCTCAACTGCCTCACAGTTGAGCTCCCGATTCCAATAAGTGGGTAACTGGGAATCCCCGTTTCATCTCCTGGGAAGGGCATCTCGGTTGGGGCTGCACATGTCTTTCGGAAGGGACGTAAAATGGGAATCGACCCGTGTTCGGAGCACATTAAAAGGGGAAGGACTAGCAATTCCTCACGGTAAAAATGTGCACCACTACATAAACAGCGAGGAAACTTGCTGACCGATGCGCCTCTAGGTGACCCAACAACAATAAATTAGACATGTAAGGGTTGTAGAAAGCGAGCACTACTATGTAGGCATATCCAATAGAATACTAGTGCACAAATTCTGGAAGGCCATAAATGTTTGTAACAGTATATATCAAGCGCTGATCCCGAGAAGTGTGCGCTGTGTAGTTTTCTGTCGAAAACCTGCCACGCGCCCTTTCTTCCAGCCCTCCTGCCAGACGGAAATTTGGAATCACATCTTCCATTTCCATCACAAGCGGCACAGTGGGCGCGTATGTATCCTTCTCCAATTTCTAAGAGGGTGAACAAAGAACCAGCACTTGTTTTGTTCTCTTCTAATATGGTGGTTGCACAGTTATTAAGGAAGAACAGCAGCCCCATGTGTCTTAGGAACAACTATATGGATTTGTTTGAACAAGGACTTGGTTTGAAACTCAAGTGTATACGTACGTGTACCAGTGTATGTTTGAAACTCAAGTGTACATGCACATACACTAGTGAGAGTTCGAAATTAAATTTTGCACGCACCAGTGTGTGTATCCCGTATCCTAAGTCTCCAGACGCTAAAATACCTGTCATTTGTTTGTGATGAGCTGTAACAGATTTCTTGCGCAACGTAACTTAATAGTATTACTCAATTTGCCGAAAAGGCCAATATTTCTGTATGTAGAAATCCAAGTGTTCGATTAATTCTCTGAAAGAAATGTCATCAACATATACTGATACTGGGTGTGCAATTTAGAATAGACTCTTTTTGATAACAAAGATCCTAAAGATTCTACCTGTTACGGGGATATATCTGTACAATCATGCAGTTTGGTGTTAGGATTTCCGACCCGCGCCCGCATACATGTACGTTCGCAGCCCACTCTGATTAAAGACAATATTTCTCTGGTGTGCCTTCAGTTATCTATAAGTGAAATCAAACTAAAATGGAACCCTCTTCACAATATAATCAGCTGTACCTGTCAGCTCCAGGATGCAGGCCACAGACGCGATGAAGAGAAGGACGGAGCGACATTCTGCAGCTGACCGTCGACGCGCCGTCTTGAGGCGGGACATCTCTCCTCCAGACAAGACCTGACCGTGCACCTACTCTGTACTCCCAAACAAATCCAACACTTTTTATTCTTAACACACATTAGAAAAAGAAAACTTTCACACGGAGACTTTTTCCACAAGGCGCGGAAATTAGGCTACCATGGCAACACGAACGCACATCAAACCTCTGGTAAAGTTTAGGTTAACTCTTTGTGCTCAGTTTGCATTCCACGCCTCGTGGTTAAGTCAACAAATATGTTAAAAGGCGGCCCATTCTTGTAGAGACGTGTTTGACATTGCCTGCTGTAATGACATTTGGACACCGTAATCCCTATGACGTGTGAACTCTCACATAGCAGGTTTCGTGTTGAAACTTTATCCCAAATAACGTGGGACAGTAATTACTGTAAACTCAAATATTTCATCACATGCTATTGGAAAGTGGCTTGTTGCCAGTCAGGACTCATTGTGCAGTCCATACAAACTCACTGGCTAATTGGTAAATACATAATACTGTCGTTGAATAATATAACAAGTAAAAGGGCAACTTTCCCAAGGGATAATGAAGTAGTCTGGAGTTTTAAGTAAATGTACCATTGAGCACCCACATTTTTGGGACTTCTGGCTCCAGAAGAAAAACTCGGTGAAATTTCTGGGAACATTATTACAGAACAATACAGCTTCAGGAATAGGTGTTATACATCCGTTTTCAGAAATTGTATGCTTGCAATGGCCACTTAAGACAAGGCATTGGAGACAGCAAACGGCCGCCCCCCCCCCTCAAAAAGCAAGCGGCGTACTGTAGAATTTATCTCTTCATCGCCCCAAGAACATTTATCAAAACGACCATCAAAGTGCCCAATTCATGTCCCTTTGAGACTCACAAAGGCTTACGTACGTAACTACATAGTTGTGGTCATCAACATATGTTGTCTGCTGTTATGGTTTCCCCTCAGGTGTCTGTGCCTATTATTGTGCTGCTATCTACCTGTCATAGTACATCTTCCCCTGCTGCACTGTTCTTAATGTTTTATCTACAGAGACCTTAAGACATTGCTGAACAACATGTAATAACACTTGAAGCCATGAATGTTATGTGGTTATCTCATATGCCTTTATTAAATGAAGCTCTTTGCATCAATGTAGCAATACTTAGGACAATGTTATGAGAATTATCAAGCTTTGGAGAGAAAAGAGATGAACATAAAGATATAATAATCATCAAATATCAAAATCTTTTGCCTACTTGGCACATTTTGTAAATCATGATACATAATTACCGGTATAGATAGGATCTAAGAAAGAATTTGTGTCTGGCTGTGGCCATAGTAAATATCATTTCAACCATTTTTTTTTTCAAACATATCTGTGATGGTGCAGTGTTATATTGTTACTTTATACACTGATTGAAATGTATCTGGGATATTGGAGCCAACCCCAGTGACATATTGACCCTAACCCGGTCAGAAATATTAATTGAGACCACACCAGTTGTATTGACTGGTTTTAAGCTAAAGGACTGAAAAAAAGATTAAGACAAAATCATTTATCACATGAGTTAGCAACCAAGCTACACTTGTAAGCAGAGGTTGCTAGGAGATGTGGTATACACTAGGATACATGTACGGGTAATTTTCTTACAGCTCTCAACTTGAACAAAGAAATCTCTCTGAGCTCTGTTTCCATGCCATTTATAAATGATATTAGTTGTATCTAAAAAAGATGGAGGAATAAGGAACAGCATGACTTTGTTTCTCTTATTAGAACATGTACTTTTTCATTACATAAAGACTGTGGTTTGGTTCTTCTGCAAGTGAAATATAGGTAATGCCAAAGGTATTTCTCATTATCATTCTTTCTTGCTCTATTGTTTAGGCTGACATTTTTGCTTTGAAAAGAGTAAAATTATCTATTCCTACTCCTAGGAATGATGCCTGTACAGTTACCATTTATTTTTACCACCTCCCTTCTTTTTCTTTGACTTCTTGCTAGAAGCTTGTGGTTTTTGTTGGCGGGGGCCGACCATCTCGGGCTGGGCTGTACCACCACTGGCTCCTGCGGGGGCACTCTGGGACGTTCCACTTGCCCCTGCCCTGGGAGAGCTTGGGGTAACCTGAGGTTTGCTGGCATCCCTGTATCAACAGAGACATTAAGTAGTCAGTTAAATGGTATGTTCTGAGCTGAGATTTGTTTGACTAACACACTTTTGGCACTTGATGATGCATTTCCTGGATTTTCTGACATATACAAAGGTGTCTATTCGTAACTAGTTTGCCAAATACATGTAAAGCAATGTTTTTTTTCTGAAAATGTGCTCTGAGACTTGGGCAAAACTTGGCAGCATTACCTCAAGTAGTATAGGTGCTACACTTTGAGTAATAACAAATCTTTTCCAGGAGTTTCCTGGACTGAACTTGGCCTTTTTCTGATAAATGTTTTACAGCAAGTTCTAACGTTACTTACAGGTCTGAGGCTGCTCCTGCAGTGGCACCTTGTGTTCCTTTTCCTATGATAGGAAAAAAGAAGGTGGCGAAGTTAAGGTCATCTTTTGTTTCAAAACTATAGAGTGCATCACAAATCATCATTGTAAGCAAAGTGACATGCACACACATACCCACACAGATGCAAAATCATGTTGTGTATTTAGACACGACTGCAAGTGCTTTGATCTTACCGACTCCATCCTTTTGTTTCCTCTTCCTACGACCTTTGAAGTACGACCTCTCCCTGATGGGAAGCCACCTCTCAGGGTCAGGGGTAACACTGGGGTCGTGGTTCTTGGGAAGTTTTCCTGCAGGACAGAAAAAAGACAACTCAGAATACTGTACTCCAGGACTGGTTGTTTTTATGTTCATTCATTACACAGCTACATGTGTATTCATTGCTTTTCAATAAAACATTTTCAATCAAACGTTTAGATCAAAGCACTGGGAATTTATATCATAGTTAAGAGTTCTAGATGTGATCCATATTTAAATCTCATATTTTCACGAGTGTTTGGAATAATAATATCTCACTAAATCTACAAGTAATAGTGTAAATGTCACTCCACTTACCTTTCTTTTTTCTCTTCTTTTTCTTTTGCACAATGACAGAATCCCTGCAGGAACACATGATAAAGTAAGCAACACTTCTGTACAATTTGTGAATAAAATATTTTTGTACTTGACCTGGAAGGTACATGTAACAGCAAAGAAAACCAGTAACAATCAGTAGCCAAAGCATCAGCTTCAAACATGGCTACACAAACACTTCATTCTAAACGTCATACAACAAAAAACTGTGATTTAAACAAATAACAGAGATGTGAAATACTGACTTAGTTTCCTCCACAGGTGAGTCAGCCTTGTCTCCGCCTGCAGCAGCTTTAGCCGCCTTCTTGCGGGTTCCCATGGTCATGGCCGCCTTCTCTAACGCCTCTATGTCTACTCCAGAGAAGAAACTTGGGTCTAGCGGGGGCAGCTCTTTGCTTATTCTTAGAAAAGATGCGATTAAGGGAAATATCACATATTCACACAATATTAACTATCGTTCGGCTTTGGCTTATAGTTCACAAAAAAACAACAACACTGAATTGGTTACTGTACATATGTACATAACATCAGGGAAAAGGGTAAAGTTACAAGTACATGTACTTTAGATATGAAATAAATAAAACAGCACTCACATATGACAGACTCGATAATAATAGCTGAATTGAACGATAATGACAATGTCATGGTCTGCTGGAATCATTAACTACCACTTGGCAGGCTTACCTGTATCTCCCCACCCATAAACCAGCACAGAACAAAATGTAGAGTACAGCCTAAATTTCCCAAAATAAAATAAAAACATGATGAAGGCCCCTGATACTTAAGTTGAAGTATATGCGCATTAACTAATTATGCTAGGGTCAACACGTCAGAACCTTCCCAGCAGAGAAAGGATACTGTTCTCCCTTCTTAGGGTCACACTGGGAGTAGGCAGATATCAGCTGCGCTATAGTCTTCACATCGTCTGGGTACATGCTGGGAAGGAACACCAAGGTTGAGTGGGAGTGTGTCATAATGATGACTGAAGTTAGATTCTAGAATGCAACTCTACCTTCACTTTCTAAGGGACTATGAATATATCTTCGAGGGTCAACAATCACTAATATCTTGAGCAGTTTTGAGGAAATATAAACGATGAATGTGATACAGGTATGAGTTTACTGGACAGGACTACTAAATAGATAGAAAAACATATTTGGAATGGCAGTAAATTATATCATCAGCCCATCTTAACAAAATCAGGCAGATCAACAGATACAGAAACAACCAGCCTGCATTTAAATCTTCCTGATTTAAAAAGTGTGAAGATTCACCTCCTGAGCTCCTCTAGTATCTCTGTAGCCTTCTGTGCCTGGCCATGTTTGAGTTTGAACTGGGAACTGGCTCGCATTAGCTGGACTAGGTATGGAGAGGAGGACTGGAGAGGGAGGGGGGCAAATGTCAGCCTTAAAACAGCATAGGACAATTTTAGCACAACCCCTATTGCATTATAAAAGAGACATTAAATCAGACACCATATTCTATTTATGCTTCCAAACTGTGTCTCATAACTTTGCACAAACTTCACTAAGAAGTACGTTGATGAAGGTTAGACATCCAGGTAGTAAGATATGCCAAAAATAGTCCAGTTGCTTGAGTAACTATTTCACTAAGAAGTACTTTTTACAAGCTCATAACATTGTAATATCTCATGAAATCATTCAGTCATATCATGAGACAAATACAAAATGTAATATAAGTAGATATAGTAAGGTCCAACTTCTATTCCTTACATGTAACAAGTATTTGGCACATCCATGCTGTAAATATTCCAAAACCTAAGTTCAACTAAAATAACCAAAAAAGTAGATTCCTCTAGTAATACTTACATCATTTTCCTTGTACCAGTAAATGGTTGTATCCAGCACCTCAGCAGCGCCCTCTATGTTCTCCATGCTGGAGTACAGGTTCACCAGGGTCGACACCTGACACACGTGGCAAACAGGTCATGGCATGAACAAAACACATCCATCAGCTTCCTGATACATGTACAGGACACATCTACCTGACACACACACATGGCGAACATGTCATGACAAGAACAGAACACACATCTGCCAGCTTCCTGATACATGTACAGGACACATCTACCTGACACACACACATGGCGAACATGTCATGACAAGGACAGAACACACATCTGCCAGCTTCCTGACACACACACACACATGGCAAACAGGTCATGGCATGAACAGAACACACCTATCAGCTTTCTGATACATGTACAGGACACATCTACCTGACACACACACATGGCGAACATGTCATGACAAGGACAGAACACACATCTGCCAGCTTTCTGATACAGGACACATCTACCTGACACACACACATGGCGAACATGTCATGACAAGGACAAAACACACATCTGTCAGCTTTCTGATACAGGACACATCTACCTGACACACACACATGGCGAACATGTCATGACAAGGACAAAACACACATCTGTCAGCTTCCTGATACAGGAAACATCTTCCTGACACACACACACACATGGCAAACAGGTCATGGCATGAACAGAACACACCTATCAGCTTTCTGATACATGTACAGGACACATCTACCTGACACACACACATGGCGAACATGTCATGACAAGGACAGAACACACATCTGCCAGCTTTCTGATACAGGACACATCTACCTGACACACACACATGGCGAACATGTCATGACAAGGACAAAACACACATCTGTCAGCTTCCTGATACAGGAAACATCTTCCTGACACACACACACACACATGGCAAACAGGTCATGGCATGAACAGAACACACCTATCAGCTTTCTGATACATGTACAGGACACATCTACCTCACACACACACGGCGAACATGTCATGACAAGGACAGAACACACATCTGCCAGCTTTCTGATACAGGAAACATCTTCCAGACACACACACACGCACATGGCAAACAGGTCATGACGTGGACAAAACACACATCTGTCAGCTTCCTGATACAGGAAACATCTTCTGCACACACACACACGCACATGGCAAACAGGTCATGACGTGGACAGAACACACATCTGTCAGCTTCCTGATACAGGAGAAATCCTCATGTTATTGAGAGGTCAGAGCTGACATGCTACATGTCATTGATATTACAATATCGCATTTGTAGTAAGTTATAGGCTGCTGCAACTTCTTGAAATAACCAGTCACTAGAGAAATAAATTGTATCTAATATTCTGTTGTTATGTCAATTCTAGCTCTAAACAAAAATTATGTTATTGCTAACAAACTTGTCACATTGAAAATACACTAGTATTTTACTTGAGTACTGTAATCATATATGATTTATGTACCATGTTTGGTTTATATCTCAGTTCCCCCACTGACTGCAGAACCTTGGCTGCCTGACCAGCATTGCCTGTAACGAAACAATAAGACAGAGTTCTTCACTACTGAGATTGCTTTGCTACTCTCCATCTATTGCACATAAATACAAGTGGTTGCATTATAGTCCTTCTGATCATAGCAAACCTTCTCTGTACAAAGTCATTGGAACAAACAGCATTAAGATGTTGATATCTGCAATACAATGTATAAAACATGTAGAAATGATGTCTACATTACAATAGTCCAGGCCAGTATGAACAGACCAGGAAGGATCACATATCTTAGGCAAGCCAGACTTTTCATTCAGTGCCATACAAGTTCACCTTGGTTCAAGTGGAGCTGAGCTAAGGTCAGCTTCATGGTGATGCTGGGATTGGGCCGGTTGTTGATGTGATCCTAGAATAAACACAGATATAAACATAAGGACTAACATGAATACACTCCTCAGTTGCTGCCAACTGTACTGCTCTCTACATGCTTATACACCCTCGGTTGTAGGTAACTGTCAGTTAAATGTTTGTATAACACTGTTTCTGATAGCTATGTGTACTTTTACTATTGTAATACCGGTATGTCTTTTCAAACTGTATCTCTTTCCTGCTAAGTACATGACACCCTATGAGCCTTATCCCTATCCCTGCTATGTTATGTTATACTTATAGACAGTATGACCCACTGTAGAAAGGTTATCAAAGGGTAATTCTGGAGTGAAAAGAAGAAGTGTGTCCTTACACTGAGCAGCTCCACAGCCTTCTGGCGATGTTTCTCCCTGCAGTGCTGAGCAGCCTGGATGAGTACGGGCATGTCCTGGTCAGGGTAGTCCTCCTGAAGGGACCTAGCTAGCTTCCTACAGGCCTCGTTCTGAGGGGAAGTACACGGAAAGAAGGGGGAGTCATCACAAAGGTGTGTACAACTGTGCAAGTCAACATACAACATGAGAAATAAACAGTAGGAAAGATGGCATAAAGGAAAATGAGAGATCTTGAAGTTAGAAAAGGAGAAGAGAGATCAGGCACATTCTGCTGAGCATCTCTCAATATTCTCAATGCTGACACACTTGATCGAAACACTGTTAATGTTTGTGTCACAATGCTGGAAGGCAAAATGTAATTTTTGTTAGGTCAATGTATCGGGCCATATTACATTTACATCACATGCCATGCTGCTATCACACACCACAATGCTCAATGAGAGGAGGCCAGGAACTGTTATTTCCTCATTTGTAGATCACCTACCTCTGTCTTGTCACTCTGAACACAGAAACACACAAACAAAAGTGTACAGGAACAGCTCATTAGAATGTTGTGACATCTCTTTTATCTTAATGACTATGCCATAATACATGTATATATATATATAGATTATGAGGAAACAAGGCAGTAGAAAAATGAAGTCAATATCCTTGCAAGCTCTATCCCTATGTCTGGAGATGAAAATTTGCTCCTTGGGATGGAAACAAAATTCATCCAATACGTCTAAAAAATTCTGAAAATATATTTCTGCAAGACTAAAATGACACATTTAGCAATGAAAATTAACAGCATGGGCTCCCAAACAATGATTAGGACGGGGAAAAAAATTAAAGCTGAAGACAGCCCTGATTCTATATCCCTTCTGCAAGTAGTCTTTATTGCCAACTGAATTTCAAAACAAGTTCTCTGTGCCTCCCCTCTCCCCCCGACTGACCTGGTTGGTGTACATCTGTAGCAGACATTTATTGAAGGCGATATCTCGCAGCTGCTGCTTGGTCAGCTTCTGGTCTACTCCTTCTGCTGTTGCTGACTTTATCTTCTTCTTAGAGTCAAAGACATTCTGGTCCTAAAAACAAGAGCATATAAACAGAAAAAAATTAACATTTACCGTCAATTTCTTAGTGCTAAGAAAACTCTGAGCAAAAAACTTGGATGTCTGTTTCTCATCATCCAAGTAAGAAGAATTGTTTGACATGGAAAATAGTTACAATTGAAAGAAGCCTGAAATCTGACCATACAGTTTCCATTATAATTGCTACCTATGCAGGTTTTTTATTCCCCTTAAGTTATTCCTACGTTAGATACATGAAGAGCTTTATCTACACTTCAAACTGTAGGAGTTAAACAGACAAAAGTCAAACTACATGAACCACACCTTGTTGAGAGAGATGATGTTATTGGAAGCCACAGCTGTAAGACCCACATCTGTTGGTCTACAGGACGAAAAGAAAAGGTTTGAAACATTTTCAAAAATATGGAAAAGAAATAAGCATGGAGCTAATGGCAAATATACCAAACATGCTGAACACTACAAATATGATCATTTGAATTCCCTGTACTATATATTTTCTACAGCCTTTGATACGTTCGGTCAAGTAGAATTTTGACAGTGAAATAAAGCAGGTGCTTGATATCCTTCTCCAATAATGCAAAGAATTAAAAGACGAGTTCACCCTTATTGCTGTTACTTTTTTTTAAAAATAGTGCCCGAACATGATGATTGGACATCACACTTGTAAAACTATCCAGATAATAAAAGCAAGCAGACCTAGAAACAAAATGAATGTTTCAATCTGGTCAACTCTTTAGTTGACCGGTAAGTAAAACACGTCGTACCTTGACTTGAGAACCTGGTTGTAAATTTTGGTGGCCTCTTCATTCTGGCCCTGCAGTTGTAGGCAGTACGCTCGCTGGGTTCTGACAAACAAACACAGCCAATATGAGATAAAACCTACTTCAAAGAGATCATGAGAAGTCAAAATAAGTTTACAAGGGGAACTTCTACGACTGAGGAATATGTTTCCATTGATGAAATCTTACTTTAAAACTCCAAGCTCTGCTTCAATGTCCTCTTCAGTCACTTCCTGTGGCAGAAAACAAATCATGCTTCAAGAAACTTCTCTTTTTTTCCTTGAAAGTCTTTTATCATGATGCTTATCTCACTTAAATGCCACAATCGCTATTTTTCTGTACTAAAATCATATGACTCACTTCCTTACAAGGTTTCAGTTGAATGAACGTATTAGTTGTAAGGAGCAGGTGGTTGAGAATTCAAATCACTTTCACAACAAAAAACTTAAAGGAACTTTTGCAAAACAGTACTATGATAATGAATGAACAGTAATGTAATCAGTCAAGACAAACATAAAACAAAACCAAATACTTGATATTGATATTGCTAAAATTTAAGAGAACAGACTATGATTGCAATACTCACTGGGTCCTCCTCCAAGTTTTGCCTGCAGAGCTCTGTGAAATAAACAAGCAGTCTTTGTTGAGACAAAAGTAATAGCTGAGTGACAAGCTGGCTAGAATTTAGCACATATGAAGTCGCTCTTATCTTGCAATGGTTTCAGTAAAAATAAAGAGTGATACCTTCATAATGACTGACATTAATTCACCTTCTGCTTTCTGT
Source organism: Branchiostoma lanceolatum (assembly GCF_035083965.1). Lineage (NCBI taxonomy): Eukaryota > Metazoa > Chordata > Leptocardii > Amphioxiformes > Branchiostomatidae > Branchiostoma > Branchiostoma lanceolatum. The sequence continues at coordinate 11,979,853 of NC_089724.1, forward strand.
AGTTTTTCCTCTGCCCCTTTCACGTCCCCCTTGGACAGCTGTGTACAGGCAGCATTGTACGACAGCTCATAGGTGGACTCTCGCAACCCGTAATCCTCCTGTATGGAATATCAACCGCAACTTAATTGCACATAATCATATATCATAATGTTACAGCCAAAAGATAAGAAAAACAACAACCTAAAGAAACATGTTATGAACTTTGATATCTAAACTACTACTAGCAGGGTACCCAGTCCTTTGACAGGATGTTGCAAGTCACTGGGCCAATGATTATGTAGACAGTAAGGTCACTTCTTTCTTGAGCATGTCAAAGAGCCCACTATGCTTCTAAAAAGTAGTAGGAGACACCTTTGTGTACTGTGCGGAAAAATGACCAGTTCCAAGTACAACAAGTATTCAGTATCTTTAATTTCAGAACTGGCGTGCTAGGCCATATGGAAATCTACAGGCCAGGCCAGGCTAGACGGAGTCTGATGTGGCAGTACCTACCAGCTGTTTCCCTCCCCACATCTGAGCAGCAGCCACCACAGCAGCCAGGTTAGTCTCCCGCTCCTCATCAAACTCATCCTGGCAGGGGTTAACATGTACAGGTGGATTTAACATGTGAGGATTAGTAATACGTTTACATCGCAAAAATATGGAGTCACTGTCAGCATTTCCTTGTTAAATCTAGTCAGTTTGTACATCAGGGTTGTCTAAAATCTCAAAAGATATGAAAAACTCATAAAAACTTTGAGTGTACAGTGCACAATGTTTATCAATGTTTTGATACAGTTCTAAAGTGAAAACACAGCCTGTATTACTAGTAAAACAACTACATTGTAGTTGCTTATCTTGCTGCTTTGTTTCCATGATTCAAATGTACACTACACTAGCTTCTCCAATGACTCATTGGGAATGAAAAAAAAATTAGAGTAAATTAGGATTTCGTTTAATAATATTAGTGGTCTCTGACCTGTGAATTTCTAATGAGGTCCCTGTACAACTCCAGGCAATCGTCATGTTCCTCCAGTCGATACAGCTGAAGAGGAAAGAGGAATACAGGAGGTGTGGAACATTTAACAACTTTATTCATCTCGTCTTTGATTACATGAACCATCATCTTCCAGGACCAACACTATCTTTCTACTAATTGCAGCTAATCAAAGATTACATGTCATGTAGTTACTGTTAAGAAAAACACCTTTCTAAAAAATTTGTTCATACATGATTTAGTGTAGCCAACTTGACTCCACGGCAAGACATGAATACCTGTTCCATGTAAAACAGGATATGTTGAAACACAAATGTACTCTACATTACGTAACATTACTACTAGTAGCAATGTTATTAGTAGTAAGCAGTGTAAGAATGTAGATCTGACCACTTGTCCCAGAAGTTCTTTAATTCTGTGATCTGGTTCAGGAATCTTCTTGATGACCTCTAGAGCTTCCTGAGTCCGGTTCAGACGATAAAGGCAATAGGCTCGCTCAAACTTCAGGGGGCTAGAAGGACACAAGTAAAGCTTAAAATCAGCTACAGTGTCTATATCATAGTATATGTCACTTGTTAAAAATTATGGAGACATTTGTATGGCCATTATGAAATATCAGTTTATGGTATCAAAACATTTCGGTCCCTGGACAGTTCTTCCCCGACGTTTTGGCCCCAAGTCCACGACAATTCAGCCCCAGGTCCAGGACCATTACTTCTTATGCGTATAAATTATAATGTGTATGTGTGCTAGACAATGTACAGATTAATCAGAAATTTATGTGAATCAATACAACATACATATATTGAACATTAAGACATTAAAACATATTGAACATTAAGTCTTAAAACATAGCAAACACACTGACCACAGCAACATACGAGACAGCAAACATGCCTGCCCATAAAATCCCTCGGAAAAATGAAATAGCGCCGCTGCATGGTGTAGTGAAAGCTTGCAATTCCATTTAGTAAATTGCAGCATTGCGGATTGCCCGGCAGTCAACGGATTCTCAAATTGCTGCAATCAATATGATGCTCAGTAGAGACCCTGTTCCGTTGTTATTACCTCATTGGTCAGAAAACTTCAATTTGTAGTTTGTACTTTGTTGTTTGGGTGAAACGTGCATCGGCAATCAACATGATTTTCAATAGAGACTGCTTTCCTTTGTTTCAAGAAAGACAGATCATCATTCGAGACCTATCAAACATAACATGTTCAATAACTAACGGGCCGAAACGTCCTGGACCTGAGGCCGAAACGTCTCAGACCGGGGCCAAAATATCCTGACCGGGTGGGGGCCCGAACTGTCCAAGGGCCGAAACGTCTGACATTCCCGGTTACCATTTTTCTGTATCATTTCCTACAAGTAACAAGCCCCCAAAATAATAATGAGAATATGAAGACGATATAAGAGCACAGTACTGACTCGGACAGCTTGTAGTTCCCGCCCATGAACCTGATGACCTCGTTGAACTGCCCCAGCTGGATCATGCTGACCACCTTGCAGTGGTACGCCTTCTCATCGTGAGGGTCATGCTTCAGAACTGGGGAGGAACGGGGTCTTCTTAAGCACTATAGTATATGGACACCATCTCTATGTCTGACTAGTATCAAAGAACAAGATCTGCTAGAACAAAACTACACCGATGCCTACTGACGAGTGATTTGGAAAGAGGAGACAACTCAGATCTGATATACTTTTGCACTAAACCATATGCTACCGATGCATGCGCTATATTCTCATGCCACAAAATACAAATCAGATTCATAAACACTACAAAACTATGTACAAGTCCATAAAGCTTACTCTTCGTAGCAATCTTCAGAGCCTTATTAAAGTCTCCGGCTTGTCCAGCTCGATTTAGGTCGGAAAAAAGTTGAGACAAATTTGGCTGACCGTCGGAGGCTGCCATGTTGGAAATTACCCACAATTCTTTCAACCGGGCGCAACCATCAGTAATAGCGGGGGAGTAACAAACTAGCAGAAAACTTATCATGGTGGAATTTATACGTTCGCATTCATTGAATTGGGCTATTCAGCACCTCACTCAAAAAGGAAAGAAGATGGAGCGATACGAACTCCCACCCCAACATTTGCTCGAGCATTAACTTTGATTAGTTCCCGCTAGGTGTCGTTGCTGAGACCTCTGCTTACAGTCATATGGAGGTGATCATGACCTGATGTGACCTCGTGACATGAACTGTGGATGGCAAAACGGGAAAGGGAAAACACGAAAACCTGGAGGATCCTGGAGTCACTCGTGCTATCGACGCCAATGACTTGTCGTTGAATACAGTAGGGAATTGTCGATGAATCGCCCGTGCTGAACTGCTCGTGGTGGTGCCGAAGTTCCGAGCCTTTAATATCACCCATGAAAGTTTGGCAGTTTTGATCGTGTCCAAAGTACCAGGAGGGTCGAGCGCTGTGCGAGTGAACGAGCGTTCAGAGACAGAGGTAATTGATATAAGAATGGTGACAAACTGAAATTTCATCAGGTTTGATGGAACAGCTTCAATGATAGTTTATAGCGGACTGAGCTGTGGTTGCCGTGTAATAACGGTGTGGTTCAGGCGCCACTCAGCCTTACGTTGGCATGGTTGGCGGCTTGCCTTGTGCGATTCTGCCGGATATCACGGGAGGAGGCCAATTTCCTACTCTCCAAGCAGAGGTTGGTGGGGAAGATTGTGACCTTTTTATTATATGCCCCACCAACCTCTGCTGGGAGAGTACAATTTCCAGCAACTATTCTACGTTCATGCGCACGCCTTTTAGAGAATATTTGGGGGTATGCCTACTAGTAAACACCTCACCCGAACTCAACTCATATCATAATTTGCAGGACCTCATTTGCAGAATTTATGTGTAAACTTGTATGTACATGTACCTTATGTTACATGGTACAGATGTTATATTTGAGATGCAGGTACCTTTAGGAAAGGTGAATAAACCTGACAATAGATTATGCTAATGAGGACCCCATTTGCATGATTTATGTATAAACTTGTGTTCCCCTTACCGTAAAAGCTGCGGATGTCATATTTGAGAAGAAGGTACCTTTAGGAAACACACCTGGCCATGAATTATGCTAATGAGGACCTCATTTGCATAATAATGCATAAACTTGTAATACCCTTACCGTAAAAGCTGTGGATGTCATCTTTAAGATGTAGGTACCTTTAGGAAAGGTGAATGCACCTGGACATAAATTATGCAAATTAGGACCTCCTTTGCATAATTTATGCAGGAACTTGTATTTCCCTTCCCGTAAAAGCTGCAGATGTAATATTTGAGATGTAGGTACCTTTAGAAAAGGTCAGAAAACCTGGCCACAAATTATGCTAATGAGGGCCTCATTTGCATATTTTATGCATATCCCTTACCGTAAAGGCTACGAATGTCATATTTCAGATGTAGGTACCTTTAGGAAAGGTGAACACACCTGTCTAAAAATTATGCTAATGTGGACCTCATTTGCATAATTTATGCATCAACTTGTATTTCCCTTGCGGTAAAGGCTACGGATGTCATATTTGAGATGTAGGTACCTTTAGAAAAGGTGAATATACCTGACCATACATTATGCTAATGAGGACCTCATTTGCATGATTAGGCATGTACTTGTTTTTCCCTTACTGTAAAGGCTACGGATGTCATATTTGAGGTGTAGGTACCTTTAGGAAAGGTCAGAGAACCTGGCCATAAATTATGCTAATGAGTGCCTTATGCTTAATTTATGCTCCGTTACCATAAAAGCTACGGCTGTCATATTTGAATTGTAGGTACCTTTCGGTAAGGTGAACATACCTGACCATAAATTATGCTAATACAGACCTTGTTTGCATGATTTATGCAGAAACTTCATAATACCCCTACAGTCCATGCTAAGGATATCATATTTGAGGTGTAGGTAATGGAAGGGGAATATCCTGCATTTTCCCGAAAATGCTGCCATTCTAGTTCATTATAAATTGCATAGACAATGTATCTAGAGCATCATACAAAGTCCTTGCCTCATGTGCACTGCATATTAGACAGATGAGTTCGGGTGAGTTCGAATGAGTTCGGGTGAGGTGTTTAGGCATACCGAATTTTGGGGGCTTTTACAAGTTATCCAAGATGCAGTTACATGATTTTTCACTGTTGAAATTATAAGATTTTAACTAACTGCACTTTTAACCTTACTTGACTTAAACTGTTTAACATTATATAATTGAGAGTAGTGGTGGATCCAAATATGGTCAAATATGTGCACAGTTGTTTTATGACTGTCTTCAATGACAAATTCAACAGTTATAATCTCTTGTATGTTCCCCTTGAACAGACAGGCATCATGACAACAAACACGCCCCCGAGTATCCACAGTCTGGACACGCCTGCTCTTCTGGTGGACATAACAAAAGTCCAGAGAAATGCGACCACCATGATCCAGCGATGTCAGCAGATGGGGGTGTCACTGCGACCACACATGAAGACCCATAAAACAATGTAAAGTAACGAATGAATGGATGAATGGTTGAATGAATGTACATGATTACGACATATCAGGAGAAGTGAAAACCTCAGCCATGCGGTCAAGTGTACTGCAGCCCCTTCTCTTGCCAATACCCCGCAACAACATGTTGCCAAACATTCCAGAAGGCCAAAATGCTGCATGTTTGGAAATTCAAATGACTCTTCCTCAGCACAGTTGAATGTAATGTCAGGAACCATAAATTTGATAACATTACCCCTTTTGATTCAACACTTTTGGGTACCCTCCTGCCAATCAAAATTCAGCAGGGCAATGCAAAAAAGTGTTACCGGTAATTGCATTCCAAGACGAATTAAGTACATTCATAAGGTCATGAAGGTTAAACTTTGCAATGACGAGGGCATGAAATTATGTTACGTCAGTCATAGAAGGGGCAGGGCGATATCCCAGATAGAGGATGCCATTTCTAACCTTAGCTGGGGACACCGTAACTCGGTGTAAGACCTACATGTATAGTACATATGACCGTGTCAGCCATAAAATATTTTTCTTAAGATACATGGAATCAAGTGTCTGGTGGTTGACTTCAGAAGAAAGAAGCAACTATGGCGTTAATTTGTTTAGTGTTGAGTCAATGTTTCCCTTGAACAGACAATGACTTTTTCTTGAATAATCTCTGCTTAAACATATACATTGTGTACTAGTTGGAGTTTGTGGTTTGTCAACAAATAACACACTTCAGATTTTTCTGAAGGACTTACAGTGATAGTTCTGTACTAAATGTAACATATTTCACACATCATGACGTACATGATATGTAAATTACATGCATGAGTATTTACCAGATATTTTCCATAGATTTAATGGAGCCAGATATCTTGGGAGTAGAACAATCTGTTAATATCCCATCACCAATGCCTTTCATCGATACCCAAGCCCTCAAACTGATTTCAAAACTTCTTCTTCTACTTGTAGTGAAGCTGGAGAAATCATGACCAATGGTACAAAACGCCACATCGTCGTCTCCACACTTGCTGAGGCAGAGTTCTATGCTAACCATGGTTTCGATGATGTCCTGTTTGCACAACCTCTGACTCAAGACAAAGTACAGCGATGTGCCCAACTTGTAGCCCAGCTGGAAGAGTTCCACGTAATGATTGACAGTTCATCTGGGCTTGATGCCATCAATAGCAGACCTTTGTCCAGGAAACAGTGGTCTGTATTTCTCAAGGTGGACTGTGGCTATGGCAGGGGTACGTACAATGTGCTTATTTCACATTAAGATATTGTAAATTTTCAGTCAGTTCTCTTTGGGTTATTCTGGCCCACTCATTTTGAAATGTCAGGAATCATGTATTTGCTGCCAGATAGAACTGGGCCCACGTCATATGTTTCCAGGAAGTCGAGGAAGGATGCCAGAAGTTGATAACACGTTGCTCGGCCAGAAAACCGAAGAGTCTTGTCAAAAATGTAGTAATGTCTAGTAACTCTCAGGATGTACACTTCAGATGTTCAATGCCTTGATAACCATGCAACCACGAGGACAAATGTTTATGGTCCCTTGTCAGGACAGCCTCGTGGGAAGAACATACCGCCTCAGCCCACAAATGAAACGGAAATGGTCGACAGTGTGTTTTGTTCAATATCAGGAGAAACTTGCATATTTTGTACAAATGTGTACATGTATGTTTATTGAGTGTTCTAGCCAGCGCACAAAAATTTTGCCCAACCCATCATTTTTGATGGACAAAAATCAGTGTGATAAAGATATAGAAAGAGCTGTCATCAAACTAAGCTTAATTTACCTTGAGTATGGTTGTGTGACTGCTTGGTATAGGTTGTATAATTAGCTGCACTAGCTGGCACTACGTAGTGACCAGGGAGCGCAGTGATTCAGCACAAAACCATCATTAGTGTTAAAATTCCCTTTTTCCAAAATACAAGAAATTAATTTGTAAAAGCATATTCTGAATGCAAATGACAGCTGTGTGCATGGACTTTGTTTGTCTACCTTTCTAATCACAATAGTCAATGGCAACAAAACACGGCATACTTATGCATAATATTAAGATCAGTAAAAAAAATCTGTGCTATATATAATCAGAAAATGTTGAATTTTGTCATATGGTGCTTAAGTCAAAGCACCTATTATAATTACAAAAGCTCCTGGAATGGAAGGTTTCAGCTCAAAAGAAGAAGTGTATTTCTATATTGCAGCTGGAGTTAGTCACGACTCAGCAGATGGTGTAGACTTGGTGAAGTCACTGGTGAGCACACCAGGGGTGAAGTTTGCAGGCCTGTATGCTCACTGTGGCGACTCTTACAACTCCGATAGTCCAGAGGATGTCAAGGCTGTTGGGCACCGCACAGCTCAGAACATTCTGGCTTTTGCTGAAAGGTAAAATGCAATATACATGTATATATAATTGTTTTTGTATCTACATGTTGCAAAATGCTAGTTTGTGGATACAGGATCCAGTCTGTGAACACCAATGTCATTTGCCAATGCCAAGTTCACCTCAGGCAAACTATATAAAACCTCCTTGGGCAAAGGTTGTCAATGAAAGTTGTGTTAGCATGAAAGTTCATCTCAGTTGGTGAATTACTTTGTGGTGAAATTGAAGTGTTCTTCAACTAAAAAAAAATCTCACCAGAATTTTCAACTGAATGATTCAATCACTCACTTGTCTTCAGCTATCTGACCCCATTGCCCTGGACACGTATCTCTTTTTGTGTGTGACGTCAGCAATTTGTCAAAGGTTGTTGGAAGTTGATATGGACCCCCTCCCTTATGTAGATGACCTCCTTAAACTTCCGGACTTCCCGGGCTACATGCACGCAAAGCTGTTTTCTTTTGGGGAATACTCTATCCCGGTTATAACTGGGTGCAGCACACGGCATGTTTCTGTATCCCTGTTTAAACCGGGAATGGCAGCTTAAGGGTTAGCTCCTCTCAAAAATTAATCGTGTTCAGTATCCAGAATTTTGACTGACCACTTAAACAGCTTAAACCCAGACATGTTCACTGTAAGGAAAAACAAAACAGTACTTAAATGTGAAGGAAGTATCAAGAAAGGTTCCTCCCGTGAATCATACTTTGAAGAACCTGAACGTTCGCTTAAAACCAGATCTTACAACACAAGTGACCCAGTTCTTTGTCATCAGAGATTCCACAGTATATATATGTTGAATCCCTTTGACAGACAGTTGATTTGGAGGATGTTACAATTCTGGACTTTGAATATGATCATTACATTTTGAGAAGAGTTAAGGAGGCCATCTATATCAGGGCGTACCAACCCTCTCTCAACCGGAACAGCGGGCGATATGGACTTCCAACGACCTTTGACCCATCACATTTGCATAAAGTGTTGTGTCCATAGCAACTGAGTCAGATAGCTGTACCCCTCCTGTGTCATGATCATTGACAGACTGAAGCAGGAAGGCGTCGAGTCTCCCACAGTCAGCATAGGATCCACTCCGACTTGTAGCCAACCAGCAGACACCATGGGCCAGCTGACAGAGATACACCCTGGAAACTACATCTTCTATGGCAAGTTCTCAGCAAACTTTCTTCTGTCTTGAACCAGCAAATTAAAGGTCATAATATGTAACATACATTTGTAAGGTTACCAATTATCGTCCAATTTATTCAAAACGTCATTTATCTTAAAACCGTGCAGACAGAGCCAAATGTTTAACGTTAGCCCATATCAGCTCTTCTAAAAAGAAAAATGCATTTTCTATAAGGTTTCCTCTGCCTGTTTAACGCTGTGCAAGCATGTATTTATAGTAAGGTCTATGATGAAGAATTGTGATAGGGTTACTCATTATTGTTCACTATCGTTAGCAAATTAGTCTTTCTCCCTCTAGCGCTGAACTTACATGTAAAGAACATAGGTCAGAAAAAAATGCACATTAAATGTTGAAAGTAGTTTACAGACAAATGATAGTAAAGTCACTATGTTTGTTCCGCCGCTTGCTTGAAGAAAATAATGTTGTGCAGTCAATTTCAACAACGCTAGGCGGCACGTGAAGTTCACGTGATAAACACATGACAATGATGTTTTAACTTGGGAAAATGTAACGTCAGTGCAAGGAGTCACTGGGCTGTATCAAACCTTCCTTAAACTAGGAAGAGTTTCAAATCTTGAATCGCCATAGATAGTTATGATAGTTTGATATCAAAAATAGGTTTAACCTCAGCTACTTTTAAAAGATACTAGCTATAATGTAAGTTTTAAAAACATGATGAAGTATGCGGTGTCAAATTAGATGAATTACGCCATGCATGACGCTTCCAGGTAACTTGTTGTTACTGGTTCAGGAGTTTATTCTGTTATGTCGCTGGACGTAAACCTATTTGTTTTGTATAATTATAAAGGAGAGTCATGACTAAGGATCATACTTATGCCATTCTGTATTGCTCATGAGAACTGGCTTTGGCAAAATACACCTCGACATGTGGACATGACCCAAAGTGGACAATAATTGGTAGCGCACGATAATTGGAAACGCTTTGTTAGAGACTAAATGATTGCAATTAATTTGTTTTCTTGGTTTGTCTGTATTGAATTTTGCATTGGTCTTTACTGAGAATTCCAACAAGACATTTCAAAGGCAAGCGAGGCAACTGTGACCGGTACAACATGTAGCAGCTGTGCACAGACATTGGTAGTGCCACCTTATATTGTATTGACATACTGACTCAGAGGTAACACATGCCTTAATTCATGCCTCGCAGATGTTCAGCAGTCCTTACTTGGTTCATGCAAGCTGGAGGATATTGCAGGACGAGTGATGACTCGAGTGATTGGCCATTACCCCCAAAACGGCCACCTCCTCGTGGACTGTGGCTGGACAGCGCTGAGCCTCCACAGTCTGGGTCAGCTCCCTACAGGGTTTGGTATCATTGATGGACATCCTGAGCTCAAGTGAGCAATGAAGGTCTATTAACTCTTCACACAGCCACAAAATATACACCACCGCACAACACACAGTACAGCCAGTGTGTGTGTCTGTGTCTGTGTGTAGGAGAGTGTGAGTGTGTGAGTGTGTGTGTGTGTGTGTGTGTGTGTGTGTGTGAGTGTGTGTGTGTGTGTGTGTGTGTGTGTGTGTCTGTGTCTGTCTGTGTGTGTGTGTCACTGCTAATAGATGCTTTTGTATTACCTGGCAGCGAAAAAGGATCTTTGGCGAGTGTTGTAAGACTCTATCAGGCCTGGGGTTATAGTAGTGAATTTAGTGGCCTGAATGAGTAGACCTCAGTCCAGATTTATTCAGCAAAGTATCTGTATCTATATAGCCGGTACAACCGCCATTAGGCGTAACACACCAGCTTTGAAGGCACGCGGCGCAGCAGCAACTGGTTATATTACACCGAACGGTCTGTTAAACCTAGTCTTTGCATATCTGACTGCAACCGTTCTTTAAAGCTACTTAGTGAAGATGCTCCTACAGTACTTGATGACAACGAGTTCCATTCTACTATGGTTCTCGGAAAATACGAATTTTTGAACACATCAATCCTTGGCTCTCTGGTACTTAAAAGCATGACTATTTCTAGTCCTCCTCTGAGCTGGTATTAGATACTTATCAGTCGGTACGTACACAAGTTTATTAGTCATTTTGTACATCATGCAAAGTCTGGACGTTGTTCTTCTGTATTCAAGTGACATCCATTGAAGATCTGCTTTCATTTTGGTGACACTAGTCAAGTATCAAAGCATGGAGTTGAAATGTTGCATCATTTTATTATTCAGTAGATATTGTTGTCTTGACTAGGTTGTCATCAATGACCCAGGAGGTGGGGAAGGTCCATGCTGTAGAGGGGACCCTGGACTTTGACAAATATCCCATTGGAACTGTGCTCAAAATACTGCCATACCATGTGAGTTGGACTGAAGTAGTGCTGACTGCACATGCAGTTGTATCTGCATTTCTTTGTGATTTGTCTTTCCTTTTCCTGTTTTCTAATTGTTTTCATATTTCCATACCACAAGTTTGTTTGGCCATTTTCAGACCAAAAATGTATTTTGTGCTCCTGTGTCCTGGTATGAAAATTAAAATTGCATGCACCTCATGAAAATTGGTATGTGGTTACCCACAGAACTTCATTCAGGTTTTTTATTTTTGCATATACCATGCAACGTTAGAATTATCTATTTTAGGAATTTTATTTTACAATGAGTGAAAAATGTACATTTGGGGCTCCTGTGCCCTGGTATTAAAGCCAAATGACTTTGATATGGGGCTGCCTTCCACAGATGCCCACAGGATTTGATTTACATGTTTTGGCATACATCACTTTAAATAATTTTTGTTGTGATTTTTTGGATTTTTCAGACCAGTATATGTTGGGTTCTGATATCAAAGCCAGATGACCTGAAACTTGATGTGGGGGTGCTTTGGACATATGCATACAGGATGTCATTGATAACATTTGAAGACAAGAGTTCTGAGACCTCAAATAGCCATGAAATATATATTATGCAGATTATGCCTACATTTGCATAATTTAGTCATTAAAATATTCTGGAAAATCTGAAGATTGTTTCAAAGAATTTGAAGATTGCGTCAAAGAATCTGAAGATTGTTTCAAAGAATCTGAAGATTGTTCTGAAATTGGTTGATGAAGGTTAGACATCCAGGTAATAAGATACGCCAAAAAAACAGTAACTCAAGCAAGCTGGATAAAATCTTGAAACAGTCAGACATTTCAGACAGTATTCACTATCTTTCATCAGTGACAGGAAAGAACTGGAGAACTAGGTTTTATACCAAAACTCTGAATTTAAATGTCAATGAAGTGAAGACAAGTTGTAGATACCCTTCTGATGTTATTGAACATCAAATCTTACAAATCACACTTCTAGCTCTTGATTCCTGCTGCCAGGTAATATAATCAAGTCAGTTGCATGACATCATAGTAAACACTGCAAATTTGTTCGGAAACTGGTACCACGACTCTTGAAAAAAGTTATTTTGAGAAGCAAACTGAGCATAATCGTTTTTGTCTGCTTTTCTGCTTCTCAAAAGAATGTTTTTCAACAGTCACTGTACTAGGTTCCAAATCGACTACTGTGCAATTTACTTGATAACCTGGCGGCAGGAATCAAGAACTTGAAGTATGATTTGTAAGATTCGATGTTCATAATTCGATTTGAGTGTCCCAAGTTTGCAATTCTGGGAGAATTATCGATGGTGCATTTGGCATATCCCCTCAATACTCCGATCTTAAAAGAAATAAATATTGGCACACAAACAACTAACAGTCAACTAGCTTTACATATTCTATCTTGACATGACAAATAAAAATTAGCTTCAATGATAAACTGTTTCAACAGTTCAACATTCATTTTCCCCCTCAGGCCTGTGCTACAGCCTGTATGCACCCCAAGTACTATGTCCATTCTGGAGAGGACATTGTTGCTGTGTGGAAGCCTTGTCGGGGATGGTGAAGGGAAAGGGGACAGAACTTTCATGGCCTCTGGGAAGTTGTGCAACTTGACCATGACTATTTCATGTTGATATTTCATGCTGGTCTCAGAAAATGATTGTGATTGATTTTCTGTTTCTTGGTTCTCTTAATGACTCCAAACATTTGATGATGTCAAAAATATTTGATGATTTGAAATCAAATCAACAAAGAAACAAATCAATTATCTGTGATGTCGATGAAGGTTAGACATCCAGGTTATAAGATTCACAAGGTAACAGTTACTCAAGCATCTGGATAGATTTGGGAAAGTCAGATGTTTCAAGTAGCATCCACTACGAAAAGAATGTGCAGTCCCACCCTCAATAGTCGTCAAAGGTTAAAGACCTGGTAAACAACAGATCTTATTAGTCACTGACGAAATGTAGTGGAGTGGATTCTACATGTACCTGAAATATCTTACCATTTCCAAAATGAGTAATTTTGAGAGGGGTAGGATTGGCAGGGAGGGAGAGAAACATTAAAAATCGCGGCCACTCCTAGCCCTCTCGACCAAAACCTCTGCTTGAAGAATAACTGCTACCGTGCGCAATTATTTGCAAGTTTGACTATGTGGTTCCTGTGGTTAATGTCCAAGCAGATGTTGGGGTGAAAGAGTGAATTGATTTCTGACAACATAGCATCTCTGAGAAAGCTAGAGAATAACTGAATCCAGAAGGGGTTCAAGGACTGTCATGATTTACATAATTAGATGCTGATTGTGCAAATCAGGACCTAATTTGCATGACTTATGTGGAAATTTTATAAATCATTCACATTCCATAATACGACTTTCAAACAGTTAGCATATATAACTGAGAAAGAAATGAACATCGATAGATATCAAGTACATGTATGTAACATTGATTAATGAAAAGTCGATTTACGTAACTAATAAGAAGATACTATCATAGTCAATAACAGCAATTTCTTAGTTGCTGCGTTTGGAAGCTAGGTATGGTGAATATTGTTAGATAAATCATTGGCATTGACGAGAAAATGTTATATTAGCCTAATGTGCTAAGATAAGACTTTTAAATTCATTCTTGGTAACGTTGGTAGAGAAAATCATACAGCATCAATAAATATATTTTATGCTAATAAGGAGCTTTACATAACTAATGAGAAATCTCTATAGTGCCTTAGGTTAAGGTTAACATGTTCATAAATGAAGTATGCAAATTAGGTACAAACCAATAGTTGCCCCTTATTTTATTTGTAAATTTCAATATGCCTTGATTTTGAAAATGTTGGGATAACAAATGTCTTAAACCACAACACATGTCCATCATTCAAACATCTAATGTTGTTGGAAATATTTGTAGACCTTTCATTTATATTGTCTAGCCCGAGGTAATGGTAAGAAAGAATAAAACTATTTACAAATGGTAATAACTTCTACTTTTATTTTCCACATCCATCATATGTTGTGTACTAGATTGCTTTTTATAAGCACATAACACAGACTGATTATTTCTTCTTACAGTGATGCAGGTACATGTATATGACATTAAAAAATGGTACATGAAAAAATGTACATGGCTTGTCACAACATGAGGGCTACAAATGGGATCCAAATGGCAACGTCAAACTGTGATATAGACAACAAAAAAATTAGCCTACCTGGCTGTATCTGCCCAGCAGATTTTAAAGAAGGTTTTATATGTGTCTTGATCATGTTGCATTTGTACATTTATGGTCCTGTTTTTGCTCTTCATGGTATCTAGCAGTGCACTAGCTTGTTCCTCTCCCGAGTCATTCAAATACAGACAATCTAAATATAGGGTTTTAAGAGTACTCATCTTATCACATGCTCTAAAAACCTCGAGGACAGAGAGGGTAGGATGCTCTGCCGAGTGCAAATTCCCTCTGCAGTCAAGGGTGCGGAGTCTGGAGAAACAACACTGCAATAGCAGTCTGGTCATCAGGGCAGAAAAGTCTTCTTCGAAGCACTTCGGACAACCGCTTAGGTCCAACCACGTCAGCTGTGGAGCCACCTTACGCAGCAACAGGCACGTGGCATCGAAGTTAGTCATACCAGATATGCTGAGTTCCCGCAAGGTTTTAACATGGTGGGAGTTGGACAGGAACACTACGTCAGGTGGACTGAGTCTGCAGTTGGAGACGTTCAGCTGCTGCAGGGGCGACACATCCCGCAGCACCCGCCGCAGCTGTCCAGTCACCCGCAGACCGTTCAGGTTCAACCTCTGCAGTGCGGGCAGACAGGACAGGACTTCTCCCAGCGTCTGGAAGCCACCTGATTCCAGTCTCCTGGCAAAGTTGGGTAGGCTGAGGGCAGAGAGGTTTGGGAACTTTCCGCCTCCAAGAAGAGTAAGGAATGCGTCAGCTGATTCTAACATTTCAGACTTCAACTCCAGCCCTGTGAGGACCTGTAAAACAGAGGCAAAAGTGATGAAGAAAGTCAGGCAGCAAGAGTATTACAGAAATATACATTTGTATATATAGACGTATTGAACACTATATAATGCATTTAAGTTCACAGTGATTTAATTTCGCGGTAAGAAGAAAGCTGGTGTGTTACGCCTAATGGTACGAAGCTGATGTGTTACGCCTAATGGCGGTTATACCGGCTATATAGATACAGATACAGAAAATGGAACATTTGCGTGGCAAAGCAATACCTCCATTTTTCATGGAGGTAACAAGCCCTGTACTGGTACACTGTGAGATGTGATGTACTGACCTGAGCATCCAGTCTTCTCTGCAGCTTCTCCAGTGAAGAGCCCAGGAAGACTGTGACTACCCGACAAGGGTGGAGCTTCATTCCCTTCCCATGAGCTGACAATGCTTTTAAAATCCTCCCTTCCTCCTTCAGCCGTCCCTCTATCCACATGTTAAGGTACACATGAAGATCTGCAACCGTGATAATATAAACAGTTTTCAAAGTGTTACAAATAGGGATGTGTACCAACACCAGGCACTGTGGTTTAGGCACAGGCCCAGGGGGTAAAGGTAAAGGTACTGAGGTTTAGGTACAGAGGTATAGGTAAAGGTAAAGAGGTTTAGGCATAGGTAGAGTGATATATAATTCAGGTACATGTACAGAGGTTTTAAGGCACAGGTACAGTTAAGGTACAGATACAGAGGTTTAGGCAAACGTAGAGTGATATATCATTCAGGTACATGTACAGAGGTTTTAAGGCATAGGTACAGTTATAAGGTACAGATACAGAGGTTTAGGCAAGGGTAATGAGGTTTTGGCACAGGTACAGGTACAGGTTCTGAACCTGTACCTAAACTCTTTGACAAAGTTACCTACGGTCTTCAATGAAATTGTGCCAAATAGAAAATTATGCCAACTTTCCCACTTTTTGTGAATTTTCCCTTCAGGAACTGATGCGCGACACAAGGGTAAAATATGTGACCTCTATAAACAAAATGGCCGCACCTGCCACATTCTCTGACACAATGATAGGATAAGACAAACAAAAGCAAAACATCCAATTCATTTAACAAATGCTAAATCATTATGCCTGTATACCCCAATAAAGTCATTCTACTACAGTCAATACTGCCCAAGAAGACCATGCAGGGGACCGATAAAATCTGGTCCTTATGGACAAGTGGTCACTATAGACAGGATTTTTGTGTCAATGGGAGAAAGTATAATATGGTCATTAGCCAGGTGGTCCTTACAGTTGTATGTAGAGATGGTCACTTGTACCGGTTTGACAGTACTGTGCCTTCTATCTAACCAGTATCTGAGAAGGCATGATGACATTTCCTCACCTTTTGTACGCTGCTGTCTGTGGGACTGTAGTGAGGCTTCCACAAAGGTCACAGTCGCCTCTCGATCTAGATGGGCAAGATTCAAGATGACATGATCACTCTTACTTCAACCCTTAAGCGGGAATCTCACTGGACTACGCCAAATTGCAAAAGGCAATTGCAAAGTGATTGCAAAATAATCTGTGTTATTTCTTCGCATGAAATTGCAAATCTTCAAGAAATTTGCAATTGGCAAATGGGGGCAAAATGGCCCAATCACTGCAAATCTCTTTTGACGAATCATTAATATTGGTTCTAAATTTAGTGGCAACACTGAGATTTCCAACAAAGTTATCTTGTATATGATTTGGAGCTGAAACTGAGAATGTGACATTCTGGACACAGCCATTTTGTTTGTAGAAGTCATGTATATACCTGTGTATCGCACGTCAGTGTGGCCGCAAGGGAAAATTGAAGAAAATTCACAAAGTTGGCGCAATTTGGCACAGTCCAGTGAGATGCCTGCTTTAAGGTCAGCAAGAACATGTCTGCAGGGCTGCAAATCCATTTGGGGGAACAAGTACATAACCCTACACAAATATCTTAGTACCTAGTCAAACATTTGGTGCACAGCTCCAATTTTGGGAACACAAAAGTTCATATGCTCCCAGTATTTAGAACCTTATATCTGGCTTTACATTTACTCTTTAGAATCTCACTCTATGTCAGACCAAGAAAACAAAAGAAGGTTAGATGATAGATCGCCAGGTTTTTGCCAGGGCCAGGTAACCGGGAACAAATTATTTTTCGTTGGGCCAATGAACATACTTGGCAGAGCTTCTCTCAAGTCCACCACTTGCAGAGCTTCACTTTGACAGTTCAGCAGGCTGTGAATGATCATTTTGGCACGACCAGACTCCCAGTTGAGCAGGTCCAGTAAATGGCGTCTGTTTTGAGGTCCTAAGATCTGGCTGAAATCCAGGGATCTCCCAGGCCAGCTGGAGATCAAGTCTCGGATACACAGGTGGTGGGATCTCAAGAGGGCTTCCCTGTGGCCAAAAAGAATGTATTAAATGTTATTAGATGTAGAAGACCCCACTTGACTCATGATATATGATATGAGTTGTTTGCCAACATTCAAGACTCATGATATTTCTAACAATCTCTCCTGTATGAAGTATAAAGCACGTTATCAAGTACTGTAAATGCATGAATGTTCGCGGTGATTTTAAGTTCGCGGTTTCCACAGTGAACTTTCACCGCAAAACTTTTTGCCCAGCTAACGTTCAGCCAGACTCTCTACGCACTTCTGTAGACATTTGAAGAAGTAGAATCTTCATGGACTTGCGCTCTAAAAGTGTTTAATAAGTTAGGTATTACATCCTGAGCTTGGTATTACTAACAGCTACCCCCCCCCCCCCCCCACATCCCACCCCACCCACCTGTGGCTACCTACTTCAACAATTTGCAGATCAGTACACGAGGCACGATGTCCATCGCTATCTGCATTAGAGACTGGTACTTCGCGATGGCAGCTGCACAGAGTTCTAGGAGTGTCCAGAATCTGTCTTTCCCACCTCGGCTAACTGGAACAGTAGTGAACGCAGTTGAGCTTTCAAGAACAAGCCCAAACACTGCCGAGTTTTTGACTTGAAACTCCCTCGTGTCCGCCATTTTTGATACGCAGTTCTGTGTAGTTTCGCTGGGTGGCGCTATTGGATGGGCGAGTGCAGCGCCACACTGTGCCACACTGCACCCGACCAATCAAACCACGTGAATCGCATTGAAACTCAGATTCGTATAAGCCATTTCCCGACAAATCGCTTTGGAAGTTGCGTTAAGAACTACATCTGACAAAACAAACTCGCCAGTGAGATGGTGAAAGGTGTCAGTTTTCCAAAGATCTTTTCAGATTGACAATTTTGGCACTTTGGAAGTGATTGAAAGCGACCGCGATTTAACGTTTAGAAAAAAAAAACAGTTTCTACTACTTTTCTCTAAACTTTAAATCGCGGTCGCTTTCAATCACTTTTGTCAGATGTAGTCGTTAATGCAACTTAGAAAGCGATTTGTCGGAAAATGGCTGATACGAATCTGAGTTTCAATGCGATTCACGCGGTTTGATGTCTTTGATGGCGGTGGGCTAGAATACCCGGGTATAGTCTATAACGTTAACGTTATAGCTAGCTATTGTAAGCACAGAAGACACCCCTCTCCAATAGATTAAGGTGTTAAGAACAGTTGAGACAGCCTAGATGTACTTTTCGATTGGATTTCGAGGTCAGCACCTAACCGACACGACACATTTTAAAGAAGTTAAACAGGCGTTTCCTTATTGATAACGTTACCTACAAGGACATAATACATGCCCCGGACGAACAGCTTTGTTATGAATATGACATTACCCTTAAGGTCTCGTGCCTGTATTACTGCGCGTGTGCAGTCTAAAGTGATCCGGTCTAAAAAATAATTGGGTCCAAAAAGCGTGTGCAACGGTCAACTAAAGTCTTTAAAGAATTTGAGGGCTAAGCCCAAGCGTAACCCTAGCTTTCTTCAAAATGTCTTCCAAAGGGCTATGCTTGGGCTCATTCGAAAGGTCTCTTGGCCAGAAGTTGTGAACTGAAAACAGATTTCAAATATGGTGATCTGTTCCCGAATTACGAGTTCAATCGTAACCCTAGCTTGTTTGAAAATGTCTTCAAATGGGCCATGCTCAGGATCATTCGAAAGGTATCTTGGTCATTAGTAGTAAACTGAAAACAGATTTCAAATATCGTGCTCTGTTCCCGAGTTACGAGTCTTTAAAGAATTTGAGGGCTAAGCCCAAGCGTAACCCTAGCCTTTGTGAAAATGACTTCAAAAGGGCCAAACTTGGGCTCATTCAAACTCTCTTGGCCAGGAGTTGTAAAGCTTGGGCACATTGGAATGGTCTTTTGGCCAGGAGTTTGAAACTGAAATCAGATTTCAAATATCGTGCTCCATTCCCGAGTTATGAGTTTTTAAAGAATTTAGGAGCTAAGCCCGGCCGCGGGCGCAACCCTAGGTTTTTCGAAAATGACTTTCAATGGGCCAAGCTTGGACTCATTCGAAAGGTGTTTCGGTCAGGAGTTTGAAACTGAATACAGATTTCAAATATCGTGCTCTTTTCCCGAGTTATGAGTCTTTAAAGAATTTAGGAGCTAAGCCCGGCGTAACCCTAGCTTTTTTTGAAAATGTCTTTCAATGGGCCATGCTTGGACTCATTCGAAAGGTCTTTTGGTCAGGAATTTGAAAATGAACACAGATGTCAAATATCGTGCTCTGTTCCCGATTTATGAGTCTTTAAAGAGTCTGACTATTAGCGAGTGCTGTTCTAAATAAACTTTGAGAGCAATATGCTGTTGCCTTTTTTATTAGAAAATGCCCCAAATGATAGGAGATTAAGATTATTCAGTATGACCATAAATAGATAATATATTCAGATTGCAATATATATAAATTATAATAGATAGCAAATTCGACATTAGACCATACTGATTTGATTATATGGATGACATCCTCTGGGTGCTGCAAATTTGAAAAAAATTGCGAAAAAAAAGTTGGGCCTAAAAAGTCATTATGAAATCTAAGTGGTCAGGAAATCTAAGTGGTCAGGAAAGTTTTACTAATGGTTGAACTAAGAGGACATCATATACCAAACAATATTTATTTTTATTTTCGTATTTTCTTGGAAGACTTGGAAAACTTTGCTTCGGGCTTGAAATACGTTAAATGTGCATGGAGTAAGTTTATGACAAAATCAGTACGTATTATGATTAGGAAAAGAGGCATAGTATGACAATAGTATCAGATTACCAATAATTTTCTGGGCAATCTATGGCATATACTTGCTCATTATGCAGCTTCTTTGTACAATTTACGGTATCTGTAAACAGACAAAAATTGATACACATGGATGTCATCCACATTATGGAGTCAGTGTGATCTTAAATTGAAAATATAACTGGTACTGGTGATACCAGCTTACCATTAGCACCCTCATATAGTCACAACAAAATCTCATTTTACAAACATGACACGGAAACCTGACAGATGCAGTCTGTCCATGAAAATAACGCCTTCCTTGAAGGCAGCTAATAGACTTAGAAGTTAGATAATACCAATATGATGTAGCTATGACCTTATTACAGGCATGCTTCTGCTGCTATCCAATATGTCATATCCCAGCTGTTCTTTATACAAAAATATTGTATTCAAAAAATCTTTAACACCTACATTGTGTATTGCTTGGTTTACAAATTATTGACATAACTTAGAAACTGATGAAACCAACAGTTTACACATCATGCAGCAAGTCTCGCCAAAAAAAACAGACAATCACAAAATCATTACAAAACATGAAGTACGTGTACCGGTACTGTCCACTAACCCTGCAACTCAAAAGTGCTCAGCCTCTCCTATTCTAGAAGTTTTTAATACAACATCTAAATTTGTTGCATGCTAGCTACATGAACATCACTACCTAATGACAACAATACATGCTGGCGAACATGACATGATAGACAGCTTGCAACGTGTTATGAATTGTTAAAGAAAAATGTATCTGTATCTATATAGCCGGTACAACTGCCATTAGGCGTAACACACCAGCTTCGCAGGCATGCGGCGCAGCAGCAGCTGGTCATATTACACCGAATGGTCTGTTACACCTAGTCGTCGCATATCTGACTGCAACCGTTCTTTAAAGCTATTTAGTGAGGATGCTCCTACAGTACTTGATGACAACGAGTTCCATTCTACTATGGTTCTCGGTAAATACAAATTTTTGAACACATCAATCCTTGGCTGATAACTCTGGTACTTAAAAGCATGACTATTTCTAGTCCTCTTCTGAGCTGGCATTAGATACTTATCAGTTGGTACGTCCACAAGTGTACAATGTACAGCGCACCTTGTCACATATATGAATATCTCTGCAGCATAGACTTAACTACGAAATGTTATCAAATACTCGGGATAAGCCTGTGTGTCATGGAAGATCACAAAGATGTTTGGGTTTTTAACATTATTGGCAACGCTGTCGTACAGAACAGTCTTGTTTGTGGGGTCTTTAGGCGGAGGGACGATCATGCCCTGCTTGCCGACTGTGACCTCTCCCACCAGGACTCTGGCCAGGTACATATGCTTGTTGTGCTTGGTGGCAGGGAGGGAGTACTGGTCCTTGGCTGAGAAGCTGGATTCTACAGCAAAGTAGACTCCATTGCCATACAGGGTAGCTGGATTGAATAGGAAAAATAGATGGAACCATCATCAACAAAGACTAACTTTCTGATACACCAGAAATACTTGTGATGTGAAGATATGATTCTTCACTTGGAACAACATGGCAAATGTGGCATGTGAAGGGAAGAAGACGATCAAAGCCAAAGTTCTTATTTTTTCTTCCCTTCTTTCCACTGAGAATCATATAATGTTATATTGAAAAATATCCAAAAGTGGTACCATTTTTTCCACAAAAGCTCCTGTTGAAGCCATGTGCGTTGATGTGGGAACAGGAGCCTGTGGAGGTTCCATGAAACAAGCGTCTCTCGTTGTTGGCAGCCTTGTTTGTCCTGTCCATCTTTTCCTTCTTCACCTGGTACTGTCGCCATAGGGCTGGGTTCTGGATTCGCTCAATCTGTGGAAAACACAGGGTAAATTACACTAGTCCAGGAGGAGATTCTCAGAGGAGGCCTAGAAAATTTGAACACTCTGTACATGATTTAATCCACTATCATAGAATGATAGCTTGATGCCTCTCCATCATTTTTAGGTATGGTGTTCTGTGGGACATCATGGTTCTAGGACTCTTAATCTATTTTCAGACTTAATGCAAATTTATGCGAATTAGGCAAATATGAATAAATCAGCATAACTTGTGTAATTATTGTCCAAATTAAGTAAAACTTGGTAAAAGTCACAAGTGTTCCTTTTCTGAACTTGAAAGTGACTGGACGGTTTCTATGGTAACCATTGCTAAGGAAAAGCTACTTACATGGCAAATCTTTTTATACATAACAAAATTATTATTATATCTGGTTTCTCCTCCTGGACTAATGACAGGAAATGACCCCTGATGTGTTACTTTTCTTTGAAAGCAATGAAGAAGAGGAAAAAGAGAAAGACAAGACAATGATGTTACCTTGACAACCTTAGACGGTGTGTCTCCTATCGTCTTGGCAAAGTACATGTAAGTCTCCTGGAACTCCAGACTTCCCTCACTCAGTTCCACCACCTTCACCTCATCATCACCTTGGGGATCCCAGAACTCTGGCAGATCTACAGTTTGTTACAAAGTCATTGCTGGAGTCTGGCTCATAGTGACATGATTGCTTGGCTTGACTGAATGAGTAGTATAAGATTTACAATATATCAACTAAAACAGCTGTCATCAACACAATGATATTCTTGGTCACATTGAAAGTGAAATGCATATCAATTGAATAAAGATATATTTTTTCCTCTCTACATCAGAAAGTCTGACTGCAGCCTAGTTTTCTTACTGTCACACCTGTCTTTGTGTCCTTCCTGACGATGAGTCTGGTATCTCCTGTCAGGATCCGCGTCTCCTTCATTCTGTTGAAGTCCACGTGGCAAGCTTCCAACGTGTCTGGCTTCGTGAAGTCAACATAAGACCTCCCATGCTAAGGAAACAAAAGGTTGTGAGTAAAGAATGATCATATACATTTATTACATTTAGCATGAGTGCTTGCCACTCGATGATCTGAGATTGATAGATGCTTATTGCTTGTCCTCACCATGACTAATGTTGCTTCAACATTATAGAAGAAAGTTAAAAATCATTCCATATTATTACTTAATGTTCCCTCAAAACATGTTGCAACAAAATAGAACTCAAAAACTTTATAGGTTGTCACTCATTCATGTGTCATCTTTGATGAGGACCTTGACTTTCAGTCAATGCTTTAGGAGAGGCTCAAAACTATAACAATGATACGGGTAAGCCACAAACCCTTTTGGCCTGTTCCAGGACAGCATTCAGATCAGGACTGTAGGGTTGGTAGGTATCCTGCTCCAGGTAACACCACTGAACCTCCCTGGACATCAACTCAGCCTGCTGACTCTTATACTCCTTCACTGTGATCTCATTCAAAACCTGCCAAAATGAGAGACACTATTGAAAAACTACAAACATGGCTGACTTTGACTAGTGGCACCACAGATTCATCAAACAGCATCAACATTTATTTGAATCGTCAACAATAATGTCAATTATGAAATCTACAAGCGTTTTGCTTGACATTGTTTGGAATTAGCCTTTGGGCATGATTTTGCAATAAAGTTATTATCAGCATGTGCAAACCCAAGCATAATAGAGATGCCATTGACATACCTTGTAGATATCAGTCACCACATCGCTGACATCACCCCCATTGCCTTGTACTCGGATGCTGGAGTCACTGCTATTGATGGTTATAGCCACCATATGCTGCTTTTCCAGCTCCTAAGTAAAACGTGTAGAACATTGGTACTTTTCAGCAAGTGTCTTCATCAATTTGCAATAATTATGTTTACAGGTATTAGTTATATAATTACCATTAAAATGTTTGCAACTTTAAAGATATCTGCCCAGTTAGATGATGAAAAAAAAGTTTCATACATCAGACTTACGTATTTCAAATCAACAGACATTTGGTGCAGATAGCTTTTGAATGTTCAAAGACACAAGGATGATTAATAACAACAACAAAATTGTTCCATTCATACCTTAATGGTAGCCTGCTCCAAAAGAGACAGCTTGCCCACAGATGGATCTGTGATGACATGGTCCTTACACTCCCTGCTCATTATGTCCTCTATCTTCCTCACAGCAGTGTCCAGCTGCGCTTTCTTTCCCGCGAATATTTTCAGTACAATCCCGTCCACTGAGACAACCATGGGAGCATCCTTTGGGTCAAATCTAATGACCTTCTTCATCCGTTCAGCTACTGCAATTGGCAAGAATGTAAAACGCAGTGTGAAAATCTTTTTAAAAAGTTACCAAGTAGTCTCCATAAATTATATCGAATGTCTTCTTTTTGTAAAATTGAAGAGGGGAAAGAAATACATGATCTTTTAGTCATCAAAAAAGACCTTTATGTGCCTTGACAGACATCAAGAAACATACCAGTTTGTTATGTGATTGTTCTTGTCTGCATTAAGATGCAAATAAGTAACACTCCTTATGTCATGCCTATGCCTGTGCTTGATACTGGTGTTCCGGCTTCCATAGAATATTTGGAATGTATTTCGAGCGTGCTGGTTGCGACGTCGCCGAAAACTGGCATACCAGATTATTAGGAGGTTGGAATAAATGTTGTTACAGTTTTGTGTTCGAGGACACTCCCTCAACTTCTGGCGCATTCCGCATTGAAATGTATGTTTTCGCGTTTGGGCTAGTACCTCGGGTGATACGGAATACCCCGTGTTGTATTCTATATTTATAAAACATTACTTATCAGCCCACAGATGTAACAATTTGACTCCAATTGCATATCATTTCCATTCAGCACCAAGGACAGGACCCAATGTAACGTACTGGCCAGTTTCTCCAGGGCAGCAAGCTGTCCTTGTTGTCTCCGTCCCGGCGTCCATTGTGAGATAGCATCACGATAAAAGACCATAACTTCCTCTTTGGAGATGGTAGCCCTGACTAGAACCAGATTCTTGGGCTTGTCTTCGTGGACAAATTCGTCGATGGCCTCCACCATGCATGATGCTGCTTGGGTTGTCTCTATCCGTGCACTACCTGCAAGTGGATCAAAGAGATACATGATTAGCACCAATAATATCTTCCTCACTTATGATAATGATGATGAGAAACGTGTTAAAAGTGATATGAAAGCCACTTTGCGAGGCTTTTAAAAAAAAGGTAAATAAAAGTGTTTGGGTACAAATATTTGATCAGACATATGTAAAGGTGTAAAAAGTATTCGCATAAGTGCTGTTGAAACACTCAGGTAGCTTAAGATGTTACTTTTGTTTCCCGAAGGGAATAGGTAATGGTGTCTTTCCTTGGTGCTGAAACCCTAATCTTCACAACATTTCTCTTCAGAACTTTTCTGAGGTGTCTGTCTTTTCTTGTCACCATTGAATATCCACAAACCACAGAAATTAAAAGAAGTGGACAATATGTGCCAAAAAATGTAAACTAAGAACAATGGAATGTGTATACCTGTTCCCAGTGCAGGAAGAGAGATGGACTTCAGCTCCATCTCCTCAGCCAGACGTAACACGTTCCTGAACTGCTCCTTCAGGGTGTAGATGTCATCACCAGGTGCCACATGTATCACATGCTTGCAGCGCAGGTTTCCTGCTCCAGTCACAGCTACCCCACTGATGGGTAAGGACCCTAAGGGTATAGGAATGGATAATTCTATGTTACCATTTCAGAACTTGGCACAGTTTCTTGAAATACAGCATAGAAACAGGTAGCAGTCATAAGGACAAGAATGAACATTCATCCATGTTTGTTGACTCTGCATTTTAAATCAATCCCTCAATTCTGTCTAAAATAGTCCATATCGGATAAGAAAACCTTTGAACATAAGAAAAGGATCAACTGTCAATTTGACTGCTGTCGTATTTAACTTACCAAGTTGGCGACACTCAGCCAATACAGCCTGGCCACCCGCATTGAGAATTGCTCTTGGCACAGCACCTACAACACAAACCAGATGTTAGTGAGAATTGGTGCAGAAGTGTTCGTAATGACTTTTATCAGCCTGCAACATGCCAAGTCATCAAGCAGTCACATAAAGAAAATATTAGTATTCCTTACCCATGGTGAAGTCCAGTTTAGCATTGGTGGGGTTCACAATGGCATCTGTCCTGTCTTTGGCAATGTTGCCATGCTGAACATGGAGACAAACATGTCCGATCTGGACCTCATCTGTCGTCGGTTGTGGACTAGAAGAACCACTGGACACGCCCGCTGTAATAAGAAAATACTTTGAGGCCTCTCAGAAGGCTTTTCAATACAAATCTGAATGGCTATGATTGTTTTAAAAAACTTTTCAATGACCCGTGCCAGATAAGAGATAATGGTCATCACAGGTTAGGTTTTTCAAAATGCCAAACATGATTCCTAACAGTGCTTGTATATAAAATAAAGTTACAAGCAACATCACTGGAAAGTATGTGTTGCACATACATATCATCAACTGCAGCTGACAACTACTACCACAACTAATGGCTGCTTCTGCATTTACAACGATAGCCCCACGTGCACGGCATTGACTATGATGTCCAACCTTCCTCCGGGTGCAGTTTGTGTGGAACACTTGAGAACGGCTTGGGTGACGCCGACAGGTCCCTGTCGGGGGTGAGGGAACCTTCTGAGCTGGACTGCAACGTGCCGCCTTGACGCTCCAGCTCTGTCTCAAAGGCCTGCAGAAAAATTGTACATCAGTGCCTCATACAGATAACCACCAAATAATATTGTTCTAGAAACGATCTTTTGAGCTTGAACAGTATGAACCAATAAGACAGATATCAGCAGTCTGATAGTCAACTTCCCTCTTTTTTAATCATGGCTATACGATCAGTAAAGTCCCATACCTGAACTGTTGCGTGGTCCATGCTGTACACCACAAACCGGATGTCCTTGACCCCAGAGTCAAGGTTTTCCTTGCCAAATTCTAGAACCTCTGCAAACATGACCTTTGCCACCAGATCACGAGGGAAGTCCAAGGAGCCTGTACCAATGGCTGGAAAGGCAATGGACTCCATCTTGGATTTCTCTGCTTCCTCAAGACACCTCCAGAGAATGGTTTTCAAATCCTAGAAATATGAAAAGCAAAAGTATGAAAACGACGAGTTTGAAGTGTGGAATGTTGGAATTTTACTGATTCAGAGAGCAAAAGACTTGTGAACATGATCTAAAGCAAAAAGAAACTGGCAAGTATGGTTAAACATACCTCGATTCCACCCCCTGTGAGTCTATCATAGCGTGTGCATACAGCATGGTAGACCTGCTTGCAGGGTAGTTTTGCTGGGTCGGTGATGATGACCTCTCCTGCAGGCACCTCCCCAGTATGTGTGTTTGCACGGTAACACAGAGACTGCAGCTGGGGACCAGCAACCTTCAGGACGCTTTTGGACGCTGAGCCTGAATTCAGGTTCAGACCTGGCTGTGTCGTGTTGACAATTATGTTTACCTGGAAAAAAAGATTTCTTATAGTCATCTATGGCAACTTTCCAGTGCACACTACAGTTTGAGGAGTCTTTCAGTCTTTCAATGGAACATTTCATCCAAGGCAAAAATTACGTACAAAATGTCAAAGAAACATCTGTATCTGCACCCCGACCAATCAAATCACGTGAATCGCATTGAAACTCAGATTCGTATCAGCCATTTCCTGACAAATCGCTTTCTAACTTGCGTTAACGACTACATCTGACCAAACAAACTCGCCAGTGAGATGGTGGAAGGTGTCAACTTCCAAAAGTCGTTTTCAGATTGACAATTTTGGCACTTTGGAAGTAATTGAATCAGCCTGCGATTTAACGTTTAGAGAAAAGTAGTAGAAACTAGAAGTTAAATCGCGGGCGGATTCAATTACTTCCAAAGTGCCAAAATTGTCAATCTGAAAACGTCTTTTGGAAGCTGACACCTTCCACCATCTCACTGGCGAGTTTGTCTGGTCACATGTAGTCGTTAACGCTAGTTAGAAAGCGATTTGTTGGAAAATGGCTGATACGAATCTGAGTTTCAATGCAATTCACGTGATTCGATTGGTCGGGGTGATCTGGACACTGATGTAAATGTTCATACATAATGAAGTGTCCTACCATTTGCTTAGCAACGCTCCCCTTCACTAGCGTAATCTTCAGGCCCTGAGGAGTTGTCAGGGCACCTGCTGTCACATCTGGCAAGTCAAGATCTTCCACCACAATCTGCTTCCTCTTCCTTGTAGCTGCCTTAGGGGGTCCTGGGGGTGCTGTTACCTTCTTTTGCTGCGGCTGTTTTGCTGCTGCTTTCTTTGTGGTAGGAATCATCTCCACTCTATCACCAAACGTCGCGACCAAGGCCTTATGAAACGCTGCTACTTCTAAGGAGTTGATACTGATGAACTTAATTTCCTTGATACTCGTGTCGTTGTTCTGAAGGCAGAACTCAACAGCAGCATCTGTCACGCCCCTGGCACTGATCTCTGTGGGGAAACCAAAGGACCCAGCTCCGATGGGCGGCAAGGCAACATTCTGTGGTCTCAGCTCTTCTGACAGCTGCAGCGCATGGAGAACCAGCTCAAACAGCTGGGTCTCCTCCTATTTAAGAATCAAATTATAAAAGGTTACGATCAAAACCAGCTCTAATCATTCATACAATACACCAGCATGTGCTTTGGTTAAAGGAGCAAGTAATGACCATCTATACGTAAATAATGAGGATTTTGATAAGAACAAAATAAACCAGTCCAGTGAGTGTTTTCGAGTATTTTCCTTTTACTGTCAATGGAGTGAGAGAGAGTGAAAAGGGAAACAGCAACCACAATCACTGCAGACTACCAATACTTACCGATGTGGCATCCTCTGTAGTGACCTTGTCCATGGAATGAGGCCACTGTGGCACCACAGCATGCAGTATGTGTTTACAGGGGAGGTTTCCAGATGATGTCTCCACAACCTGTCCTTCTGACAAAGCTCCATCACTTCTGATGTACTCCATGCACTCACGTTGGATGCAGTCCCCACCTGTGAAGTTAACATTTAAGAAGTTATTTATATAGATAACTAATTATAAACTGTCTGAAAGACAAAAAAGCCTGTTGTAAAAGAAAATACATCATACATATTTACCTAGTATTCTAATAGATTCCCCAAGGGCTCCGGGCAGCTCCAGTTTTGCATTGGCTGGTGTGATCATGACGTTGACAGGGTGCCTTGTGATGTCTCCCTTGCAGACAACAAGCCTTGTGCCATTGTCCATGACTACATGGGAAATCTCTTCAACTGGTATCTGCAACTCTGGTAGTGAACCTGTGCCTCCTCTCTTTGAATCAGAAAGTATAGGGGAGTCCCTGCTGGATAGAGAATCAACATTGCTCTTTGACAATGCCTCGTCCAAGGGTGTTATCACATCGATTTTGCAGTGATGCATATGCTCAACAACAGACAAGAACTCTCTCCCTCCTCCTTCAGTAAAGTATGCAGGCATTCCTGGCTTCTCCACTGGGAGCTGGAAGCTGAAGATGCCCTCTCCTAGCACCTTCAGTTTCTCCACTGCTCTCTTCACCCCTTCTTCTGTGCCTTCGATGCAGAACCCACTGTCGATTCCTCTTGTTTCTCTGGAAATGTTCACAGACATCTGCTTCAGATCTCCCTCGATGTCTCTGAGTTCACTAACACAGTTTTCTTTCAGAAACCTTGCACGTCCATTCTCCATTGTCAGGAAAGTGTCCACTACAGTATTTGTCTGCAAGAAGGACTCGACCTGCTCCACAACCTCGGGAAGAAACTCAACAGCTCCAACCAGTCTCAATGTCACCAGCCCATCTTGGTCGTCTTCATGAATCCTGGCCACCATGTTGTCTTGGATACCCTTAACAAACTCTTGCCATGCAGCTGTACCTAGGGCACTCTTGCTTGGCTCATCAACTGGGATGTTGTGTTCAGCAACTGTGTTCTGTAAAACGTCCACTGCCTTCTTAGCATCGCTCTCGGACACTCCGGACACGATCACTTCCTTGTTCTCAACTGCGTAGACCGCTGTCAGGCCGTCCTTTCCAATGCAGTTGTGCACAAACTGTGAAGCATTGGAATCCTGCAGAAAGTTTTGGACATTTTGCGAGGGCTTGTAGGAACGCTGCACAAGATTTTCAAGCATTTCGTACATCTGCACTTTGACAATGTCAATGTCATGAACAAATCCCTTTAGTGTGATCTCATTGCTGTTTGCATCCACAGCTACTTTCAAAGAGGGAAACGAATCCCTCAGTAACTGGAAGAAATTTCCCATGATCATGATCTTTATTCTTTCTGGAGTCATTGCCAGTTTCTCTGTCACAATGCGCCTTCCATTCTTTGCGTCTTCCTCCACCTGTCTGACTACCTCTGTGATTTTACGTTCCACCTCATGCACATCCTTGGACAGTCCAGATATGAGCAAAGCATGGTTGGTCGGGTCATCCTCGATTACCACCTTATCAGAGGGAGGGAGTAAGAGGTTGGCCACTCGTGATGTCACAGACTTCCACAAGCTTGCCAGGACAAGAACCTTACGAAACTCAAATGCTGAAAGGAAAGTTTTCAAAGCCGTCTGGACTTTGATATCCCAGTCGCGTGTGATGGGTGCGGCAGACTGGGTCTCCTCCGAGGCTGTACATATGATTTTTGTGAGTGATATGTCCCCTTCCACTGGCCACTGCAGCCGTGCCTGTTCCTTCTCCAAGCTTTCGTTCAGACGGTCTTGGTGTTGTTGGTTTGACATGACGAATCTCATGACATGGTCATCTACAGGGCAGGTTACTGGTTTAGGAATGGACAAGGTGACAGCTTTGACCCTGGTTGCACTGCCAAGTTGTGGAAAGTAGCGTTCTACATTCAACTGCATATTGTCCAATGTGTGGGACTGGCTGACAACTGATTCCACAACTGTAAAGCAAATAGAGGAGGGTAATCAGTAATATAATATTATCAACAATCAAGACATGAGAAAAAAGCAGCTATAATATTCCTTGCATAACTGCCAAATCCTTGACTGCTAAAATCAAAGATCCAACAACTGATTTAAAAGTAAATGTACAGCATATACATACTAAAAATCATCAAATTAAAAAAAAAACCTTCAGTGATCATGCTTATTTTCAGGTCCTTGTAGAAAAAAATTGTGGCTGACAATATAAGAATGAATTTTATATGCATACAATATATAAGTGTTGTACATCAAGGTTATTAGAATAATGAAGGAACCCTAGACAAAAACTAACCACAATGGTCTTCAAAATGGATGATGGCAGAATTATCCACAGGGAGAAGGTCCACTGCAAGAACATATCCTCCGCCACTTCGCCGTTTGTTCTCAAAGTGGAGGGTCAGTGCGTCGGTGGACACATCAGGAGGGAGGTTGGAAACCTTGATGCAGTCTGCGACAGGCAGCCTCTCGGCCTTGACATCTGCACCATCCAACTGCCGCTGGCTACATCTTCCGATGAAACGGTCAAGGTCTGAAGAATACATTCAAAATAGGGCTGCATTTGTTGTTTACCCCTATTTGAATGTTATCATGTGCACGGAAGAGTAACACTCATGATCATGAGTATTCTGTCCAACATCAACTCTTGATTACCAAAAATAAACAATGAAATGTGTAAGTCAGAGAAAGGGAACCAAATGTTTTTCTCTTGTACATTAACTGCAGGAGCAAATTTCCTAGTAGCCTGACATTTTGTATCACTAACAAAGAAGTCTGTAACATGGCTATAACAAATGAACCTGTATGTACAAACCTATGAGTTCGAAGAATGTGACCAGCACAACCCCAGGTTCTTCAGCATACAGGAACATGATGTCCTCTTCTGCGCCGCTTCTGTTCTCCACATACAGTCGGAGGGTCTCTTCAGTGGTCGTGTCCTTCACGCCGCGCAGCAAGACACGGTTTGTGTCCATAGGGAGGTTGCGGTGTCGTTCTTTCTGCTTTAAACTCACGGACTTGACTGTCAGTACGAACTCATCCAGCACATGAGGACCTCGTGCAATCGCACTCTTTACAACTGTGGAGAGATGAGATGTAAATTCAAGCTTTGATAATCAAGCATTTATATTTTGATACTTCAATTTATATCACATTGTTAGGAATGCATCTAAGGAACATGTAATTTCATCATTACAATGCATTTAAAAACAAAAAGGACAAGAAGAAGTTGTTTTTAAAAGACCGAATTTCATATGAAGACCTCAGTCAAGAATTGTACGTTAGAAAATGACAAAGCCAGAACAATTTACTATAATGGTACAAAATAATACATGCATTGTCCTGTGTTTAGCAATGCATTCATGTGTTATGAAAGTCAATAGCCTGGAAACAGTCAATAAGAGTTTCTATTGGTTTTAATTAGTGCACAATCATGGAAAGTTGCTACTTCAGAATTAAGTGTTTGTGTCTCTACTACCTTGACATTTAAATGTGATTAGAGACAATGTTACGTGCAGTAATTTTGTTTGTCACATCAAAGCTGTTTTCACACTAATTTGAACTGACAGGGGGTGTTTTAGCCCCAGGGGTTTTGAACTGAACTTAATTGCAGGTCAACGGTTAAGACATATTTAGCAAAGATCTGAGTAAAGATATGGCACCAGTGTTAAAAGGAAGCTCTTTCTTCCTATTGCTCTTTCATACTGTACTGTGAAATAGCATTCACTCAAAACTAGTGTGGACCTACCTCCTTCGTTTTCGAAAGCGATGAGCGCAGTGTCTCCTTTCCTTTCAAACTTGAGAATATCCCCTCCCCCTGACCTTCTTTTGTTCTCGAAGTACAGCTGCAGTGTGTCATCAGATGTTTTGGGACTGATGTTGTCGACCTCTATGATACCTTGAATCTCCTCGTCAGTCTCGTCTGAAGACAAACGTGATGCTGCTAGTTAGTACGTGAATCAAACGGTTGACAGTCCATGGACTACTAAAGGGAAGGTCATATTTATCTACCAAAAATGTACAAGTCGACGGCCTGTGATGAATGTGTTCATGGCTTGAATTATTTTAAAAACTAAATCCAGATAATAGTATTATAGTATTATCATTATCATAGCATTTCCCAAAATGATTTACTTTGATCAGTAAAGCAAATGATCAACTTACATGTCTGCGTTTACATGTACAAGGGAAAGTCAAGTCAACTTACATGTGCAAGAGAAAGTCAAGAAAACATAAAACAAACATCAAGGTTTCCTTGTTTACTACAAAACACAAATCAGTCAACACTTACCACTTGAACTTCCCCCTGGCATAAAGGACGGCATGGTGGAAGACTTTTTGTTCTCAGTTTCTCCGTTAACAGTGACTGCTGAGTGGCTGTTGGATAGACAGTTAGAAGATGCCAGTGACTTTGTTCTGGGGTGGGAAGTTCCAGCTCCAGGTGATTTTGAATCAATGTTCACAGTCTGGAAAGTACATTGTTGAAGTGAATTGTTGTTACAGTCTGTATAAAGCAGGGCAATCATGCTCATAAATGGCATGATTGAAATGATAATGTTTAATATATATTAGGTCATTGTGACTATCTAAAGAATCAGTCCTTTTCTGCAGAAATGCACATGCTGAATTTGAACTATAATACTGTTATTGATGTATTTACTTTCACTGTGGTTTTATTTTGCAGAAGGATCGAGGGAAGAGGTACCATTGTGATACAAAACACATATTTGCAGTATTATGATGTCGAGGCAAGAGATCACTCCAAAAACCGTGAAAATAAAAGCACTGCAAACTTTCGATATCGTTTTTGGTTTGTATGTTATCTTATCTTGTATGAATGCAGATCATCTACAAAAACAAGTTGTCAATGACTTTGATACTGGAAAGTCTCACCTCTTCTCCATCTTTTTTTGTACGTTGGTTTGCTCCTGCTTTGGAACTTGACAAGGGAAGGGATGCACAGACAGGCTCTTCCAACGGTGTGACGGTCAGGGTTGTACACACCACTGCCTTCTTCTTATCCAGGTACACCCTGTGCTTTCGCCTGGTCAGGACATTGGCTGCAGCTGGACACAGAATAAAAAGAAATGTGACTCACAGCCTTGCATAGAGTATAATCTCTGGGCTATTTGTACAACATTAATGTGGCCTTGCCACGACACACTTTTTTGGCCAAGAACACTGGGAATGCTGAAAATGAAGTCTACCACAGAACCAACATGGCTCTCTTGTAATCTGCGTGACATACCAATGTTTTGTTACAAGATCACTTCCTGACAGCTCTATTTTATGAGAGAATTAGACGTTAAGAACAGGTGCTATTGAAGTGTGTAATGTGGAAACTCTCAGATTTACTCACCTGTACGAGGTGTCTACGGATTTCTACCTGACACGTTTTTTTTCAACACTGTTGGCCTCACTTTGAAATGTTAACCTAATCATCTTGATCCCATGTTCTTTGTGAGAAGAGGATAGATAATACCTGCCTTTTAATCATCTGTTACTTTTACAGTGCTTGGTTGATTTTTCAAGAATGTCCAACAATACCCTCCCACACCTGGCTTAAGTACACCCTGGGGCTCATGATTTATTTAAGATAAGAAAATGTTTCATTTTTAACTGACAAACCTTGTATGTTCTACCAGGCAAGGGGATTGGTATTGTATTTCTAAGCCATGTATTTACCATAGCCTTTCATGACCTGACATTGGTGTGTTAATCTGGAAGTGACCTTTTGACAAGTCGCACAACCTCAAATATTTGATGAATGTTTACGGGGATCTACGCCTGAATACAGAGGGTGGCTGAACAATTCTTTATGCTCAAGCAGAAGATTATGGCTGCTTTGACCTCATGTAAAACTCGGTGAAAAGAGATGTGAAATGTACACAAATGCAGCTCCACAAAGAGATTAGCCTGCATTAACAGGTGGTTTTACACATTCTCCAGGGGGGGTCTAGGAGTGGCCACATGGAGAGAAGCGTTAACAATTATGACCACTCCAAGCCCCTTAACTAAAACCTCTGCTTGGAGAACAGTTTCACAGACTCAAATAGAATTCTAACACACCTAATCATCGTAGGATTTTAGTGTCATAGGATTATTATTCAAGCAAGCTAACACAGAACCTGCCTTTTTGGTGACAGCTGAATTCTGTATGATACATGAATGACTATCTCAAGATTGCCTTCAGCTTGTAATCATAGAACAATTTTGCATACTACAAGTCTACAAATGTGACCATAGGTAGGTAGGTAGATAGTCGACGTGCTTACGTGCGACGTGTTTACGTGCGACGTGCAGCGTCGGGGTTATACCACCCCTTTCAGGGTGACATACCCTTTCGTTGGCTGATACAAGACGGGGATGTGACCATGAGGCCCATAAACAACACTACCTTGTTATTGACTCCTGATTGGAGAGCTGTAAGTGCTTTCCCACATCCCTGTAAGGATTTCTCACTGAAAAACAGACTGCAATGAAAGTGTCATTACTGGAGTAAATGATTGGCAGCCATTACTCCCTACTGTGAATACAGAAACAGGTAATTACATGGTTGCTACAACAGTAAAGGCACTTATAAAGGCTAGATAGTTTAGATGATATTGAGGCAGAAGAGTTGTTGATGCCCACCTTTAGTTCACAGCATTGGTGTTATACACATAATCTTACAAACAGACAGCAGTAGCCTGAGAAAACACCTGGATATGAACCTCTATTCTGTTTAACATAAAGACCACTGACAATAGTCACAGGTTAAGCCTGGGGGTACGTCTACTGCCAGCTTGGATCAATGCTTGTTGTCTGTACGTTATTATGTGCTTGGCTACGTTATGCGGGTCCTATTACTAGTGTTGTCTAAAAGTTGACCTGATGTGCATGCCTGACACCAGCTATGGTCCAGACTCAGACTGACAGTTGTCATTGGGAAATAAAGAAAGGGCCTGAGACCGGAAGGGAGGAGGTGGGCAGAAGTTTGAATCACCTGATGTGAATGCAGTAAAACGGACGTCACAGTCAAAGGACTCACCTTAGGCAAGATGAGTCAGAGACTGTCAGACCCATCTGATCATCTGTAGCAGACATCACTAACACCAGTGTTTAACAATCTTACAAAATTCATGTGTACACTATAGTCTAGACTGAACGTTGACTAGGAAGAGGTACAAGTTACCGTTCAACAGTATTCACAAAAAATATGATGGCGAATTAGGTAAATATTTTGTGTGAATCATTTTGATCTTTGTTTTAAAGCCTGACATATATACTAGTACTGTAGCTTCACAGAGAAAGTTGTGTCGTGTTGAACATTGGTCAGTCTTAGTATGCACACCAGACACCACCCGAGATGGTCACAGACAAGTTGACATGGGGAAGCTGACATTGAATTCCAAGTAGTGACTGGGCTGACCCCAACAGCAGGCATAGGGCACTGGCTACACCAACAGAATGGGTAAAACTTCCCCCATCCCAAGGAAAGATGTACTTGTCACTTTGTTGTGTAACAGTCTGGCTCAGATCCTTGAATGTTAACATGTTTGCATGAGTGTAGCACCTCTGATAGAAATTTACACATAATGGACAAATGAGCACTGGGAGGTACTTGTGGTCTTTTGCAGTGGCAATAATATACCACACTGTTAGTACAGCTAGAAGCTTGTGGCAAACACACATGTACAGTCCTGAGATGCTACTGGCCACCTTGGATTGTACCTGATTTATTGGTATTACAGTGTCTTCAAGCAGATACTGGGAGGGAGTATTATGTTTTCTGACACTGAGCTCTGTCCTTCCAACTGCAAGAAAAATGGGGCAGTCAAAAAGATACCATCCTGACATTTACCTGTAGATTACTATCTATGTAGGTATTTCAAAGGGGCCCGGCATTCTTGGCATACAAGCATTTGTATGTAATGCCTTGACCCTGTAGTATTAGTATTGTACACATCCAGTTGATAATATAGTATGCAACAACATTGCGCATCGGTGACTACAATGTTATGGACAGTGTTTGACGTCATTTCACAATCGCTATTATGTACATACAGACAATGAAACCACTTATTACCACGTTAAATGTTGTGTATTGATAGAAAACATACTCCTTACAATGGGGAGGGTGGGGCATGATGGGAAAGGTAAACACGTCACTTCTACTCCAAGTCTTTCGGCTGTGTACTCACAATAGCTTCTAAATGCGAACCCGCAAAAACAAAGGTCGTCGGAATATCAATGTCCTTATTATATCAGCTACGTTAAACGAGAAAATAACCACGGCTGGGTAGTGTAGACCCCTTTGATGCCCGCCTACATGATGCACCATTGCAATTATTACGAGTAACAAACAAAGGTTTCCAGTCCGTCAAGCTTACCTCCCAACAGTTGACTAAACATCGGCTATGGCAGGTATCCTCCCACCCTGTAGGTGTAAACAAGCGGCCACAGTGCTGCCGTGTCGTCAGAACAGGGCAAGACGTGCGCTCCGGACGACAGAAAACAGACCGATAACTTGTGGCTCAGTTTTCACCAACAGCCATGCAAACAAACTCGAAGTGGCATGCTAATCAGGCAAGTGCCCGGACTGGGCTGTCAACTTGGTGCGGGCCCGGCCCGGCCCGGCGCGCTG
Organism: Branchiostoma lanceolatum; assembly: GCF_035083965.1. Taxonomy (NCBI): domain Eukaryota; kingdom Metazoa; phylum Chordata; class Leptocardii; order Amphioxiformes; family Branchiostomatidae; genus Branchiostoma; species Branchiostoma lanceolatum. The sequence continues at coordinate 12,017,785 of NC_089724.1, forward strand.
GTGACGACATGAATGCTAACTCTAGCTGTGGGCAGAATTAACGCACAACTGACAGAACATGACAAGGGCTAATTTTGAAACATACTTTTTAACGATATCGGGAAAACAGTTTGCAAGTCTAATTCAGAAATGAGAATAAAGTACAGAACTCATTGCAGCCTAGATCAAGCTTCAAATCCCTAGTCTAATCAAGGAGGTTTTATCAGATTTTAACCTCCTTGGTTGGTCTAATTTTTACCCGAAGCGCTTAAATCATTGACACGTTCATTATACCCTTTGCTGAACAAAAGAAAATAACTGTTAACTATACTTGTAATTTGGGGCCTCACAAAACTCCAAACCAAGGATCCTATATAATGTCCTTGTCCAAACGGACCGAAGTAACCGGAGTTTCTAAACTAGGTCACCCCCTGTGAAGTGCTAAGCCTATGTTGTTTCATAGGGGCGGGCAACTACCTGTGCATCCGTAAATAAACAACACACATGCTGCTAACGATGTATTAATGTAGGTCAGAGTTCGTACAAGTCAATTGCAACCTGTTATTATCAAGCACAATCGGCGTATCAGCATTCCCCAGGTCTGCTGTAGTGTTAAGTCTTATTATCGGTGTCAGATTGAATTCTATGCACAACAAAAACTTCTTCAAGGGTTGGCGCACTTCAAATTAAAACGGCGACCGGAGACAGATATTCCGTCACGTATTTCCGCCGATTTGGCGGTCTTGGCAGACCTTAAGAGAATGATCTCACCGCTATGACATCGCCAGGCATACAAGACTGGCAACGTCGGCCTTTATATCGCCTATTCCCTGCCGTCTCCATTGTCCTTGCCTGGCCCCTGTCCATCCTTATCTATTCCACCTAAACACTCTGAGCAAAAATCAGAGGATTATCATAATGACCGTTGGCTCTAAGGATCCCCCCAGGCATCTGATATAATACAGGTAGCCTAGGTGGGCTGTGCCGCTCCTGCATTTACACAAAAACTTAAAAAAGAGGACCGTTTTTGTATGCCGCATGTTAGTCAAAAACAGTGCGCGTGGTCACCACCTTATTGACAATGGAAATGCGTTTAACAATACTTAGGTAAAAGGGTTTAAATACCGTCCATCGTGAAATATTCTGGCTCCATAATTTGGCAATGTTGTTGGCCCGGACGTCCTTTTTGCCAGGTATTCAGATTCTTGTCACACCGAATGGCAAAATCATGAAAATATTTAGATAATGGCGGGGTGGGAGCGGAACTACGAGGTGGGGTGGTGTGGGGCGGGGCAAAACAAATCGAAGGGAACTACGGACAACCCTTTTCAATGCCACCCGTGTAATGAAGCAGCCTGTGCTTTAGATAAAGAAGACGGCACATGAAAATGTGTTTGAAGTTATCCTGATAAGGTTAACTGTATCATTTTCGGTATTACAGTAAGCCCGTTCGGTACGGCGTGCGGCGTCCACGGACAACCACGGAGATAAATGTCATACTGGCGTGCGTCACTGCGGTATGACAACAACTTCATTCTGAAACAGGCACCAACGTCACAACATCTGGTTTATTTGGTCTAAAGACAGTCAGTCTGAAAACCAACCACCTGTTTGATCAGACTGAAAACAGCCAGCCTCTACACAATTGTTTTCTCCTGATGGTTGAGATGTTTATCGCCGAGAATTCCTAAGGTATACTCATTGTCTCGGCATTTCCCTACCTACAGTACATGTCCCTGTTTGTTGTCCCTTTGAATAGATCTTTCATACGTTTGGTTAATGTAAGCCAGTAAGATAAAACTGAGTTAAAGTGAGAACTGCGTCATGGGCATTTGTTGGTCAGCTAACACGTAACTCGAGCTGTGGTACCAAACCTTCTTGGTGGTACCGTTGGATGATATAGATACAACACATGAACTGTGTTTACCGATTCTTTTAACGTGGCTACCGAGACTGAAGTCGGATACAATCTCATTCCAAATCGTGCACAAAAAGATTCTACCGTTACCTTAACACGAGCTTATTAAAAAAGAAAAGGTTCGAGAGACATAGTACACTCACTGCCCGGGTCCTTAAAATGAACCAACAGTCTGCCCGCTTCTCGCTGGAGCTCCACACTTTTCACCGGCCCACCGCCAGACAAAGGTCGGTTCTCAAAGTAAGCTTTCAACGTGTCAGAGATAAACCCCGGGTCCAGCCCCGGCGGAATCCCATTGGCGACTATTATCCGGTCCTTCAGGACTTCCATCACCGAAGGGAGGCGATCGGTGACCTAATACTTAAGGAACGCGGCAGGTAATCTCCGACAAAACTCGCGGGCTTCCATGCGTCCATTACCGCCGACGAAGGTGTATCGAGCGTCGACTGTCCTGATTGGCCAATGACCCAGAAAGGTGAAAGTGCAGACGAGAAACCGCAGCGCGAGCGAGCGAGCGTCCCTGGCTAGGCGTGGTGGGAATTCCAATGTCGCGTTCTGCATAAATAATGCACGCCATAGTTAACTGTTTCGCCGTCCACCCCGGGGGTGAGACGGTTTAATACGGTTAGATGAAGTGATTTTCCGGGGGATTAGAAATCTTCCCCGCACACCTGGGCTCCTCGCCGCGACTGACGCACTCAGGTGGGACCACCGAAATGCGCGGCTATAAATTCTGCCGCGGAACCAATGGGCCGAGCGGTCATTAAACCAAGATTTATGGCGCTATTTGAACATGATGTTTACCGGGTTAAAGCGAACTCTGAATCCTGGCAGATCACAACAAAGATACAGGGGACGAAACAAATTAGGTAATCTACTCAGACTGCGCGTCGGTTTCCTCAGTGCCGGAGGCTTGAAGTGAAACACGGTTTTGTTTATATGTCTATGTTTCTTTGTACCGTTAATGATGTATTAAACTCAGTGGTACCAATGAGGTTTTATTGATTGTACCGCTGAGTTATCACCTAATGCAATGCGTCACGGTTGAAGAATGATTCCTGCAAACTTATCTTCACGTCGGGTAGACAATGAAAAACGTTTGGGGGTGCAGAAGTTCACGCACGGGAACTACAGTTTCTCAATTCCTATTCCATGGAATAGCTGACATAAGAGGAGTTGACGACGTCTCTACGTATTCCAGTTTAATTTTCTGTACCTCAATGTCCCTGGAATGGATACATTCAGCAAAATGCGTATACTGTCAATGCTTATAATTATGTTGGAAGAAGGGAAATTTGTTCTTCTCTGGTCAAACACATTGGCAGCATCTAGGAAACTGACAGTGAAGATATTATAACGCATATGTTGTCTCATGATTATGTAGGATACCTGGTAAATTAATACAATTTGGGGACTTTGTCACGAGCCCAAGAGCGATCGGCCACCTGAAAATCATGACCAGCATGTTCAGAACACGAGTTATGAAAACTGGAAGTTCGTTCTGCTGCAGTACCATGGGAAGCCACCGGGACCTAATCAATTCTTCATTTTGCCAACACCTACCAGCATACAAAATATCATAAAGATCAAACGACACATACACACACACGCACACACACCGTGACACACACAGGCGCACACTAGGCACGCGCGCGCGCACCCCAAAACACGTCCATCTTGGCGAAAGTAATAATGAGGACCTTATAAGACATTTAGGCAAGACTATCATCAGAAAACGATACTATTCTCTTTATTCAAAGGGCGCATTCATATGTAGGTGAAAATGACATGTCCCTGGGCCATTTTTAATGTCACCATTGATCGAAAAACGGCGGGACGTTAATAACACCCCTGGGCGGTGCACAGAGCATATAACTATTTAGGTCACATATACTGCCGGAGACGCGCATGTATTTTGTTAGTATATAATATATGTATAACTGATGAAGTATGAAAACTTAAATCTACAGCGGTAAATGGTGTGTAACACATGCAATGTCCACACTGGCAGAAGTGTTGATGGAGCTGTACATCATCAGTCACGTATGTTGGAATAAGGTCAAGGTTACGCGGAGCAACGATTCAGGGACACTGGAAACAGAACTTGGGCCGCGCCTTACCAGACTGGCTGTCATGAAATGGGCACAGTGTGGAACAAGAGGACCCCTGTAGTGGTGTACCGCTGACCCGCACATTTCACTTACACAGCAAATCGGGATATTGAACTGAGAACAAACATCTTCTGTCTGGGAGAAAAAGTCTTTTAATTCATTCATTTCTACGTATACGTCTCTCGCGACCGTTTCCTAACAATCTATTCCTTACCCCGTAAACGCTATTAAACTAAAGACTTGTGGGCTGTAGTGTACACTCCTCGCCCGGCGTTAAGATTACTTTTGCCGTCTTCTGCTGACTGCGTTCTGATTTCACCTTGCCACCTTGGCCTTGTGGCTGCTGTTTTCTTCAACAGTAGCCAGTGTTCTTGACTACTTGAGGAATCCATCAGAAGAAGGAAGCAAACAGAAAGATCTACATAATCAGCAAAACAGCATGTCAAAACGCCAACCATTTTGTAAGTATCAGGTAAATAAATATCATCTTAATTGCACACGACTTCGATACTTGCACACGACCTTTAAGACAAGGGCGTGTGCAGATATCTTTTGAATAAATATGTTTTTAACACTGACCGTTAAGACGTTGAATAGGCAAGACGTGTGCAAAGTATAATTTAAGCTGAAGTCATCTTTGCCACGTCACACAACCTTCGCAGGAGCCCAGAAAAGTAAGCTACTCAGAATCGGCGAAATCGGAGCTCGAAATCATGCCAGATCCCTGCAAGTGTACCGACGGTAAGCACGATCCGCTTCCGCCTTTACCGTAAGCTGGCCCGCAGCGATGTTATTTGCTTAATGTTTGGCTTTGTCATGTTTGGTAAGCCCTCCCGCACGTCTTTCAGGCGGTGCGATATTTTCGAGAAGGTTCTGATGAAAGTGTTTTTACATTTTCTGATGCTGCTAATGACTACCATGCAAAAGACACAAAACCGCCTATCTGCCTAGGGGATTAGTTTCTCGCCAAAATGACCGGATCATTACGCTGGATTTTGAACAGTACCAGTACGTCGCTGTCTAGCCTACCTGTAAAGACAGCTAACGGGCACGCTCACTCATAACCCTGTAGAATAGAGCGCAGCGACGTGCGTCATGTAGGAAAGATGATCATGTCATCCGGCAGATAGGGAAGAATATGATTAAAAATTACTAAGGCTTTATCAAAAGGCTGGCGCATTTTTAGCCAAGTTAAATTCATTTTATGTCGGATCTAATGTCAAGGTGACATGACGTCATTTGTTTGACCTTGCAGGGTGTAAGGGTGGCGCTGACTGCAAGTGCACGGAGTCTTCCAAGGCCTGTAAGTAAAAATCTCACTCGAGTGACAAGCCATAGGCGTAGGACTGCTGTGCATAGAAGTGCATACAAGACCTAATGGGCTATGAATGTATTTGCTGATTTGAACAGACAGGTGGTTTGTTCGCCAATGTTCACCAGTCATTTCCAAAGTTGATCATTAATTGTACAACGCAATTCTCACTGGCACAGTATTAATCATTGTTGAAAAAATGATGCAGATGTAGGGTGGGTGAATGAACAGTACAAATATAGTGGCCGGCCTAATATCCGCGGGGAGGAGCCATAAAAGCCCAGGTCAGCGGAGTTTGCGTTACACAGACTACACATGACGTAGCACGTCCAGTTCTGTACTCTTGAGCTGTCGGGTTGTCGGTGACGCTCACCGGGGCGTATAACTACACATTTCGGAGTACTTAAATGTACACTTCAATAAGGTTCCCACACTTTCGACTCCCTTCACATCCACCCGCCTGGTGACAGAATGAGAAGATACAACTGTGCTTAGTGAGTCTCGTTAAAACATCATGTACATGGCTGAACTTTCCCACGGGGTGAAGAAAATGTACACGGAACTGTTCAAGTCTTCGATAAATCCTGAAATCAACAGCCGTCAGGCCGGTTTGATGACTGGTTTTATACCCTCAAAGTTGGTGAGCTAACTGAGCTGTGACAATTGAGCGTGAGTACGGAGATTAGAAAGTAGGCTGCTGTTCAACCATGTAAGCCGCGATTGGACGCGTTTTGAAGTCATTTGCACAAGCTGAAATTCCATTAAAAACTTTGCTTTGATAACATACCTCCTCAGAACTATTTACGGACAGGTTTAATGGGGCTGATCGACCTTTTAACATCATGCAATTTGATGGTATTGTATTATTGTTAGGTGAGTCTGGTGATTGCAAGCCTTGTGAGAAGGAGTGCAAGACTGACCATGATCACCACAAGCACCCTCACTGAGCAGTGAAGTCCGAAGCTGAGGACCTGAAGGTACCTCTGGTGCGGGCTATTGTTATTCTGCAAACTTTATACTGTAGTATGGGCGAAATATATTGCTTATATATATATTGATATAAATGAGCTGGGTTACTGTCATTCTGCAAACTTAAGTTCTGTGGTGAAATGGTGTTGATTCAGTGGATGGAGGGAAATTACATAAAAAGTGTCTTAGCAAAAAGTCCAGTCATAAGCATGTAAAATTGGGACATTTAACATGTATATTATGCATGACAGTAGTTTTCTATAGGTACTATTTGGGGTATCAAACACAATGAACCTATATCCGTACCTGTGAAACATAAACATGTCATAGATCTACTATCTCTGTCACTTTCTTATAAAAAAGATAACCATGTCTTTAGTGAGAAGGTAAACAACTTATCATTTCTTTTTTCCCCCAGAAGGACTGGACAATCACATCTCACCACGCCAACAAGAAGTACAAGAAACACTCGTCAAATTCCTTCATCATTCCTTCAACTTGATAAACTAGGCAACTAGGAGGCACATACCACACATTGTTTTTTGTTTTGTTTAGAAAAGCTTTTAGTTAAAATGTGTACATTTCTGTGGAAATGAATAAACTGAAGTAAAGATTGTTCAATTCTGTGTTTTTGATATCACTGCAAGTATCACAACCACTGAAAGACATCCTCAATGTTCATGACTTCACAAACATTACAAAGCACAAAAGCACATACACAGTCAAATGAATCAGCAAAAACTAAAAATCCCACATTCTTGTTTGTTTTTGCCTTGTGCATTGAGTAGCTTCACTTTGCAAAACCTAATGTCTCACTTCTATATGTATCAGTATGACTGGCCTTTGGACTAGACCAGCACAAACTATAGTGACTATAGTCACAACTATTCATTTCAATCAATTTTAGCCTAGGTAAGCCTACGTTTATCATTACACTGCTGGTGGGCTGTCTGGCCCCGGCCATTGACCTTATTTGTTTGGACCCGTAATATATACAAAAGCTCATTTCCCCTTCCCTACCTAGCTCCAAATTTGGTGTCAAATTGACAGCATAAAGTAGATTGATTTAGCATGATTTTACATTATCTCCAAGCAGATATTCCGGTGGCTAGATAGTATCCATGGGCCGAAATAGGATGGCAAATGGATACTGTTTCTGCCCATAAATACTGTCTTGCCACCTGAAGATCTGATTGGAGATTAATTTTACACGCTAGATGGGATGGACATTCCTGCTGTGGGAGAATCTTATTTGGGGAGTTTCTTGAGCTCTGTTGCCAGCCACACAGCGAAGGACAGCAGTGTGAGCGATCCACTCTGATGAGTGGAGGCCAGCCACGTGGGGACGTACAGGAGAAGGGTGCTGATGCCCAGAGAGATCTGCTCACATGGGAAAAATCAACAAACACATCTGTTAAAGCATGCAATTACTGCCAGCAAACTAGGCCCTACAAACCTGCATGTAGCAAGGGCTATAGAAACAGTGATGGGCACCTATGAACCGAAGGGTGTGGGGAGGATTTTGACTTTGACTAACTTAATTGTTAAAGAGCAAAAGTATTGAGGATCAAAAGGAAATCAATCTCTCTGTGCTGTTGAATACCAAGAACACAGGAATTTTTAACAGTTTGGCACTTCATCCTTCAATTTGTCAATGCCGTTCATACTTCATTGTACCACTATCAGGAAGACTAATACAAAAGTGTTGCAGTATCCTTTTTTACTGTAGCTGCAGTATGATTCCAAAAATGGTACAGATATTGACATTTGCCCAAGACTGTCAAGTTTCATGCTGTAGGGGACCATGTAGGAAAACTGCAGACATACACATAAAAATGTCAGTCACCTGCTCAGTACAAATATGGATGTGTGAATTACACATAGCTTGCTTCAATTTTAAAAAAGTAAAGCATCAAAGCAAGATGTCCAAATGACTCTGGAGATCCACTGACCTGAACAACAGACATGCCTGCAAGACAGTTGAGTGCCAGGCTGGCACGGGGAGTAAGTCGCAGTCGCCGGGCCCACACCCACAAGCTCAGGATAGCAACAGCTGTAGTCGTGCCCTACAGATAATCAGGATCCAGGGTAGAAAAAAAAACACTAAGAAAGGCCAAATATATCCACTTAAATGCCAGTAAAGCTGTCTGACTTGCATGTGCTTTGGATTGGATCTGTCATCACAAAAATTTCCACCAACATTTTACTGTTTTCTCCAGCATACTTTGCATCTTAAACTCACCAGTGGAACATGAGGTGCTGGCACCACTGAATTTTGAATCATTCTTACACTAGTTGAGCAAACATTTAAAAAATATGTCAACAACATTGATTGCACAGCATTTCCTATATTTTTGTAATCAATCACAATATTGTGTAACTGAATTCATGGGGTAAGAAGAAAGTTTGTCTTCATAGGAGATCATCAATCTGCAAAACTACACATGTATCAGGTAATGTATCTGTCATTCCAGCAGTTAAGGCGAGTGTGGGTCAAAGAGAAGCTCTCAGTGAAACTCACCAGTATTCTATGGTTGAATTGGACAGTAGTGTGGTTCTCAAACATGTTCTTCCATTTGGGGTCAAAGTTGAACAGGTCTTCAGGAATCCATCTGTCCCCAAACTTGGGAAAGGAGTTGTAGACAAGACCGGCATCCAGCCCCGCTACAAAGGCACCTAAAGGCAAAAAAGACAATACTCAGCACATGAAGGACTACATGTGTAAATTTCATGACAAACAGTCTAAGCTATCATGCACACTGTGGGTAAAGACTTACATTTGAACCAGAATGAATCAATTTTCTTCCGTCAGACTGAGAGCACCCTGAGATCTTTTTCCTTTGACCTTTAATTGTACATTTATAAACTCAATTAAATGCTACCACTTAGTTCTAATGAGCACCTACCTATGACGTATTACAGTCTATGTGGATTGTGGAGTTAGTAGTGAACACATATAAAAGGACCCCGAGGTACCTGACAGTGCAGTGAAGAAGACCAGAGCCATGGTTCCATGTGCATACTTGCCAAGCTGCCTCATCTGACTCGTCATCTCGAACTGCAACAAAAACACACAAAAATTACAATCAAGTTAAGAAGACTCTTAATATTGATACTTAGTGACTACTAGTGACTCTTAATATTGATACTTACTGACTACTAGTGAACGAAACAAGTGGCCAGGGTATCTAAAAGTTTTTATAGGAACTCTGTTCACTTGAAGGTGACAAGTAGATCCTTCGTGGTTATCAAGTACAACTGTTCTCTAATGACAATGTCAAACCTTGTCATTTCATCAAGGCTAAACTATTACCAGTAGATATCATCTTATAATTGTATAAAGACATCTATTTTACTCTACTCTAAACATAAGTTCCCTGACCTTCTGCCTAGGCAGTACATGCAGCAGTCCTGTCCACAGCAGGCCCACATACAGCAGGAAGGCTGATCCCAGGTGTGCAGCCAGTCTGTACTGACTCACTCTGGGGATGTCATCTCCTGGCTCCTCCAGACCACTCTTCACCATGAACCAACCAAGCAGACCCTGACAAAAATAGTTCAAGTGTACAGGATGGAAGATATGAATACATACAAGTGTAGGTACCAATATGATGGAAGCTAAACAAGGCTAACCATTTGTCAATATCTTTCCAAGCAGTGGGTATAAAAATCTAGGAGCGATTTTCTTGATAAGCTGATTCTAAGTAGTATGCACAATCCTACACTAATCAGAATATCAACATGAATATTACATGTATAATGCCCGCACATCCAGTAGGATACTTACCTGAAACACGAGAAGAGAGCCGAACGCTGCGACCCGGGGTTTCATGGCTTTGGTGATCCATCCCTTCCTCCAGAAATAAGCAGCTGGGAGGAGGAACACCAGCCCGATGGTCCTGCCCCACATGCGGTGGAACCACTCCATGAAGAAAATGAACTTGAACTCCTGTATGGTCATCTCACGATTCTGGCTGGATAGGATATATCAAGACAATCAATTCTGTAAATGATAGTGCTTTGAACAGCAGTAGAAAAGGGCAGTAACAATAAATAACAAACTCTCTAGTCAACTTACTGTGATGTAAATTAAAAAGTAAATTAAAGTAAACATATTTCTAGGGCACTTACTACTTCCACTGTGGTGTCTCCTTGTACATCTTGAAATAGTCTTCCCATTCCTGATGATTTCCGGGTGGCTTCATCCCCTTGATTAGGTGCCAGTCGACCATAGACAGACCTGACTCTGTCAACCTGTTACAATAAAACAGGCCCTTGGATTAACAGCGCTAAGGACACAAAACATAATTATAGAATATGATAAGTTTGTTATCATGTGCAGTCTTTTTGGTGTTCTATACAATAACTCTGTACAACTACTGAAGTAGCAAATAAACAAATACATTATCATTTTCTATCTACTTCCCAAGAAGGTCTATATCACCCACTCACTCACAATACAGAAGCGCCCTCTAGGAGAATATATAGTTATTACAGTCAGAAACAAACATACACACACATACAGACAGAGACAAAGGCAAAAGAAATACTACTGAACCCCCAAACAAACAATGCATTGTATTCACACACAGAGGTAAGTAAAGTTTCAACAGTTCAGTCTCAACACCTACCTTGTGAGCCCTCCAATGGCCACAGCTCCAAACACCATCCCTGCCGAGACCAGCAGCCATGATCCAACAATCTTCTGAGCATGAGCAGGAACCTGTTGTGTTACAGGAGCAGCTACACCAGCTGCTGTTGTGGTCTGCCTGAGCTGTGCAAGTCTGCAACCACTCTGCAGAAAAGAACAGTTACAACTTACAAGAAGTCTAAGTAGATTTTTCATGGAGAGAGGAGGTACGTAGGATCACCTCTTGTCCACCATCACTTGATATACATAACAGAATCATAATTCTTTTAAATAAAATTTTGATGCTAAAAAGGAATGTATCGTTCTTTAGACATTATGATGACCCCCCCATTACATTGGGACGAAAGATCCACAGTTACCTAAGTGGTGAAAATGTGGCAGTACAACAGTCAACACTAACCTGTTTGGGTGCAGCAAGTTTTAACAGTGTTGGAGTGTTCCAGCCCCCACATCTCACTGGTGCAGAGAAAAGTGCCGCCCCTGCGTGCAGGGTTACACCCACTCCTCTGCCACCACACGACAACTTCTGTTGGTCAAGAAAATCAGTGAATCACTTAAGGCCACACCAACTTAATTTCTTGGATGACATCCGTGCGCGCATTGATTTTCACCTGTTCTAAAAAAAGTCACCTCCTCCGAGGCTACACGGAACTCCGGAACTAGCCGAGTTAGATTACCGCAAAGGGCCAGCATTGTGCTGGCTTGTCGTAAAACTTGTTATGTACTACTACAAAATACATCAACATCAAAGTTCACAAGACAACTAGGGGCATAATTGTGGATTGGTATGCCATCGACATTAGCTTGGGGAATGTTACATTTGCACAGTTTGTGTCTTTTTCTGCAGATAAGTGCTAGCACCATTAAAGCATTGGATGTCACTATTTTTACTCTATTTGGATTCAAACGTTGCAAACATTGACGTATCCTAACCCTACATGATGCACCCAATGAAAGTACTATTAGACCGTAGCCTCATCAAAACAAGCATGGATATTGCTGTACGTAATCTGTTGGGCATACCGACACAAACAAATAGGGCATCCACATTGTATAATATTCCGCCTGTGCAGTTAACGTTACATTTATTAAGGTTAGTCGATAACTAGTTGAACTTGTCATTTCTAAAGCCCTACCGACCTTTGGATACCCCATTACATGTGTAAAGATGTTCACGTAACACTAAGAATAAGAAATTGTATGATATAATCATATAGTCTATCAATATGATTATATCATACAATTTCTTATTCTTAGTGTTACGTGAACATCTTTACACATGTAATGGGGTATCCAAAGGTCGGTAGGGCTTTAGAAATGACAAGTTCAACTAGTTATCGACTAACCTTAATAAATGTAACGTTAACTGCACAGGCGGAATATTATACAATGTGGATGCCCTATTTGTTTGTGTCGGTATGCCCAACAGATTACGTACAGCAATATCCATGCTTGTTTTGATGAGGCTACGGTGAAACTCTCAATAACAATGGGCATCCACATTTACGTAAAACAACTAATAACGACATTTGGTTATCATCATATCATGTCCCAACTGAACAACTGACCATCCGGTTATTATAACGTTACATGTGTTGTGCAACTTAGTACGTGCGAACTTACGTAACATAAAAAAGGTTATTTCTTACTGAAATCTGCTTCAGATGTCTTGTAGACGCGCCTGGCGATACACAGAGACGCAGGCAGCTCCTGCCAAATTCTACACCGCCCGTTGCTAACCTTGAAAGCATGTTAGCGCGATATTTCCAGCTCAAGATTGGGAAAATTTCACACTTACAATGTTACCAAACGAATGACCTCTAACCCCGACCTAGTCCGGACTATATGACTTCAGGTCTAGGGGGGAAGTATAATCAGATTAATTATAGTATGTGACCTAATTTAAGTCAGTACTAAGGATATTATACATTCGATATCTATATAATAGAAAAATAGCTGATAAAATATTACATAATGTCTAGTTTTATGCTTAAGAATACTTTTATATAGATCTTTTATAACCCATATAGAAAGTGCGCAAATCCAATTTCTCTGGTTGGTTGAAGGTACGGACACAGCTGACCAATCACACGGCGCAGGTCACTGGATAGAGAAAGATTAAAAGGTAAGATACGAAAATCATCCTCCAAGCGGTCGCTGTAGAAGAAGGAGAAGACATATGTTATAAAACTGAGATATTCCATACTGAGTAATTTGTGTGTTCTACAGTAGAGAAGGTTGCACGTGTGGGGAGGGCGCTAGGGCTCGGGCATTGGCCGTAGAGTCACTAACTTTAGTACTGCATACTGATCATGTTAGTACTCTACTCTGCAGCACTGCAAGACAGGATGACAATTTTTTTGACAGGAGAAATGTCATGGTCATCCAATAATAGCCTCGATCTATATAACATTTTATACCTGGGCCGCGAAAACGTATCACACGGGCTTCCATAGAACATTTAGAATGCATTTCGAGCGCGCCGGTTGCGCCGCCGTCGAAAATTTGAATACCGGATTAGAAGGTTGGAATCAATGTTGTTACAGTTTTTTGTTCGAGGACACAAAACTCCCTCAACTTCTGGCGCATTCCGCTTTGAAATGTATGTTTTCTTGGGTGGGTATGACATAAATAAAATACAACGCGGTGTATTCCGCGGGTAGGATCGCCCCCCGGCCGTCGGGCTGGTACCTCGGGTGATACGGAATACCCTGTGTGGTATTCTCTATATATCTGACTAAGCCTGCCTGTTATGCCTGCCGGATAATCTGCACCCAAGTGTGCAAAACATGGCTGTTGTGTATGTTTTTTTTCTTAAGCAGGATGATCCTGTCAATAGTGGAAGAAAAAGTGTTATTGACAGGATCATCCCACAGCCTTAGTCTATACAAGGAGCCCTATTTCAAAGGTCCCCGATCTATAGTATACAACGTTATCACTGACCAACCTTCCTGACATGCCTGCCAGATGCTAGATTTTTTTATCCGAGTGCGAAAAACATGGAGCCCTGCAATAAATTACCCTCCTTGCTCAAACTTAGAAAAGTGGTCAGGTCACTATGTTCTTGCTAAACAATCTAAATATTTTGAATTGTTAGAAAGGCCACAGTTGACCATTGTCACTGTATGCAGAAGGTTAGCCTTTGTGACAACAACATGAGTGAAAACACTGAACGAATGTTCGTGTATGATTGATTGATTGATTGAAAACCCTGCCCTGCCCCAGCCTGCAGGTATGTACGCTATGGAGGTGTGTGTGGACTCTGTGGAGTCAGCTGTTAATGCAGAGGAGGGAGGTGAGCAGGATCTTAATTAGATGTTTATGATGGATGTGTAATCTACAAGCAGATGTTGGGAGACAACCATAATTACGTTTTCCTTGTAGCCCGTTTCTGTGACAAACCAGTGTCCTCTCTTCACCCCAACCAATCAAACTACGTGAAACGCATTGAAATTCAGATTCCTATCAGCCATGACCCGACAAATTGCTTTCTGACTTGCGTTAACGACTACATCTGACCAAACAAACTCGCCAGTGAGAACAACTTCCAAAAGATGTTTTCAGATTGACAATTTTGCCACTTTGGAAGTGATTGAATCCGCCCGCGATTTAACGTTTAGAGAAAAGTAGTAGCAACTTCTTTTTTTTTTAAATGTTAAATCGCGGTGGATTCGATCACTTCCAAAGTGGCAAAATTGTCAATCTGAAAACATCTTTTGGAAGCTTCGGGTCATGGCTGATAGGAATCTGAGTTTCAATGCGTTTCATGTGCTTAGATTGGCTGGGGTGCTCTTGTGTCATGGAAACGGACACTCGTCGTACAGCTTGGAAAATGCAATGTTCTAGCCTTCCAACATCTGCTTGGAGATTAAATGATTTGGACCTGATTGTACTCATGTGATTGTTGTTGTTGTTACAATCATGATTTGTTTTTTGTTGCTGTGTGATAGCACTGTTGTATAGTTTTTACTTTGATTTGGTGAGTAAGATCAACAGCATCCTTCTGTTAACCCAGCTCTGTATTGCATTAGTAAAGAATCCTTTAACGAAATCCTGGATCCGACTCTAGATTTTTTTATAATGACTGTCTTACATATGGAGTACTTCCTTGCTTTGGTAAAGGTGCATCCAGGCTGGAGTTATGTGGAAACCTGATTGAAGGAGGAACCACTCCAAGTTTAGGTCAGTCACTGTCCCCATCTAGCACTTAGTATTTGAACTGCAGGGGAGAGAAACTGCAAATCTGCAGTGAATGCAATTTGTGCAAATGAAGGAGGCTGTGTGTACCCTTATCATTTTACTCCCACCAGTTCCCTTTTTGTGCTGCAGAATGGAACCATCTAGCCTGATTTAATCAAGCTTATAGCAGCCACCTGTAACTGGTCAGCCCCGGTCCGCGGGGAGGGGCCATAACAGCCCCGGACAGCTAGCTGGAGTTTGCGTTATACAGACTAGGAACAATCATGCATGATCACTAATCAAGCATCATGCAGTCAGTCATAGATATCTTGTTTAGGTCAAGGAGGTTTCCTTGTTTAGGTTAAGATCTTCCAAGCTATGTTACAGTAGATGTATTTAATATGATTTTGCACATTATTGAACACAATTTTTATCCCCCTTGTCCATTGTGAATGTGAAGTCTTCTCCATCTAGTAAAAGAACAAATTGATATTTCACTGATATCTTATTGAAATGATGCCAAATCTGTTTAGTTTGTGTTGTACCTCAATTGTTCCCCATATGTGATTTAAAGAGCAACAGCAGAGTCCAGACAGAGCGTGTTTGCTGATGTCATTGTTATGAACAGGACTGCTGAAGGTGGTGAAGCAGAACGTGGGGATCCCGGTGTACGTGATGATCCGTCCCCGCGGCGGCGACTTCCTGTACAGCACCACGGAACGGGAGGTCATGATGGCCGACCTCCGCCTGGCCAAGGAACAGGGGGCTGATGGGATCGTGTTGGGCGCGCTTACAGAGTGGGTACCCAGAAGTTATTGTTATTAGAGCTAAATTGAGGCAAAACAGTACAACAACAAATGTTTCTCTATCCACACAGATGCATAATTCCTTAATTCATGTCCATTTTGAAATGAAGTAAAACCAGGAGTACAAGATGGAAAAGACTTGACAGAGTATGAAACAGTACTTGTAAAATTTGGTGTGATGATTTTTTATTGTATTATACATAGATCATAGATTTTACTTTCCTATTTAGTCAGTATTAATCATTAATGTATCAGTTATTAAGTTTTAAGGTTCTTTTAAACTCTTAGCTGTTCTATGTTTTTTGTTCATTTTCAGGGATGGCAACATAGACAAAGATTTCTGTTCACAGTTGATTGGTAATATTTTATTACTTGAAACAATATCACATGGATCTTTCAATGTTTATCTCTGAATTCGATGCTTATTTCTAGATCTTAACTGTTGTTGCAAATGCCTTCTTGACATTCTTCTGATTTCTTCTCAGGATTGGCAAGACCATTGCCAGTGACTTTCCATAGAGGTTAGTCAAATTTTATAATCATTTAGATTGATATCAGAAGTTCGTGTATTCTTTTATACTAAATACAGTTTTTGAAAAGTTGCTGATTGACAAAAACCATGCGACTTTATGAATCTGCTGACCAGCAGATCCATGAATTGAACACCTAAAGTGGAGGTAGCCCTTCCAGTAACATGACAGTGTGTTCTCCCAAGGGTGACTTTAGCAAAGTATTGTGAGCATGATCACTGTCTGCTCGTTCCTTGATAAGTGATTAGGGATGTCATCTTACAGACATTGGCATGTCTTAATGATTTTAATCATAGCATATTAGCCGGTAGTCCCTTAGGTTGGTTGTAGTGTAGTGTTCCTTAGGTCTCCAGGACGAAATTACTTAGGGACAGACTGATATTAAGGGGATGGCATTAGAATTACAATGTATATGGAAATGTACTGACACAAGGAAGTAAACAGGGAGAAGGGCCAGAACAATATATCTTTTTGTATTTTTTATACTCACAACAGTAAAAGACATATGTACTGCAACAATGATTGGTATGAACTATTGTTATGAAACAATTTGCACCATCACTTTTGTAAAATACCCTCCCAGTCCAGCTCCTTGTCCATCCCTTACTTCATTTTACCCATTCAGCATTTGACATGGTAGAGGATCCCTCCCAAGCCCTGGAGGATGTCATCTCCCTGGGGTGTGAGCGGCTGCTGACCAGTGGTTGTGACTCTACAGTTTTGGAGGGTCTTCCCACTCTGAAAAAACTCACAAAACAGGTAAGGTGTAGACACCTGCAGATATTTTCATTGACATTATTTAGATGACTCAGAGTCTTTGTGTTGTGTAAATATGGGTTGTTGACACTGAGACAAACAAACAATAAATAAATTATAAAACTTCTTAGGTGGGTCAGTATGTTTGGTTCATTAAAATACATGTGTGAAAGAATAAATTTTTTAACGAATATGTTCTTCTTTTTCATCAACGATAACTAATAAATCTGAAACAAGAAGACAACTGCATAAATGTACAAGCAATGTTTCCTTAGGCAGTAGGATCACTGTTACCCTTCAGTGTAGTTGGGCAGATTCTTGTATTTACCCCAAACACAAACTGTCCAACCAGACATGCAGTATGGCCTGTATCATAAGGAGACTTCAGTCCACGGTAATTAATGACAAGGTGTAACCAAACCCTCAAGTCTAACTCCTTGTACAGACCTTTGACCTGAATGTCGTAGATCATACAGATGACAGGTACCAGTGTTGTCTAGACATGAAGTCCTCCTTTTTCATTGTAATTGATATTCTAACAGTACATAAAAGTTTCTATGTTGTATTATTGTTAGGGAGTGTGAATTGTGCAGATGTATATGTAGGTTACATCTTGTGGATCCCATAAGAATATTGAGTATTACTGCAGCTTGCATATTTCCTGGACTGTATCTACATGTTACACATACTGACATTGACTTTCCAGAGGAATTCGATGCCGTTTTAAGATGCCAATCATAATTAAAGAAGGCACCTGGTGGGTATCACATTATAGTTATGATTGCTGATAATTCTTCTTGATGTGCCCCTGGGCAGAGAGATTGGGTTGTGATAAAACAGCCAGAAACACTGTGGGCATAACAGGATGTATGTAAGCAAAACAAAGGAACGGTTGTACCTGCTTTTAGTCTCCTTAATTGGACTGAATCTTACATCAACTTTTTGATAACTGTCTTAGTAAATCGTTCTTTGCACTTCTTGTGTTTTTTGGTTGAATTTAGATGTGTTCAGTTGAATTTAAATGTTTTCAGTTGAATGTAGACGTGAACTAGACATTGTAACTGAGCCTTTCATGTGTCAGGAAAGGTGATTTTGATTGTCATATTTACTTTGCAGGCTTGTCACACTGTATTTTCACAAATAGATTGTATTTCTTCACCCTGCCCTCATGAAACATAGGGACCTATTTCTGTTATTTTTGAAAATATTCCGTGATGAACCCTAAACTGAAACACTAGAAATTATCCTGCCCTGCGGGAAAGACTGACAGCAGGTTGTCAGCACCTCTGCCCCTCCTGCCTGTCAAGTTCTCTGTTTGCCCCTCCTCTAACTGAAGGGTTTCAACTTGTTTTTCTATTTCTGTTTGTCTTGTAAGTTTTGGGGGTTATCTAACCTTTACCATATACAAAATATGTCATCAGCATTTTAATTGGACAGATGGCTTGGATGGCCAGGATGTGGGTTTATCTCCTGAGGTCGGTGTGTCTGTCAGTGGTGCATTCTTCCCTGGGATAACCTGGCGACTAAGAAGTCCCTTGACTTTCTGCAATAACAACTACCTCTTTAGTTACAATGATAAGTTGTTGCTTATTTTGCAACCAAAATTGGCAGAGTGCTAATGAGCATCGTGATAGATTTGGGTGAAATGCAATTTTGTGAAATTTGCTTTGTGACGACTTTGAAATGCCTGGAATTAAAACAACATTGCCTGACCTTTAAAAGGACATTTTTTGAGAGTCACGCACAATGTATAAAGGGAACAGTGGATTAAGCCCTTTAATGTTATTTTTGGCCATGTTGGAAAATTCCACTGCTAGCTAGGTGCTTTTATTCTCGTACCTTTCTAGCTGTGTTTCCAAGATGCACGAAAAAGGTGTACTCTCAAACTTGGTAACTAAATGTAATTGTCTCTTGCCATGTGATACCAATGCTACCAAGTCAAAGGCATGCGCGCGCAGTGGATGATTGTCCAGTCAGCAGGCCAGCTATACACAGTTCTACATGTGCATGTGCATGGGAGCTGGAAGGTCTTCACCTAGCCATAGATACACTCTCCAGACGACCATCTACCGCTAATCATGTCCTCATCCTATGTGACTGCAAGGCTGCAATAGAATCAGTCACAGGTACACAGCAAGTCACTGCATACAACAGCCTTGTACATAGCATCAGAAACAAGCTACGCTCCCTCCATCTACAAGGACACACAATACAGTTCACATGGTGTCCCGGTCACATGGGCATACCCGGCAACGAGATTGCAGACAAAGAGGCAAAGTTAGCAGCAGCTGAAGCTGCTAACACCCAGATGAACGCATCATGGACAAGACAACAGGCCACGAAACACATTGAAACTCAAGCACTCATGAGATGGGACCGAAGAACAAAGCTGAACACAAAAAGCGAACACATGCAGAAGATAGCCATGAACATGAAGAAGAAAGGAAAAGCACTTGGAAAGAGACGCACACAAATCAACATCAACCAAATAGTCAGTGGCCACACAAAACTCAATGCCTACCAAAACTGGAAGAACCCTGAGACGTCTCCAAACTGCCCTAACTGCGACGCCCCGGAGACTACCAACCACTTCCTGTACCACTGCGCCCGCTATGAAAGGGAAAGACACCAAATGCTGCAGGAGATCGAAAGTACATACGAGACCTACGGCACGCCAGCGGAGAACAGACACACGGACATCGTCACTCTAGCTGGAATGAGAGAAGACCTCACTGACGTAATCAACACACAGATGTACAGAACATTCTCCCAGTACATCGAGAGCACTCGCAGATTCGACGTGCTCAACTGAAACACATCCAGCAACACGCTACCTCAAGTCACCAAGTGCTAAAAGCCTAGCGAGAAATCAACAAGAACTGAAACCTAGCGACCAGCACAGCACCTGGAGACCATGTCTAACGAAGTAATAGACGTTAAACAAGGACAACAACAACAACAACAACAACATTTGTAGGCTGATTGTGTAAATGTGTAATGTCTATAAGCAAGGTGGTTAAACTCCTTGCTTTAAGCTTGACTGAGGTGGTTGATAGACAGTATACATGACAATGAGGAATAAAGTACATCAGAGCACATAGTTCTATTGTAGACCTCAGGAGCTCATCCAAGTTTGTAATACTGTGTCTCTCTTTTGTTATCAGGCCAGAGAAAGAATCATCATAGTACCAGGTAAACAAAAACTATTTGAACATTTATCTGTAGTAGATCATCCTGGCCAGACCTATGCATTTCTGTAGTGATTGATTGATTGATTGATTGATAGATAGATAGATAGATAGATTGATTGATTGATTGATTGATTGATTGATTGATTGAAAATTAAATATATAGGGCTACCTTATGACCACATATTTTCTGTGTAATGTCCTATTTCATTATAACCATGGAAGTTAAAACTTATAACCTGAATACCAAAATCCCATATTTACTGGACACTGTGAGGTGTAGACATACATGTGACATGTGGTTGTTTTGGTTTGAGGTGGAGGCATCAATGAGAGGAACCTGCCCAGAGTGCTGGAGGGGACAGGAGCCAGGGAGTTCCACTGTTCAGCCAGCAGCTTCAAACAGTCAGGCATGGTGTACAGGAACACGGCTGTGTGCATGGGAGGGGCGCTCAGACCACCCGAGTTTGGGTTCAAAGTGGCAAGCACAGACAGAGTCCGGACATTGAACCAGATTGCTAAATCTGTTACACAGTAGGGTGTTTATTAAATTAGAATAATGAATTACTTTTACTAATGTCCTTGTTCTACTGTAGGCCTAGCCACGGCCAGACCACATAGAAATATATATCCATACACTATTGAGATTACACAGTCTATTACTAACCAAAAAACAACAATGAAGATATGACCAATAAATGATATACTGGAATAGAATCACAAGCTACTGATAACATTTCATTATTTATTTGATCTAACACTTCAGCAATCTAAAATCTATAAGGATTTCCTTATTCCCAGAAGGACTGCCCTCCAAGCATAAGAAGCAACAGCTCAGTTGCCATCCCTTCCTACACACAATTTGTAAGAGCAGGCGGTCGCCTGCAGCAGCTGAAGTCAGCAGGTGTAAGCCCAAACTAACAATGACGTCTACCCTGAACAATACCGGTTGAATGACCTTCTCCAGTCCTCTCAGGCTGAGCTCATGTTCCCCTCACAGAAGCCTCAGCGCCTGGGCTTCTTCATTCACATGTTCCGTGTATAACACTGACCCGACATTTAGTCCAGGCATTTCCCCTGCAGATCCCACAGGCAGAGAGTTAACCCCCTTGTTCCCTGTCCCGGCCCTCTTAACCTATTAGACCCGTGATGAGATACACTGCTGGTCTTGTTGTGATGACGGACCGCAGGACGTTGGAAGATGATTTCCGTACGGGCAAAACTTAGGAATCGAAGCCTCTTCGAACCTCCGAAGCTTTTCAGTAGAGTAGACTAAAAGTCACATCTTCAAGTAAGAATTGGTCAACATTTTCTTTCTTGGCTGTCAACTTCGACACATATCGGTTTGTTCACCCGTCCATCATTTTGTCAGGTTTCAAACATCTATACCGGTGCCCATAGGAACGCTTGTTTGTTTCCTATTGTTCGTGTGGAGCACCTGTCGGTGTGTTTGTTAAGAAACTTTGATCATCCCAAGATTGAAAGTTTACGCCTTTTTTCGCATTGATCGTGAAACTAGAGATGACGTGGTCTTTTCGAATACACGGTAATCCGTAATGTAAAGACTCTTGGGGAACAATTATCAAGTTCCTAGGCCTGGATTAATATGAGACCCAAGATGGGCCACCGTCGCTACTATGCTAATGATATGATTTGGTATAATGGTTCTTACTTGTATAACAAAATGGCGCAATGTATAATGATTATGATCAGTAGACACGAGAATTAAGGGTTATTTTCGTGAAGGTGAAGCCAAAAGTTCCCATTCGGAAGTTGGTGTCACTGGCAGAGTTTGACTTTATTTATTTTTTCAAGCTTAGCGGTGGAAAAACGGGACCCAGATTCCCGCCCCAAACGCTTTGGGAAGTAATGAGATATGAAAGTAGCGTGACTTACTCAGATTTGTCTGGCTTGCAGGGATCATGCCCCGGAACCTTCCGGAAACACTTGAGGTAATATCTTTCTATAGATCAGAAATCCAGGACACACATTGTTTGACAGTTAACGTTGTGATATCTTCGGGCGGAAATCTAAACAGGTCTCCCTTCCAGCCACCCATCTTTTTATGATATGAAAATAGAGGTGGTCTGATTATCTACAACTGAAATTGCAAAAACTGTAACAGGAAAACCTCTTCTAGATTTTCCTTCTATCTTTGACGATAAATCACCGTTTAGCGTGATACCGAGCCAAAGTTCTTGTCGGTAGGGCTAAAACAGATCAAACGGTTATCTTTGAGTCAAGACACCGTTTAACTCGAAATTCCTGCCTTGACATGTAGAACAAGCCACATTCTAGGGTACTGCCATGTGTGTGGACCACTCACAGAGATTGTTTGATACTGTACCTTTATCAACTGTACAGGTGCAGTGGTCGGAGTAGATCTTTTGGGAGCGACTGGATGATTTCAGGGCTGTTTGCGGGAACGAAAAATTGAAAATGTATGTCAAGAAATATACACCCACCGATTTTGCTCATGATACATTTTTGTAACGTTTTGTGTGTTTTGTTGTCTTTTATATCATACCTTTCGTCCCCGCAAACCGCCCGGCCGGGCCCCGGTTTGGAAATGTGACCACGGCCCCGCAGATGATATATAGAGACCTACTGTTAAAAAGAACAGTGATGGCATGTTTTGAAAAGAGTGAGCTAGATGCCGTTTCTACAAACCATTAACAATGTAACCGTATTGTAATTTCTAACCCAAAGTCTCCAGCCCCGATCTGAAGCTCCAACATCATGTTCTAAGACGTGACTCATACGTTCTTAATGCCCATTTGCACATGACCAAATGGTCTTAATAGTACGCTTATTGTGCTGGTGCTCTCCTGTGCCTCTCCTGATGATAGCGGGTTGCCCGTCGGGCCCAAGTGTCCGTATCCGTGACGCACGTCTCTACGCGGGACCCACGTGTGTCCGATCCTGCATCGGCCTCGACTGAGATTTCCTCCCACC
Source organism: Branchiostoma lanceolatum (assembly GCF_035083965.1). Lineage (NCBI taxonomy): Eukaryota > Metazoa > Chordata > Leptocardii > Amphioxiformes > Branchiostomatidae > Branchiostoma > Branchiostoma lanceolatum. The sequence continues at coordinate 12,041,139 of NC_089724.1, forward strand.
CGCCGCTCTGTTTACTGGGTAATTGGCGATTATTTCAGGGAATTAACAGTTTTAATTAAAACAGCTTGGCGGTGTGCAAAACAAACACAGGGCGGATGATGGAGGCTGGGGACGGCCCATTTGCCGGGTGTCCGGTGTTGAAAGCTGGCTGATAGCTGGAGCCAGGAGGAGCTAGCTGGGGATGCTATCGCGCTGTAGAACACGGTTTCTCCTGGACGCCTCCGCCCATTCGGTACAATTCTTCTCACTTTTCAAACTGATTTCCAGTGTCGTCCTTCAATCGGACCATCGTAGGGTCGTGATCCAGAACTACAGTGCTTACAGTAAGAAGAGAATCTGACGGTTATGATGGAAGATGGAGGCTTGTGTTGTGAAGGTCAGCAGGTGTGCGAGCGGTCGTCTCCTGACGATTGACAGGTGTCAGCTGCTCAGACGTTGCGAAGGAGGGGGTGACGTGAAGATTTACTAATTTGGAAAGAAATTAGGGATGTCGCTCCCTATTTTTCTGCAAGTTTATAACATCTCCGACCGCAGCAGTGACAGTTATCGAAAACTCATACTACAATGTGCAATATGTGGCCTGCACTAAAGACTCTTATATCGCACTGTGAAGAGTAGGTGTACTACTGATATGATTAAAAGGAAATGGATTGTATATGGTGTTAGCAATATTTGACATCATGAAAATTTGCAAGGGTAAAGGCCCCCTCTCATTGGGCTGCGGTACTGTGGCGGTAGCGTGCGGTAGCGTGGAAATGGCTACCGCCGCAGTGCCGTGCACAGACCTCGGCGTACCGTCCTAGTGACGTCCCAGTGCCGTACCAGTGCCGGTCCACACCGCCGGCGTGCCGGTTGAAATGGCGATTTTTTTCAAATTTTGAAAAAAAACGCAAGTGGCAAAGTGCCGCGCGCTCGCCGGGAGCTTGCCAGGAGCTCACCGCGCGCTATTGTATAAAAAGTGATATGTCAGTTTCAAGGTTATACGTATATTCTATAACATATTACCTTTGTTGCACCAAGTGTCATAGTGAAAATCCTTTTATCATTTGAAATCAGTTTTTGATGCATTTTTCTATTGATTTTGCATTGTATTTTGATCCATTAACAGCTAGCACTGCGATTTCTGATTAATTGAAATCACTACCATCAAAATACAATCGGCCCATTTCCCTACGGCTATAGATCTGATTAAGAGTTTGGTTGAACCTATTTACTACATTGTAGTGAGGTTGATGATTGTAGCTGTAGAACTTCTGATATTTTCATTGGGATATTGCTTTATCCCACTGAAAAGTAGATCATTGTACATTTATTCCAGTACGGAAGTTGATAGACTAGTCGCCCAGGGAAGGAATCAGACCACTCGTCTACATGCACTCGCCCCGCTCTTGTGCCATTCAAGAAATACAGTACAGTGATAAATTGAACTTGATATACCAGTCAGGCACTGTATCGCAAATTCTCAATGTTTCGCCGTAAGGGGTGAATTGGAGGAATTCCTATTTATCGCTGATAGTCAAACACAGTTGATTAGATACTCTCGCTAAGATTAGATAATTTACCTACTAACAGGATTATTTTTGAAAAACATACGACATCATTCGAAGAAGAAAATGACTGTCAATACCAACCTTTTTGGATATACATTTAAAGAAAGTGTGAAACTCACGTTTCTCCTTGGCTGGAGGGAACCACTTAGAAATATCAGTAAACTCCACACATTTTATAAAATCAAAAATCACTTTGGTAGGGAAGACTTTATCACATCAATTCATAATAAACCGTTTGTAAGAAGTAACTACACTGAGAATCAGCGCACGTTATCTAGAAGTTGAAAAGGATCGACACCACAACACACCAGGCACCCACAGATTGTGTCCCACATGTAACGAAAATATTGAAGATAAATTGCAATTTGTGATGGCCATGGCCTGTCCCACTTATGGCAAGGAGAGAGATGTGCTGCAAAGTATTACTACTAAGACTAACTTCACCATATCTGGTACACAGAACGATGTATTGTTGTCATGTCCAACTCCTATACCACCTACATAGGTCAATTTCATTATACTTCATCCTTAAAGCGAGGGAAAAATAATCCATACATGGCTTTATTGTAATTCATACACTGTTATCGATAATGTTTTGTACTTATAATTGTAGGATAGGTTAGCCTTGCAGTATTGTTGATTCAGTGCCATATATTGTACCATATACGATTGTCGAACAATAAAGTTCATTCAATAACTTGCTCATCTGGGCTTCAAACGCAAATGCGCCGCGCGTCAGTGAGAGTGCAAATGAAAATTGGTGAAAGAAACGCGACGGTGCCGTAGAAATCTGCCGTGGCAGTGCCGCCGCAGTGCCGGAGCCCAATGAGAGGGGGCCTTTAGGGTAATCGTACATGTTGCAGGAATGAGTACTTCGAAACAGTGCGATCGATCATTCATCTTCCATGTCATGTACATGATGATAGATATACTGTAAGAGGCTCGGATGAGCAGTTATAGATTGAATCATTATTCACCCATGTGTTGTCCCTATCAAAGTTCCGCTGATGTTTTGAATGTTAAACATTCTCATACGTCAAAACTGGAGCTTCTTTTCGTCACCCACGCAGCGGTGAGATTGAGAGCCCGTTCGGCAATTACGTATTTACTGTAAACGTGATTAAATTTGTCTACAAACTGGGGGTAAACAGCGACCTGTTTACATCTTACACCTCAGGTCTTGTTAGTGTCTGAATCCAGGCCGTCGGTGGGGTCAATATGATGGTTTCTGTTGGTGGATACAAAGATATTCAGTTCAGACAATTGTTACTGCAGAAGGGTGGGGTCAGGCACCAACGTCCTTTTAAGTCGGTACTGAAGATTTTCAAAATGGTTTGTTATCTTCCTCTCCAGGACACAATAATGAGAACGTTTCGTATTTCTACACTTTCTTCCTCCTAGTTTCCTTCTTTCAAGTAATTTTCAAATGAGCCTCGTTCTTTTGCGTTTGATGCAATAAAGGTGAAAAATACCGCAGATTATTCTGTGCGAGGACATAGTGTATTTATCAACTGATGTGAAATCTAGTTGGACATGTCCCTCATACTGATTTAGAAAGTTCATGTTTGCATCTGAAAAGATATGATATCCCCTAGATGGTACAAAATTGTAGTTTTGTGTCAACTGCCAACAATCATCATTTCTGACATGCACTTGCGTAAGCTTTACGCTTAGTCGGGATATTCTAATTAGAATGATATTGGATATCATATTGACATCCCACCGAATGATAAACCGGAAGTGTGCCAAGCAACATGAGTGCACTTCTTAATCCAAATGTTGATATTTGCATGTTGATCACTTGTGTACGGAAAAACTGTAATCGACCGTACTGTGAGTATGTATGAATATAGATATTGCAATGTGTAATAATTTCATACTCGTACTCAGAAGGCGTCATGAGTTCAGACTGCTGATTTCCCAAGTCCCCCTCCATCTTTTTCTCGTTCAGCTTCAACACAATATGTAACGTTACAGCACCAAAGACGTCAGATTTCATCCAAGCCCTTGGCCAACCACCAGCTAAACCGCCGGCTCCCAGAGGAAATCATAGTCTCTGCCCGCCCAAGTCGAACCTACACCGAGGGACCCACCACCCGACCGGCCGAGATGCATGATGCAGTTGGAGATTCAGTAGTTAGCGCATTCTGGAGGAGGTCTGGGGCCTTAGGCGTGGGAAGTGGGGCGTTTGCTTACACACTGGACCAAACATGATACGGAGTCGGGGCTGCAGGACGGTGGTCTGTGGATAAAGTTATTAGGAGAAGGCGGAAGGTTTTAATATCACCGTCAAAACAGAAGACCAGATGGGGGAAAACCGACACACAGGCCTGGGAATTGTCATGTTCGTCTTATCGATCTCCAAGCAGATGTATGGATCGTTTGGTACGATTTTCGAGATAGCGAGGCGTCACTTGAAGTTGAAGGACGTATGGAAATAGTTTGCAGCATTTCTACAATTGCAGCACATACAGCTTTACAATGAATGTGCAACACTGAGGCATTCGACTTGTACTTGTCCGTTTTTCTTAACATGGAGCAAGCCCTTAATCATAAAGAGTACACAATATCAGGGGTGTAAAAGTCGTATTATTCAATTTGATATATGATATGCTTGACGACAGTGCCATGAAAAGTTCACTGTCATTGTACACATAATACTGACGCCATACAACATTAGCAGCCATGTTTGATCACGTGTGCGGTGACGCAATAGATCTTGAAGTTCAGCATCACCAGATTGTGTTTTAAAACTTTAAATTTTAAGTTTGCAACAGGATTGTTTAGACGCATGAACATTTTCAATGCTCTTACATATGCAGCATATGCCTAAATATACCATATTCACAGAACACGTTTCATCCACAGTTTAAAAATAAACGTTTTGTCATGGTCAGTGAAAACACGTAAAGGAAACAAAGACGTGTTCAATATCCTAGCTGCGCCAGTTACTGTAAGTTGCACGACCCCGTAACGTTGTGTTGGTCCAGTCCTTTCAGCTTTTCTGCAACAGAACAACAGGACCGGCCATCCGATACCCGGACACCTGTTACCCACCCCTTTGTTGTGTTGCTGTCGTTGTCTCACTGTTACAACATGGCGGAGGGTAAAGTACACAGTAACCACCTCCAAGGACGCAATCATCCAACGTAGTTGCTACTTTTGCACCATTTTTCCTTGACCAGACTTTTATCTCCTTTCTTACACCATCATTGTGTTCGTCGTCCCCTGCCGTCTGGTCTAGTCGTACTGTTTTTCACCTCAACATGACGGAGAGCGTTTAAATACAAAACAGTTGTGCTAAGTAACGTCGGTGAAAGTCATCTGAAGAACGCTTGGTCGTTGCTATCGTCCCTTGGGTTGACGACATCAGACTCCGCGGTCTTGGACCGAGCGCTGACTTTTCTCTGCTGCTTGTAGATCAGCAGAGTCCTTAGTTGTCACGTGACATCTGGGAGGGACTTGTCACTTGTCCTTGTCTCTGTGTCACTGGTGTTATCAATGGGCGGCTCTTCCATTTGGGTGAAGTCACCCAATTCTTGCAACCACTTCATAATTCTCTGCGTCTTTTCTCTGGACTCACGGTTGCCTGATTTCGATCTCTGCTTCAGATAGGCCTCTCTTAAAGGCACGTAAGTGGACACTGGCGCCGCTATTCTGGCCGTCCCTGTCTTCAGTATCTCCCCATTACGTTTGTGTGCGTCGATTGGAGGCCTCTTGATTTCCTCGATTCTAACGTCCGAGTTCGGAACAAGGCTGATCGTTTTCTCGCGGTTTCTGGAGTTTGGGTCGTCAATCCCAGCCGACATCCAGGCTGCCAGACGGTTTTTGGGCTGGGATGGCGGAGTGTCTATTCGTTTCTGGGTGATGACGGCAAGGTGGGGAACGTCTTTCGACGCACTAAGTGGACTCTTCCCACTGTCTTCAGAGGGCTGTGCGCTCAGCCTGACATGTCTCTGTACCGTTGGCGCGGGGTAGATTTTAATTGTAGGTAGCTGGGGTCCCATGGTGAGAATCGGACTTTGTCGATGTTCCCCCATGACGTGTGGAAGGCTGCCAGACTCTCGAACCCTCTCAAATGTGTGAGCCCGTCTCGATCGGAAGGGAGTTCTGTTCTGTGGTACGTCCGTCACAGTCCCCAGGACGTTGACGTCGGGCACGATGCTGGTGTAGGACACGGCGCTGTCGCGTCCTGTCGCCGTCCTGGCCGTGAGGATGGGCTGCGACCCGGGCCGTAGGAATCCCTGCAGTGATATCGGTTCCGAACGGCTCCGCTTGACCTGATACTGCTGTCTATCCATGATCATCGCTGCCGTAATCTCGGCCATTAAAAGTTCACACTAAACTCTCACCACAACGACGGTTCCAAACAAAGGGGTGGGGTCGGTCGCCATGGTTGCGTTTATCCGGAGAAAGTCTACCCACCTTGCCCTTCTCGGGTTGCCCAGTCCCATTTTTCCTCCTCTCCCGATCGACTCGAATCTAAATATTTACAGAAGCTCACGATAGCAAGTGAGACCGCGTGAAGAGGGCCGTTTGTATACGTTTACTGTAATCTTTGGATCACTAGGGTGAAAGGGGATAAGTTACCAAGTACCGCGCGACGAATAGACTAGCAGCTCACTCACATCGGTCTTGCAACAATGCCAGAGTAAACACCGCGACTCTTTTATGTTCATTCATAGCCCGAACTTGTGAAGGACTGAAATTACACTCGCTTTGTGAGAGAGCGGTGTAATGATTTCCACCGTTATAGAAGAACGAACCGATAGAATGGTTAGAACGTTACAGGAGACGCCGAGAACCAAGAGACAGCGATATTGTTTGCTGGGCCGCTGCCAAACTTTTCTGAAACAGGCTGCATAAGAAAGCGGGGATCGTCGACGGAAATGTGTGCAATTTTTTACTGGGACTTCTTACTTGGTCCTCAGGCACGAATGGAAAGTAAAACATATCACCTTTTTTTTCAAAGCAAATTCAACCTTTGGCTGCGATGTATTGCGGTTGTAAGCCTTCACATACAAATGCACATCTCTACCTGCTTGGCGAAAGGTACATCAGTTTAATACATCCAGTTTCTTCACGTGTCGCTCTTCTCATGGCAGGGCGATATGTATGTTGTATAAGTGACACCAGTAGTAGTGCCGTTACATCAGTCAAAAGATTGTTATTGCCGGATTACAGGTTGTATCACTTGTGTTTCGTCTCCACTGACAGGTGTCCATCCGGTCCTGCCAAGTTCTACCACCAGGAAACAGCGCCCCCTATCGGCTAGGAAATATAAGATGGTTGAAGACCGGGCCTTTTATTGTAAGGGTTGAAATAGAAAGACGGGGAATCGGGTGTTGATATAAACATGCGGCTACATTGATACAAACCTTGTAATCATTGAGCCGTGACGGACCGTAAACATGTGAAGGGCCTTTGAAGGGGGGCTGGCTGGCTACAGACTCCACGTGCCTTGTTTTGTGAGTTGTGCCTCTGCGGTAACAGAAAGCAGTTGCATGTAAACAGGAGTGTACGTGTTATAAGCACTGATGCGTGGAACTATGTCAACAGAAAGGGGAGGGACATGATGTAGGGAGCAAGATACTGATACAGTATATATAGGGGCTCTGCGAGAATATACATACTGTTCTGTCGAGCTGTACCTTAGTGGTGTACTAGTAGTAGTCTTTTTGTCGCGCACACTGAAGACGTGGGGTGTCAGAAAGCAGTAGGAGTTGGTGAGAGGAGTCATTCAGTGCGTCTTGGTGTATATAGGCGGCGTCCATGGTATTCTAGTACCTACAGGCAGTATAAAAGAAACAAATGGTACTTGGATGATAAACATGATACATCTCATGCCCAAGTTGTCCCAGATGATGTTGTTTTACCGGTCCGGTCCTTCATGTGTCCAAGAGGCCGCGGCAACCCCTCCCCTTTCCCCTCTGTTAGTACTCATCGTACATCTCCCAGTAGCCGTCCTCGTCAACTCGTGTTTTTTCCTGCAACAGGACACGTCACCACAGGTAAACAACCGGGCCATCCTGATAGCCTTCATCATCGGCCTCTGCGTGCTCATCTTAGTGGAAGGAACAACAGTCCGCAAAATAACTTTCCCGGTATCAAATTATGGCCTTGTTATAGTCTAAATAAAAACTGTCTTGGGCAGTCAGCGGTTGGATCATAGTCTGAAGCGTCGAATTTTTAATATACTGTATCGCGTTGGTATTGATATCTATGGCGACAGTGGTACATTCATACAAATTTTCGTTCAAGTACAGAAGCGAGCAGCACAGTCAGGTCATTTGGTAAGAGGAGAAGAGGAAATACTGGTTACCCACTTTTCGCCCGGTCTCTCCGTTGGTCAGTTTGCGGGGGACAGGAAGGGACGAAACCTAAATCATTCAGCAAGATTCAGTTACCTGTCAATCCAGTGTGTTCAAACACCCCATATCAAATAGGAGTAATACTGAACATGTGGTTATTGCAATATTTCGAACGTTCTCGGTCTCAAGAATGGGTTTCGGGAAACTGATCCAATAGCCGTAGCTGTGTCCAAGATCACATGACCAGACGGTTAAGACTAACAGCTTAACTGCTCTTCAGAACTGAGCTGGGGACATGTTTGTTGATTAGTTTGTTGATCATTAAACATGTGGTGTTTTCCTGAATGCTGTGATATGTCTCCCTGATACTGACATGGGGTATTCCTGTCAGCGATATGTCTATCAAAGGATTGGAGCAACGGCAGGCAGGACAATTTGAGTTAGTGTCATGTCTGTGAGATGTGTGTGTGTTCAGCGCATGTCTTTAATATGCAGGCCTTTTGGAGAAATCTCCCCTTTCATTTCCAAAGCTTTTGCTTTTTTTGCACAACTTTAATATGTGATGGTTTTCCATTAGAACCTGATTGGAGATTGAGCCAAAGGCGCCCGGTCTAGAACATACTAGGAGAGCTTGCTTGTATGTATTTTCCGTCCTCTAGATTGGATCGCCATTTTAAGATAATTGTTAAGTTCAGCTGTACATTGACACTGTTGTAGTGAATGCATCTAGTCTACACTTTCCTACCCTCAATTTTGATACATCACACGTAGAACGTTAACTTTAGAAGTATCCTCCAGTGGCTCTTTTACTACAGGTGGACACGTTTAGCAAAGCGTTTTCCACAACGAACAGTCGATTTAAAAACAGATTAAGAAGAAACTATGCACCTACAGAAATAAGGCATTCACCAATTTTCCCTGCGGTGAACTTATGTTTTTCAGTGTATAATAGCAAGTAAGTAAGTTTATCAATGATTTTGAACCTCGAAACGTTTCAAAACAGTTAATTACCATTCGCAAACTAATAGCATGATAAGAAACGAGCTTGGCCCCTGAAAAATTCAGCACCAACATTTTCATCCACACCCATATATCCTTTGTAGCATATAACGTACAACACATATATTTTTTAATGAAATGTTTAACGTTAACGACTGTAGCCATGTTGTAAACAAAATATACGAAGGAAGAGTTTTCAATGTTGAACATCGGCCGTGACAGAGTACTCACATTAACTCACATAAACACACCGGTACAGCTGACACTGGTCCTGATGAGCGGTCCTGTTTCTCTATATTGTTTAATTTATTTTTGTTCTTGTTTAGTACCACAGCTTCCATAGACTTTCTTATTTGTTTGTAAAATCATATTTTATTGAAAACTTATGCTAATTTATCCATTTCATTATTCTATTATGATTGATTTACGTTGTGTGGTTGTGTGTAACTATGGACTCAGAGTCTGTTTTTTTTATGTTGAGATTTAAGGCTAAAGGCCAATAGTGGCTAGAGGCAAATACAATAAAGTTCCAAAGTTGTGCCAAAGTGCCCAAGTTATTTCAGGAAACCACACTGATCCCAAATATCCCGATACCAGACAGCAATCCGCTCATTAAATGTCATATCTGGTGAACACCGCAAGGGGTTAAGAAAATAGAGCCGGCGGTCCCACATACCAGGCCGGGCGGACTTTGATGTCTATAAATGACATATCTGATCAGGTTCCTCAGGTGACCGTTCAATACGTGATACTCTACCCCAACACGACATCGATATCCAATCACGTCTAACCACCATTTAACAGCCTTTCTTTCTTAGAATAACACAATCAACATTGATGGGATTGTGATGATGATTTTATTGACTTGCCTTTTGTGTGGGTCGGGATTGTGGTTCCATTACTGTAATTCCATTTCACGCATGGATGGGATCTAATCTATGGGGAAGACATCTGACTACGCGACGATCACCTGAACAGGCAGACTGGGAAATGAAGACAAGTCGAGATGAAATACGAGTAGGACATCTAATAACAACATATGCGAAGCATTTTGATGTGACTCCATCGTGCATAACGTTTGGAAGGCGTAGAGTCTTCTTACTTAGTTTATACTTATCATAGTCACGGGCACTGGACAAGAAAATGGGTATCAGAGAACTTGTCACTTCATCATTCTTGTGATCATCATTCCTAGTGGCATGACAAAAATATTATTTGGTGCAAACGAAAGACCAGATGAATTGTATGTAGTTGAAGAATTGCGTGAATCATCACTGTCCGCTGTCTAGAAAAAAAGGCCCATTTTTGTCGCTTCCAAACTTTTGCGCTTAACTATCTGTTAACTCGTTTGTATAGAGTCAACTGGAAAGGGTATTCTGTTGAATCTTCTGCTACCAATTGAATAGCAATAATAATAATGTGATATACATTACAGTCCTTTGGAGACGTAGCAGTCCTTGTATTTTCAAGTACCAGTGTGCCATTTACTTCATGACCCGCATGAGAGACCTACACAGTGTACATACATGTATGGTGCCACCAGTGGCTGAGGTGGTCCACACAAAACAGTTGTTCTACCGTGATGTTTGATGTTGTGTGGTGTTGTGCATGCATCGTAATTGAAATACGGATAACGCAGATTTTATTTGCGTTCAATATCAATAGAATTGTATTTTTGAATCTATGAAGTATATCATGTTCAGTTCCAATATCTTGATAAACAGCAATTTTGGCACGCCCTCTTCTTGTATTTTCCTAAGCTGCCATGGTATTCAAATTCTGTCGATCACCCAATCACACCCGGAGGTGCTGCATCCGGGGTTAGATGGTACAGATGGTAAGGTACGGTTAATTTGCTAATGTACCTGCCGCTGATCATCAGCTCCTAGCGTTCTGATCTATCTTTCTCTCATCCTCTTTTTTTCGGCCGCAGCCGGAAAGGGATATGGAGGTGGGAGGGCGGTTTTCCTGATGAGTGATGACTGAGTGTCATGCATCTGACGTTGGCCATCCCTTACCGACTGTCACAATAGCCTCGTGTTTCCCTTCCGTGAAGTCTGATAGGCTTGTCAGAGTCCTCAGTCCCTTTGCTCAGCCAAGTGTGCAGGTACAACAACAAACCGTCGCACAAAGGAGACCAGCTTGCCTCGACAATTACTTCTTACGAAGAAAAGTTACAAGAGAAGAAAGAAGGAATGCAGTGGGCCGATGGTTGGCTCATTACCCACGGTACCTGTACATCACTACTGGTGTCACTTTGCTTCTGACATCCGCACTTGTACAGGGAAGAAGAAAGTATTGCGAGTGGACAGTGAAGATATCACAGTGTCTGGTATACATGTACGCACCTGTAGAAACTCCTCACATAAATAGCAGCTTCTTGTTAGATCTTGTCATCATTACAAGTACCAGTTGTAGGAAGTAAAATGATGTAGTTTACACTAATAGTTTCGTTTTATTCGTTACCTAAACAACGAGGATTTAGACTGTCATCATCAGCGCGTAGTTCAATTCATTGCTTAGTCGTTTTATACATTTGGTTTTGACATGGCAATGGCCACACAAGGAGAATCAACTCCTTAAGTCATATAACGGACACATTGTCAAAGTTGAGTTTGCCCGCTTACTGATATGGCATTGATTTTTAAACATATGCCCAGTTGGCTACACGTCCATTTAAAACACTAAGATATCATAGACAGAGCGAAGGAAAAGTTTTATGCCATGGTCACATTTCCCAATCGGTGCCGGGGCACGGCAAGGCCGTTTGAGGAAACGAACAATCTAAGTGTATATCAATAAACATGCACAAACTACACGTATGCTCTTAGATAATTTTTGGCACTTTTATGTTATTGTTGTCTTTCATATCATACTCTTCGTTCCTCAAGACTGCACCGGATTGGGAATGTGACCTTAGCAGTACCAGTAGCATGTTGGATCGGAGTTGAAGACAGTCCCCTGACGCTGTCGCTGACGGAACAGCCGCGAGTTTAAATCAACTTCTTTCGAGTAACGGCAGTTCAAAACGGCAAGTTGTCAAATCATACTAATAATTTAGACTAGTTGTAACAGCAGTTCGAAAGCATATGTGTTTATTACAAATGTGGCTCCTAAATGCACCAGAGAGAGAAAAAAGTTGATTGCTTTAAAAAAATATTTTACTTGTATCTTACAACGTGGGTGTTTTAGAATTTCATAAGAACTGTAACGTTACAATAAATATTTGCCAATATATATGCTGGGCAGACTGTGTTTGATGAATAGATATAATTGTATAAAAGTATATTTTCCATAAATCCTAAGCTCGCCCTGCTGGACTCTGGAGGCGAACTTGTTTGGCGTTGTTCCACCCTCCCCATGCCACACGCCTCCGTCCTCGCTTCAGCGGCAAAAATAAACACGTCGTCCAAACACCGGTGGGTCGGCTGGATAGACCTATCAAAGGAAACAGCAGGAAAATATACCCAACAAAAATATACAATCTAACCTCCCCAACTACAGCTCATTAGAGAGTTGCGAATATTTCCTTTCCAGGTGTGGAGAGTTGAGAGTGGCGGGAGGCAAATGCACCGGGATCTAAACTTGTGAAGGTGGGAGATATACTGGGCTAGGGCCATAGCCACTAACCACAGACAAACATTTATATGGCGACAAAAATCTATTTTTCACTTTGGTGGGACAGAATATTTTACGATGGGGTTTATTTGTAAAGCTTCCTTTTCCTGGACAGCCCGTCCGTGAGACCCTGGTTCACATTAAGTAAGTAACATCGTAGCAGATTTATGGAATGTATGTGCAGAGTTTACCGTGTCAGTCATCGCAATACAGATGCAGACTTTGCTATAGCTGAAAGTTTACACAGTCGGCAGAGTCAGGGGACGGATATGAATCATTAAACCATTGAGATAATGCGGCTTTATGTATTCATAATGATTGACAAGAAGATCTTGTTGTCACTCTAGTTGCAAACCAAGGTAGATATAAACATTGCGGTCGGTTAGCAGCAGAATGCATTTTTGAAAAATCACCCACAACTCCTTCAATACAAACAATCAAACATATATAAAGCTACTGAGTACTTCAATCCCTAAATGTCATTAAGATTTCCTTGCCATACAGTAATCAACTGGCACGTGTTTTCACTTAGACAGGTAAATAAAATCTGTCGAGTATGAGGATCTGTGCAGTATGTTAACTACGGCCATATCAACAGAAAACACCACTTATTAGTTGTTCTAACAGCAAACTCTCAACCAGATCCTGCGAAAATTGTAGGTAACATTTCCTGAGGTGCGTGGAGCTTCTTCTATATGCGGTCGATGTGAAAAGATAGCTGTAGTTGCCTGTATGTTTTTCATGTCGCTGACCGTTCCATGTGCTCGGTGTGTAAAACATTGACATAGGTCTATTTATTGAATGAAATGCAGTAAGGTTGAATGTTGTCTATTGGGCGGATTCTCACACCAGCGGCGTTGCCTCTACGGTCAGCAGTGCCGCTATTGCCGTCAGTTTAACGGCTGGAGCCCCGTAGAAACCACTTGTTGCTTGTCCTGTCTTTACCTGGTGATACTTGAAGCAGGATGCTACCGGGTGTCATCTGTTTGTTTGGCTCAAGGATCAGAAATGAATCTACCGTACCGATCTGAAGCAGAGACATGACCGTGCACATGCCATTTCAGCGCGTCGCCGTGTGGTAACTTTATTCTATAAACCAAACAACTCAAGAATTATAAACGCCGGGAGAGTGTAAGTTAGAAATCATGACACGCATCGTGCAGATTTGGGTTTAGTTCTACAATCAGTACAGCTACATGTACACTAGACTAAATCAACACGTGTAAGTAAATGATTTTGTCTGATGATAGTTTTCTTAAGTCTGCAAGTAAAGGTCGGCGTGAAATACGATCGATATGTTTGTTTCATGCTACGTTTGAAAAAAAAATTAAGACATCATTTCCATCCGGGGGTTTATGCTCTTTTGTTTTTGCAGTGATGATAGTCATAGCTGAAACTATGACATTTTAATGACATGTTAGTGTCGAACGTACATCGGGCATCTCACCGGACTCCGACCTGTTGGCGACCTCGCTGCGACCTGAATTGGATTTTTGTTACCCTTGACTTATAATGGGAATATCGTGCAAAAGGTATACATAAAATCATGAATTAAAGGACAACAAAACAAACAAAGCGTAAAAAGATTCGTTTTTGTCGATGCAATTCGTTGATCACTCTGTTGCAGCGAGGTCGCCAACAGGTCGCAGTTTCAATGATGTACCCGCTTAATGTAGTTGCCTTGTGTAGTTTATACATCGACATGTCCGAGGCTGTTCTAATTTTGGTACAAGTAGTGCAAACAATCTGTTTAATGTTAAAGGTTTAACATTTGTCACTAGCACTAGACCATTGTTGATTATCTTGTTTTATTTTGTGTGTGTCGGAAAAGAGTGATTCTAGGAAACAGGAAATTTTTCACAGCAGTTTTCATTATTGTGAGATACACGCTTACTGCCGTTAAGTTCGAAATCCTGTCCATGCAACCATCGATAACTGTTTACTATGTGTCACAAATATTATATCTATTTAACACATATAACTCTTCACTATGTGCCACAAATATTATGTTTATTCAACACATTAAACAGTCGGTGGCCTACATTGTACCTCTTCTGTGAAAAAAGACATTCAAAGCAGAAAGGAAAGACATACGTCTTCAAATGATTGAGTGATTTATTATAAGCTCACCATATAGCCTGTCTGAACACTAAACTAACACTGTGTCCTATCGTTGTGTCCCACTGAACGACCACGTTGATTGTCATAGTAAAAAAGATTTATCTCACATCGCAGAGTCTGTAAGGTACTTCTCAGACTCTTCCACATAATTGTTCAGCTGCGCGACTTCGTAAACCTTTCAAAGTTGGTTTGTTGATGGTTCCCTCCGGTGATTCACACCTGTGGACACGACGGTAAGATCAACCATTGGATGGGTGCTCACCTGGAATTTCATTTCCTCTTCACAAGGCCATGTAGGAATGTAATTGTCTACAGGGCGGATGTATCCTGAACAAGGAACGGTTGGGAAGAACAACAATGGAATTTTTGACCATCTCGTGTGAACAACTCTGGAAGTAGTCTAAATGTCTTCCTTGTTCTGTCCGTAAAACGCTAGGTGATCCTGTTGCATAAAAAGTGCAATGTACCAAATTAGCACTTTGAAAAGGGCCATCGGCCTGGTTTCAACTAGTGTCATAATCCACTGTATAGAAAATGGTTGATCTGGATTGAATAGATCCAAAGGAGGTCGACGTCAGAAGCGCATTACGATGACTTCTGTGGTACTTAATAGTAGATCCTATGAAGTTGTATGTATATATCATCCCTATGTGCCATCCCTATAAACATGAGAGTAGCGAGACAAAGCTATTGGAGCGATGTTGCCCGGGGTGCACGCGGAGATAGACACACGCACGCCGGAAGGATCCCGTCACAGTTTCCCCTGGCGGAATGCCGTGCCGTCAGAGTCTTCGCACGACATCTTTCTCATTCTTCGCACGGCGACATTCTCCGGCGCTTCCTGCCAAAGTTTTGACCTGTTTTCCCATGAAGTTCAAAGGAAGCGCGAGAAACGTTGGACACGACTCACTTCATCTCCAAATGAAAATGCCCTTTTCCCACCAAACGCACGTCTTGTTCCCAGGACTTTCCTTTCTGTCGTGCATTGCCATTGACTGTCTACCCCTAACGTCACCTTCCATGGTCTATTGACTAGAGTTATGACATACTTTCAAGGGCATTATTGCATAAAATAATGATGTATCAGTTCATCATCGACCAATCGGAAATTCAGTTTCATCTACTTCGGAAACTGTGGTGGGATTCAAACAATGTAAATTGCCACGTAGATTGCGCATAGATTATCAAGTGTTACAAATGTGAACAATGATAGTCAATGACATCTGGACAGTGTCCCAAACGTCAAATAGATGCGTCAGCTGACATTATTGTGTTCAGTAGAAATTAAATCTTCAGTCAGTTAGTGAAGATGTTCAATCTTCTCTGCATCATCTCTTGACTGTCCTGTCCTTATGGAGGACCGCCATGGTCGACCAACTGACAGTTTCAGACCTCCCATGAGAGTCTACAGTTTAGAAGTTCCATAACTGTTACCGTGTAAACAGCCGACAATCGCTTTCCGTGGTTTGTACGGGCGGAAGGTGTGACAGGGCGTAAACAGTCGGTTATCTTCGCTGCCCAACAGAACGTGTTGGAGAGTAGCGAACTACTGTCAGTCGGGTAACGTCTACATAAACATGTACACAAACTAACCGAGATCCGGGATCTCTTCAACCATATATGAATGTACATTCTTGTTTTCAAGCCAAAACATGAAACAACTTTAACATCATCTTGAAAAAGGATCACAAACTTGAACATCATGCACAGTTAACGAGGGATGTTTTCATGAAACGTTTCGGGGTTTCATTGAGTTCTTTGTTGTATAGTGTCAACATACTTGAACGGTGTGTGGGGTTCATCATGGGCAGTGAAAAGTTGCCAAACATTTGTATCAACAAGTACACAAACAACGCTTTACATTCCAACCTGGTGGGTAACTTTCTAATGAAGTTAGCATGGAACAATGGTCCGAAATGTGTTACGTGTTATGTGTTCTCATTTGTTTCAAATCAACGTGGTAAGATATGCAGGCAATGGCAAGCCTAACCAGTCCCATACTTTTAGCCAAATTTGGACAATGGCTGCTTCAGCAATAACGTATATGTGTCTGTGACATAGATGTGGTGGGCAAAGCAAAGCTACAAAACCGTTATGCTTTCATTACCTCAATTTGAAGCCGATGCTTTTCTGGTCCCAACATTTGTTTATGACGATAAGCAGTAGCAGTGTATTCAACCCGAGACATGCGTTTATGTCGTCACTACAAAAAAAGCCTATCTGAACACTATTTTTCATGTCCCTCATTTTACCTCTTTAATATGTCCTTTTTCAACCTAAATTCTACATTTCCACGATAAAGCCCAGGGATATTTGAATTTGAAACGTTGGAAACCGATACATAAGGAGGTATGATCCGCTAAAACCAAATTAGACATTAGGATCCTTGAGCTTTCCTGCTGCCAAAACAAAGTTTAAAACTCAGCAGCATCAAATACAAGGTAAATATCTTCTTTGGCGGTCCAACAGGTAAGCACAAAAAGTAGACTCTTGTCATGCCCAGGAAACCTTGAGCGCTCAGAGAACTTTAGCTTTGTACTTATTGAACTATTGATACCTTTTTGACGCACGAACAGAACGTTTACACAAACAAACGACATGAATATAGTATTAGACAAAGAGTATTGCCGTAGCACAGGCGTTTTAAAACGAATGGCTTCATACGGATAAACCAAAGTACCAGTCGGCAGTGTTACTTTTAATCTATTGGCGGTTAAAACGTTAAGGGTTGGTGTGAATGCACAGATGGTGATTTTGATAGCGGACTATGTCTGAACTTAAAATCCTCAGACCCTCCAGAATGATAAGGTTGACTCGCAGTAAGCTCAGTAGCTTATGATTTGGCCGGAGACCAAATTTAAGGCAGCTGGATTTCAATAAAGGGATACAGTTTTAAGTCAGGGGTTAAATAGATGCTTTCAAAATTGATACAGAAAAGTCAGAGAACATGTAAACGTATATCCTTTATTTCGCCGAAAACACAAGCTGATAACAAAGCAGCTGACCACAGACGTAAACTTACACTACTCCATAGCACAATACACCAACAAGACGGCGTATGAAAGGGATCAGGAAAAACAAATGGATTGGTCTCGCTTAATGTACTTTACCGGTTGGGAACAGAACTCGGAACTTCCGATCCATCTATTCCCTTGTGTATTTTTGACGCAAATCATAAAAAGGAATAAAACACAATCGTGTAGTCACTTTGACTTCATTTACTGCCAAAGGTTTTTGCAATTTCACTTTACTAAAGGTAACAATATTTGGACTCATCATCACTCACTTATTTACATGTTGATATGACCGACAAACTCACTGATGTCTTCTTGCTTTGACGTGACCAGCGACATTTTCTCCTCTTACTCTGTGGCTGCAACCTGCAAAATAATGAAAGAAAATCAATCATACAGACGTCACTTTCAGATGAAATAGCTAAGATGTTATCTTCTGTAATGAAAAAGTCGCATTGAGTGATGACTGGCAAACTCACTAAGGAACCTTACAACTTATGTACGTAAATAAAACATTGACAACTGACTGATGAGCCTTTACAAGATGGTAGAAACACATACACATAGACTCATCTATAATTGATGGTAGAACCGTAGGTTACTTTCATTCTAGATTGTAGACATTGTCGCTCCTTTTTTACATGACCGATAACAGTGATAGCGATGACACGCAGACGTCAACGCCGGTTGTCACACCGGAAGGTTTTAAGGTGCAGGTGTACATGTCTCAATATCACACAAGGACATCTTACAATACTAATCCGTTTAATTAGATGTATCAGGTGCTTCGCGGCAAAACCATCATGACGGGTCATCCTTACTCTAGGTGTATATAGCAAAGTAAGTGATCGTCTCTCTAGAGATGCTATATAAACTGCAGCAGCGGGTTTTATGTGAGATTTCCTATAAGGACCTCCCGTGCACCGGACCCTGTCGGTTCGCTCCTCCCTCCAGAGAGCGAACAAACATGGTGTGCATTTCGGGTCCCACGATCTGGCGTAGCCCTCATTTCCGCAACCGCTTCTCAGGTTCGGGGCAGGACTGACAAGCCCCACATCAAAGGAACCAAATGTCCCAGTTCGAGCTGTCCCGTCAACGAAATAAAGCGGCAAGGCGATACGCGTATTCTGTAACATGGTGATATACTTTTAACTCCACTTATAGTGTATTTTCCAAGATACTGTTTTGGATCTGTTCGACACCTTGATTAATTTGATTCTTTTCCAGAACGACGCTCGAGTTGAGGTGAGGCAATGGCACAGTGCGGGCAAAGTGGGGTTGCCACAAAGTACATTCTCTTTATCTAAGATGATCATGATCAAGACATACGGTTGTAACTTAGATAAAGATAAAGAATACGAAGTTAGTGTCTTTTTGTCATAAATGTTCTAGTAGTTGAGCGTACTTCGGGATTTGCTCTTTTTAGAAGGTATATCTACGACACCTGTTTCCAGAACATTGCGACCTCTATATTACCGTTGTTAGAAGATGAATATTATAATGTAAAACACGCGATAGAACATGAGCAAGTCCATTGCTACATTAAGCTTTCATCTATAGACCTTTTTACGCTTCCTTTTCTAGGGCCGGTTGGAAAGTGGCTGTCGTCACTAACGTTACAGCTCTAAACATATTTTTCTTCAGTCATTCACAAAGAAACAACGCACTTGCGTATTTTCTGTAGAAAACTAGCCCGAGATAGTTGTTGCCTACAGAATTCACATGAATGGCGTCACTGTTACAAACTGACATCACGTTATCAGGAACATTTTGTAGCTACAACTAGACAGAATGTGTAGCCTGTGAGGTGGCTACCGAGGTCCTATACAATCACAATCACACCCACCTTGGCTAGGAGGTAGAAAGTGGCCTCTTGAGCACTGAGACCTACAGATTTAGCAAGACAAGTGCACAGAGCCATTTTACCCAGTGAGTACGGTAGGAAAGAAACATGTTGCCCTTCGCACAGGCCTGTAGACTTTGCAGTAAATATGGATAAACATTCTCAGTAACAGACACGGAAGCCTGGAGGTTGTGTGGCAACAATCCATCAAGTGGGCGGTCTACAAGACCAGCGATAATTAATCAGAGAGTATGGCCGCTGACTTTTAAAAAGCTTCTTCCATCATTAAATCTAATTGCAATGCGATCATGTATGTACGTTATGTGGGGATGCGGTAGCCAGGATTGCCATAGAATGGTAAAGTACAAAGTTGACGCGTACAAGGACCACACCATGTGGCACTGAATATGCTAAGACCTGATTGATGAATCACTATCAAATGCGCGCGCTTCTGTCTCTAAGCGACTGTTGGAGATCCTCATCTCGCAGCCTGTTGTTGCATTTTCTGACATCAACGCCTGACTTGATATCTGTTTGGGCTTCCCCTGAGGACTTCCCATCTCGTTATAACGGACACAAAGAGCCACTTCCTACAAACACGGGCTCTAACGGGGCACGCTGACAGCTCTCCATGTTGATACAACGAGCTTGGCCGTGTGGAGTGCTGCGGAAAGTGCCACTAAATCACGACAAGAATTTTACCATTTCAACAGCGTACACACTCGGTGCTACTTCCAATTAAAGACTTGAAGTGGTGAGTTCTGGAGCTGGTACATGTACATCTACATGTTTAACATAACGTCTATCCAACCACCTGTGGCAGAGCTCGCCTCTAGATCAGTCCCTAGCAGATTCATTAAGATACACTTCTAACTTGGACACCCATATATTGCACAAGCAACGAGTTTTGAAAATGATGTTTACACAAGGTCATGCTCAAGTCCACCACCTGGTATTTATGCTTCCAACGAAGGCTAGATTTTAGTCTATATATACATGTAGATGGTAGGTAGTGGTGTCCGGGCCTCCAAATGTGCAACTGGGACATCTCTACATTCATCTAGTAACGATAGTTTAGTTGCTGCTATAGCAAAATATGGTTTTCTAGTGGAAACCTTTGTGTTTATAAAGATGACTTTGGCCTTTTGATACTGGCCTTTCGTACTGACCTTGCTTTCTAGCTCAAATAATTTTTTCTCGGATCAGAAATCCCTGTCGTCCTTTCTCGCATCCTCAGACGACTTATCCTTTCCTTCATACCACTACAGGTGCCACACAAATAACCAAGCGTCATCGAGCAAATGTTCATCAAAATTCTACAGCGCAACTACATCGGGAGACGAATGTTTGAAACGCCAGCAATGTTCTGCGCGATGACATCCACTCCAACAGAGATGTTTACATGTTGATATACGCCATGACATCGACAAGATTTATTTTTATAACGAGAGCTACATGCGTCGATGTTTGCATAAGCGCACGGAGGATACTTCAGCAAACACTACTCCCAGTCCCAGCAAATATTGCAGCGGTTAAAGAGGAAATTGGCAGGCGGCGGTATTTGAGCTGGTTGGCGCATAAACAAGACCTGCATCACAACGGTAAGTATGCCGGGCATGGGGAGAGATTGCAACCCAGGGAATACCGCACGTTGGAAATAAAAACTTGCTCGGCATGTGGACGGGTTGATCAGATTGTGACAGGAATATGTGACCGCGCGGAGTGATGGATATGGTGGACCACTTCTCAAAGCGCTCAAAGTGTCAAAGCATTGGCTTATTTTGATATTTGAAATGAATACTTGAAAGTATGAAAGATTGTGGTCACGCATGTGTCTCAACAGACCAAATTTACATAACTAACTTCACAGCAAATATGTAGCACACAGTCAGAAAGTATCAAGTAATGTCAGCCTAACGCTCTGGTAGTTTATGACATTATATGTATTGTCGTATCCATGGATACTTTTTGTAACAAGCATGTTCTTCGGTTACTTGTTCCCTCTTAACCTTTCGCAAGGAGCAGAAGTATATCTTCGATGCAGCTTCAAGCCGATTCATAGTCTACTTGATAGTGATCACACTTTTACGGATTTCGTTATAGTTTTCAGATGTTAGTATACATGTAACAGTGGGCATATATTGAGACAAATATATTGCTGGCACTCTACACCGTCTGGTGATAATATAGATCAAAGTTTTCAACGAATTTCACATCACTCTGCCGGCAAGCAAAACGAACAGCATTGTATGAAGTACAGTAACCACGTGAATATAAAGTAACTCTTTGTTTATGTCATGTTTATCGTAGTACATAAACAGTTTCGTGTTAACGCTTACCATATGCACGTGTTTAACACTAATGATGTTTACAACAGATTTTATCAGATATTTTTCATAAAATGTTGATTTGTCTTAAAAGGGAGAAAGGGCCGAGGTCATGTATAATGATACACAGGATTGGATTGATATTTACCATAAATAAGCATGTTTGTCTCCATGTTGGCGCCCGTTAAACCACCACGCTCGCCATATGTACTGGATAACCTGCGATCGCATTTACTGGACATTTTTTATCAGATTTTAATCTTGTCAGTGGGAAACATTTATCTTGAACTTTTCATACTTGTAGTACGGAGGCACGGACATTCTTTGTGTCAGATGTTTACGTGTGAGGTCCGGAGCCTAGGAACAACAGCTGGCCACGCTGCCCGAATTCATTAGTTGTGCAACTTGGGGAGAAATTTCCTGCGGGCATTTGTTTCATCGGCTCGCGATTTCCAATCAAAGAAAGCGCGATAATGTCAGAAGGTCCGGCAGACAGACAGGGGGTGAGCGGCGTGGGGTGAGCGGCGTGGGGTGAGCGGCGTGGGGAGGCGGGCGGGCGGCCTGGCGAGCTGAGGTGGCGTGTATGAAAGTCTAACCTTTGAAGAAAATATATACTATGTGGTAAAAAGAATGTGCAGACGGTATTACCAAGCATTCCTGCCTTTTCGTGATAAAGTAAATTTTAGGGGAAGACTTAAAGGTATGAGCGCATTGTACTTTAAAGGAAGCGGGGAGAGTGAGTCGGAGAGAAGGACTGATGAGAACGGCGGTGGGAAGGCTGACTATGCATACAAGGTTTAACAACAAAACATGAGCAAAGTCTGTAGGAACAGCAGCAATAGCCCCCCCAAAAGGTAATATTAGTGAAAATTGATTGATTATTAGAGACAAAACGTGCTTAGTCTGAAGGAAGAGGGCCGAGGCTCAACTGGAGAAAGGTTGGGTGATCAGAGAAGCTGCGACAATGGCCTGGTGCGGAGTGATCGGGCCCCAACAGCAGGTGTCAGAATGATAGATCCAATACCTTTGTACGCACTCCCTCTTTGTACGCACTCCCTCTTTGTACGCACTCCCTCTATGTTAACAATCCCAACTAACTAGTCGGTCAATCGTGACTCTTACTGTGAGAGATACAAGACGCACATCTTGTTTATTGAAAAGAGTCCGTTTCCAACTCAAAGACTAAATAAGAGCCGTGGGTAGTTTAGAGTTAATATGACAATTGCAACTCTCAACAGACTAACCACGACTCTTATATAGCTTTAGACTTAGAAACGGACTCTTTTCAGTAAACAAGAAGTGCGTCTTGTATCTCTCACTCTATGAGTCAAGATTGACGGACTAGTAAGTTGGGATTCTTACATTGAGGGAGTGCGTACAAAGGTATTGGATCTTTGGTTGCCTATCTTCAGGACAGAGATGGGCTCTGAAGTAAGCCACACTCGTAAATTTCAGTCCATATGTGGAAGTTGTGCCAGGTGCCGCACGAGTTTGTTACAAGAAAACAAACTGCAGTGTTTACATTTCAAGGATTCTAGGACTAGCAATTATCATACGGTGAAGACTGCTTGTTAGTGTGGCTGAAAGATTTCTCTTCACTTAAGATGTAGTGACATACTCGTACTCGCAACAAGATTGACGAGAAAAAGAGTCTCAAGGAAAAGTCTGTTCGTCATGTTTCTGTGATGTCGGACCGAAGACAGCAACTCAAGAAGATGTGCACCAGTTCTCGCTTACTCGATCAGTTAGTTGTCGCTTAATTTTTTCAACCTTGTGAACGTGACAATAAACTGATAAACAAAAGTAATACTGTGATGTTGTCTTAAACAGTGTATCGGGTTTGGGGGCTGACAATATTCTTTCATTGTACATTGGCAGGTGAGGACCTTTATTGTGCGTGGGAAGTGAATTGTGCGGTAACCGTTATCCATGTGATTCCATTAAGAACCTGTCCTTTGCGACTAGAATTGCGGAGTCAGCAGCTAGCATAACATGATTTCTCCGAAAGCTACTAGACTCACCATGCAGTGCCAATGTTTTTATAGCAAACGTTTATATGCAAAATTATGCCCAACGGCTAAGTGCATGTACATTATCAAAGTAAATTTAAGTAATGGAGTACATACCACTAATGTCGTATCAACTATAAGTTACCAAATTTACCAGGATGGGGTTTTATTATGTTTCGCCAACGAAACATATTGTTTTTGTCAGGTTTCTTCTTCTTCTCCTTCTTCTTCTCCTGTCAAATCTTCAAATCGCTTCTTCTCGGTCGTCCGTCGACCAAATTAGCTGAAATTTGGTATGCAGGTAGAGTACGTGTATACCCCTAGACCCTTTTTAAATTTTTTTGATGTAAGTTTTTAAAATGATTTTATGGAGGTTTTTTGGTCATTTTCAGACAAAAGTCGCACATGATGGCCTCCAGTGCCGTGGTGTAGAAAGCTGAGGAACTGAAATTTGGTTTAGTTGTGCATTGGATATTTACCCAAAGGACCCCATTATTTTTTTTGGCATACACTACTTCAAAATGATTTATTTTGCAATTTTTTGATGCAATTTTTGGTTATTTTCTGTCGGGGCCAGCAAGAACTAGGTCATACTGTAACATAAGCCCTCCTACACTTCCCCTGTCTGGGACTTAAAACCAAGCAGATGTCAGGGGGTACCTCTACTAATGGTATTACAGAAAGTTATATGTACCTTATGTTACATGGTACGGATGTTATATTTGAGATGTAGGTACCTATAGGAAAGGTGACTACACCTGACAATTACTTATGCTAATGAGGGCCTAATTCGCATAATGTATGCATAAAGTTGTATGTCCCTTACCGTAAATGCTGCGGATGTCATCTTTGAGATGTAGGTACCTTTAGGAAAGGCGAACACACCAGGCCATAAATTATGCTAATGAGGACCTAATTTGCATAATCGATGCATGAAGTTGTATGTCCCTTACCGTAAAAGCTGCGGATGTCATCTTTGAGATGTAGGTACCGGTACCGTTAGCAAAGGTGATCACACCTGGCCATGAATTATGCTAATGAGGACCTCATTTGCATAATTCATGCATAAACTTGTATTTCCCTTACCGTGACAGCTGCGGATGTCATCTTTAAGATGTAGGTACCATTAGGAAAGGTGAATGCACCTGGCCAAAAATTATGCTAATGAGGACCTCATTTGCATAAGTTATGCAGAAACTTGTATTTCCCTTACCGTACAAGCTGCAGATGTCATATTTGAGATGTGGGTAGCTTTAGGAAAGGTGCACACGCCTGGCCATGACATATGCTAATGAGGACCTCACTTGCATAATTTATGCATGATGTTGTATTCCCCTTACTGTAAAAGCTGTGGATGTCATCTTGAACATGTATGTACATGTAGGAAAGGTGAAAGCACCTGGACATAACTTATGCTCATGAGGACCTCATTTGCATAAATTATGCAGAAACTTGGATTTGCCCAGGAGTTATTTTGGGACAGCCCACTTCTTGCATGAGGAGTATGGGCGAAACATCCTGAATTTGCTCTTAAAGCAAATGACGGCCAGTCTAGTAAACAATTTGTTTTTCCCCAACAACAATGGCATCAGATTTTGACAAAGAAAAAAACACGGCCGCGGATTAAAACAACATAGAATTAAGGTAAAGATATCGCGTCAGGTTTTGAATATTGGTAATTTGATATTAACAATCGCTTACAGTCATAAATGTAGGATGGAGATTTGGAATACATGTGCTGACCGCAGCTCTAGAGCAGCCGTTCCAAAGCCACAGCATGGTAAGACGTTCTGACATCTCCATGTCGTTCGTGTCGGCCTTACACCACCATTCCACTAGGGCGGCGACCTTGCTGCGACCGCCCTGCGACCTAACATTTGACACATCGCTCAACGAATTTCATAGATAAAGAACGAATCTTTTTACGCTTTGTGTATTCTGTAGTCTTTTCAGTCATACTTTCACATTTTGCATGACATTTCAATTATGAAGGCAAGGTTTACATAAATCCAGTTTAGGTCGCAGCGCGATTGCCGTCTAGCGGAATGGGGGCTTGATGGACAGCCACAAAATTATCCTGCTGGGTGACGCAGTCTTAATAACCATTTAATACCTCGTATTAAATCAGGGCGTATTTCTGAATCGGCAGGTGGGTCACGGACGGACCCGGGCGCCCCTGGACATCCCCGCCGGGCCGGGCTCGTCATGCCGACCTGCCCGGATGAGACAGGCCAGTCATCGGGGCCGCGGGACGGACCGGCCGGACTGTTCACCACAAGGTTTCATTTCATGATAAATCAATCATTTCCGCAGGTGGGACGACAACCGTCACCTTTGACTGCGGTTGGAAATGTAACGTTATCATCTTCGGTGTCCCCCGGTAAAAAGGGCATCCGTGAGTTGGTCATACCGACTGACCCACCTGCATCTCAACGAGTATAACCTTGCCGAGTGTGCCTTAGCTAGTTTGACCAAACTATATCTTTCGAAAGTGAAAATATTGCTGACCAAAATTAGTGAAAGGGCTGTAGGCACTGACATAGATGCAAATTAACGAGCCAGGCGATAGAGCACCAGTGGTTTTCACGTGGGAAGTTCATTCGCATTAAAATCAATCATTTTGGCTTTCTCTTATCATCATACTATGCAGCAAGATTCAATAATGATAGACTTTACGGCAACAAAACAGTTCTGATAAATGATAACATGGCTTTCATGTGACTTTGTTGCTGCAACAGCGAGACACACCTTGCGTTGAAGAACTGTATTTGTACATAAAGTAGTCTGGTTAGATAATGTGTCGGACGTAACGCTAGTAGATTAACTCCAAGCTGCGCGTGCACGCCGTGCAGTATGTGGCTCCACCAACTCACGTTATGGGAAGTGCACAGAAGTTGTAGGTGCATCTATGTACATCTGGACGGTGATGATGGTTTTTAAAAGTTGTCGGGTGTGTTTCTCTGCCCGTATTGAACGTGTGAATACGCCCAGTGGCTCCGTCTTCTGAAAGTCGCGGTGCAGTCTGATTTCATGGACCAAAGAGGCCAAAGATTCACCTCGGCCTTGACCGTTCTCATCAGCCCCTGTCCCTCTCATTTCTGTGCGACAAATTCCCCTTCAACCGCCGCCCATGTCCCCTACAACGCCGAGACAGCACATATTTCCCAAAGGACGGCGCCGAAAGAAAATGGTCTTGCGATTTGCCACATACTTTAAAGACAAGACAATGATGCCTTTTGGTAAGACCCCCATTCCACTTGGACGGCGCTCTCACCGCGCTCTCACGGCGACCTAAAATGGTCGAGAGCGCCGTGAGAGCGCCGAACTCCTGGAAAACGTGCTCAAGTGGAATCTCTACGGCGACCCTTGCGCGCTCTCAGCGCGACCAAAATGTCTAATGTCAGCAACTTTTTAAAGATTTCACAGATCACTCAACGAATTCCAGAGATAAAGAACGAATTTTTGTTACGTTTTTTATGCTTTGTTGTCTTCTCAGTCATACCTTTACCTCTTGCATCATATTTGAATGATAAAATCAAGGTGAAAACAGATTCAATTTTAGTCGCTGCACGGTCGCTCAGTGTGTGTCTTAAGTAATATATGTATGTTATTTTTTCTGTGTTGTTTGTCACGTAAACTGTTTGCAATAGATATATTTTATCATTTTACGTTATAATAGAAACGTAAATCACAGAATTTTGAAACACATTTTGAATCACTGACAATAAAACTTGGGGGGAATTTAATTTGAATGGAAGCAAGTACTTGTAGTTATTCGTCAATTTGTATTACCCACGAGCAAAACTATGATTTGACCACAAAATTCCCAGAAATTCAAGATACACCACTTCAAGAATTAAATTTGTTTGCACCACAGTTAAGACCATTAATCCTCATAGAGCGCTCGCTGCGATCCTTGAGCGCTCGCTGCGGCCCTTTGATCCCACCTTGGGCGCTCTCACGGCGCTCACCGCGCTCTCACGGCGCTCTCACGGCGCTCACCGCGCTGGCTCCGCGCTCTCTCGGCGCTCATTTTTTGATCGCCATCCTCGGCGCTCTCACGGCGAAGGTTTTGAGCATGTTCAAAACCATCGCCGAGGTGACGGCGCGCATGGCGCTCTCGCCGCGCTGTCGGCGCTCTCGCCGCGCTGTCGGCGCTCTCAATGGCGCTCTCGCCGCGCTGTCGGCGCTCTCACGGCGATCTGGCCAAAATGAGGTCGCCGTGAGGGCGCGGTGAGAGCGCCGTCCAAGTGGAATGGGGGTATAAGCCGATGACTGTGACGTGTGCTGATGACTATGGAAACGTGGGGAAATCGCCCGGGAACCCGCATGCACAACGCCCTGTTACAGACTCTCAGGGGATCTTTCAAAATCATCTCAAATCGGCAATGTTATATTTCAGCATCAATAATGAAGCGTTCGTGATTCACAATGTACGTATCTATCTGTGCTAAGCCCTACATCCGTACCATGTTATTGCCATTTTACTCTCGATTCGTACTAAGATTCATCCATATCATGCAAAATGTGTCGTCGTGGTTGCTAATTCCTCTACCTGGGTTCCTTTTTTTGTAGACGAGGTATCATATATAAAGAGGATTGGGAGTTGATATTACTATTAATGACATGTGACAACCCATGCATGGTATACATTGGGAAATATATCAAAGAATGTCTAGACGTAAGAAACTCCTCCAATGATTGTAAAATCCCATTGTCATCCTATACTACTACACCATATTGTATAAGATAGACTACTTCACCATATTGTATAAGATAGACTACCACATAATATTGTGTTAGATAGAATGTTATCTATATACCAGTGAATGCCATACTTTGTACCTTGTACAATTGTAGTGCAATAAAGTTATTATTATTATAACGTCACTGACAGAGAGGGGGGAATCGGACCTTAAGAGTTCGACACCAGAAGTTAAAACGAAAAATTCGCCATATGAAAATGAGGAATTGACATACAGGAAGACGAAACTAAAAAAAATGAGATGCGTTGTGATGTCGGGGGCTTCTTTTCGTTTTCATTTTCAAAACTACAAAAACGAGATGGTCGGACCGATGGGACGCGGCCAGAGTATACGGTGCGGTGAAGACAAGAAGCGAGAATATTCCTGCCGGCCACGACGAGGGCATCTGTCAGGCGATGACATGATAACAATCGGATTAACACAACACCATCCGGGGTCGGGAGGCGCCGCTGAAGGCGATGGCACCAAGGTTAAATACTTCTCTCAAAAGAAAACAAATTGAGGGATATGGTCAAAATGGAGACATTTTGTTCAGACATTGCAGTAAGACATTGCAAGCATATCGGACAAAAGACCCGAATTATGAAGATCAAAATTTCCATAGTACTAGCTGTATGAAAGTCTCGGTTTCCAAAATGTTTCAAAAACCTCTGTGATACCCCCACAGCAGTCACTTTTTTCTGGGTATCAGCTATCAATGGAATCAAACATGGCGAGATCGCCGGGGACGGGAATGTCGTGCACTACGTCTACCTGACGTTGATACATTTCAATTTAAAATGGTCCATTCCATTGGTAGCATGGGACTAGTTGTTGAAAGTGATCCTGATAGCCAACCCTTTTAGTGCTGGTTAGATATTCAATACATTCTCGCATCAACCACCGATTTTTTTAGATGCCATATATCTATCATTCTGCAATCTATTGTAATGTTTGAATGTAATACATGTATAAGACATGCAATGACCATTTGCAAGACTGTCGTTGCAATTGCATTTTTATTTCATCATATATCTGTTTCGTACATCTACTAACGTTACTGCTTAAGAACGCGTTACTGACATATGTTCGCTTTGTTACATGTATGATCAGACGCTCTACATACAACATCGCAAAATGAACAATTTGTGATAAAAGGGCGCCATTTGTAGGTTTTTTTTAATCATATATGTGATATCAGTATCTTATTCAAGATCGTTAAGATTCTGTGCCGCTGCCAGTTGTTCGTCTGCCGGAGGGTCATCCCCCGGTCACCTGTCGGCAGGTGATCTGACGAGATAATCCGCAGGCTGTAGTCAGGACACGGGGTCGGAAGCGTGCTGGCCACCGCCCCAGGCACGGCTTCTCACACGCCCGTCACCGGGCTGACCCGCAGCGTGGCGCGGAGGGGGCGGAGACCGGACCGCAGCCAGACGACTTCAGTGTACGGGCCAGGAGGACACCGTCCTACCGAGGGACGACCTCCAGCGTACAGTCACGGCGGGAAGCGTCCGAGACTGTGAATATTAAAGACGTCAAATAGAGTCTGTACGTTCTTATCAGAAGAAATCTACAATATTGCTCAGACCCTCTCCGACGACGTTTGTCGTTTTTAAAGCTCATTTTAAGCCAAGGTGTGGCTTCTTCATGTCTTGAAGTTTGGACATGAAACAAAATTGAAGCTAACAAAAATGATAATTATAATTGACTGCAACCCTGTCATACTACGTTCTTTGTCTGCGGGGTGACGCTGACATTTTTACAGCGCACGACGCTGATCACAGTGATAAGACACTCTGCGAGTGTAGTTATGACTTGTGCCATGCCTTCGACCTCCATGAAGGGGAAAGTGCTTTCGGTTAGCTTGAGACTTGATCATGAGGGACGTTCTATGTCCGGATCAGTCAAGTCGTCCAAACAGCCACTTCTTGTCCGGACGTCTGAAGACGCGTCCATTTGAACCGTGTACATGGTGAGACTAGTCTGGACATGTCACATGCAATTGCAAAGCCACTACTCCCCATAGACTGAACGGCAGGTTGGAAAAAGAACTGTGAGACGATTTAAACTTTACAAGACGCCTGGAGCCCTAACTTAGACGCAACTTAAGCTAAGACCTGACTACATTCGCGACATATAAACACAACTATGATGGACCTTGTGAGCGAAGTCAATTAATTGTTGGCATGTTCGGTACAAAACAACCACAAGTTGAACACCCAATTCATAAAATTACAACAACATGACAGCCTGTGCTCTACCACAAGTTGGCGATTCAAGTCAATATTGGCACATCCAAATTCATGTTTCTGACAAACCTACATATTTCTGTCCTTCACTGCTGGGTATACGTAGTTTATGATTCGTCATTTCTCTGAAAGTCCTCATGACCAGATAAAGACATCTATATCAAAGGTTTGTACTTGAGTGAGTTAAAAGAAGGCAACTGTAGAGCGGCCATACCTTTCCTGCTTTCCAGAATGGCAGAAAAAACTGAAAACAATGACAGAGCAAACGTAAACTAGAATTTAACGTTTAACGTAATCAAAATTGGGTATTTGTACGGATAGGGGGTTCTCGGTAGTTGCTATACTGTGTGATTTACAGCATACATGTCAGGACAAAAATTCCACATTTGAAGCTTTCTTCAACGCAAATGTCAGGTCCAGACCGCAATTGTTCATATTGAAAAAGCTCGATGTCATAGAATCACGGCCGCAGCATTCAGGTTTAAAAGCTTCTAACCTGCCACAGTAATATGTCAATATTCGCCCCCAACAGAAGCCGACGAACCACATGCAAATGTGCGGTGGGACACAGGTACCAGGGATGCTCACAGAACCAGGTATTTATCAAATCTACCGAAATGAGGGCCGTAACATAACTCCAGAGACTGGGTGTTAGAATAACATCAGCCCTTCCGGCCTTTGCTATAGTTGTTTGTTTTGTAACTGACTTCATTTTCCTGAGATTTCAGAAGGAAAAGCGTCCATGGTACTGCGAGTATTTGAGTTTAATCCATAAGCGTATGCTACCTGTGTGTGGTAGGCGTCTGTAATTTGCTACAAAACGGTTTAAACAGAAAAAATCCCCTCTGAATACATAATTTCTGTTGATGGCAAAATAACAGCTCCACGCGACAACGAGAGTATATCTCCTTTGGACGAACACACTCATCCGACAAATTGGTGAAATTATCAAGACGCACCGGGCACTTACAGAAAAGTGATAATTGTTGGGTGATCGGAGCGCGCATACCTAGTCTGCCTGGTGCACCCGTTCTACGCCATAGCACTACTAACATAACTCGACCCGAATTCGAGTTGTAAGGAATAATTGTAATGGTTTTGTTTCATGTGCTTTTATCATCGGTTTATTATCAGATGATGTTTACAACAATGAGTAAAACCCGTGATCCAATAAGTAGCACCATCGGTGTTCGCTATGCATTAACGACGGATGAAAACTGTTACTGTAGAGCAAATGATCACAACTCAGCGTTTATTCTGAATTTGAATGTAAGATAGATTTGCATAATGCACATTTAGGGAGAGATAGAAATGACACGCATATGGTGCGGTCCAAACAAGTAAATTTTACAGATTATTATCAAGCATTTGACGGTGAGTGAAGTGTGACTTTTAGTATCGTATCCAAGCAAGTCTCCTTGTGTGGTTCATTTACAGCGCAGAGAGAAACGCCATATTGCAGCAACCGTTTTGAAAAAGTACATTTTGTAAAAAGCAACAAGCGCCCGGTCATGTACACGTACATTAACCTGTAAAATCCTGATTCTTTTTTTGGCTGTATGTATGTTTTTACATCTGCTCGAAGACCTATTTAGTCAAAATCACGACCGGTCCCAACCCCTTTGGGCAAAAACCTATACATGCTTTTCACTCACATTAAGTCTGTTTAAAAAACTAACTCGGGCACTCTATATATAATGTCCTTGCTCGGACAAGGCTTCCGAACCGGACGTCTTTCTCAAGCTTCTCCATTATCAAATAACGACCGAACAATACTATCTGACAGCCTACCTACAAGATAAGAAACGTATTTCCTCCCTCTCTGTCACCAGTGAAATGGGGAAGAAGAAGTGCGGATACAATCCTGAAGTCATTGCAGTGATAGCGACTGTGCCCCGGAGGAAATTTTTGGCCTCTTTGTAGCAAAGTCCTCCTGAATGCGAACGGGAAGCCCGAAATCCCGTAATGAAAGAAATGGGCTTAGTCTAACCCCTCCCGAGCCAGCAAGATCATATTTTGATACGGAACCAGCCAAATCGCCGACTTCCAAAGCCACGGGGCCTAGCTCCTTTGATGCTGACAATTGTAGGGATGCGCGCCGCGCCAGATAAGGGGGGAAGCTACACTCTGGGAAAACTGGGAGAAAATTCTCACCGAGGTAGGAGAGCGATCTCATGGACTGCCCGGAACCCGGGGTCGCCTTTAACGCTATCCACATCGTCCGTGACACTTTAGGTTTCGCTTAACGTTGTGCAGAAAAGCCCGCAGTCCACGAATCCTGGGTCTTAGAATGGAGAAGCCTGGCTGTGGGATGTATTGCGACAAGGCTCAACAAGGCTTATGTTTGACTACAAATACAGCCGATGTGTCGTGATATATGGCTGCGTGCTGGTTCTCCTGGTGGGACGCGATGTGTGTAGGTGTGCTGTAATAAACGAAAAATATCTTCGACAACGAAGATCTACCAAGGCATATCTTCCAACCGTGACCTAAAGATTTGCCAACTTTGATTATCTCTTGGCATACGTAAACACTGACCATACTGAAGAGGAAACAAGGTAGCGACAATAGCCCCATGGTCAAACATAATGCGTACCATATCGAAAAACGCAACTCTAGTCTACTCTAACACGACAGAATTCCTACAGGAAACACTACCACGCCATTTATTTTTTCAACAGCTAACCCCGGCACGGTATGTGGATGATATTTACAAATATCCACGGTGCGTGCAGTGAGCGGAATCTTTCTTTCCAACAGGGAACTTTCCCCTTCCTGAACTGTCTGCCCCCTTAACGTACGGGTTGACAAACGCCGGGGTTACGTACAGAACAAAATCATATGGCAACGACTCCATCCACCTGTCCTACACTTGTTAAGTTCAGGTAAAATGGGGAATGGAAATAGTAGGATCTCTGGGTCTGACACCGATGCGCTGACCAGGATATCCCGACGATTAAATCTGTCCAGCCTGGTCTAACCATCCCTCCCCACCGCGACACGTCTCGCACATGGCCGACCGCTAATTCCACCGCGGATTGTTTCCATATCGTCAGCCTTCCCGACGCGTCAGCCGACCTAAATTTGGCAGGCGGGACAGGTGGCTATCTCTACCCGAGGTTAACCCCACCTATCCCCCTTGAGCCGGCGGGCTTAGGGCCTCTTTACAAAGTAACCTATCCCGATCCCCTCGGATTGTTCGCTGTTTTAAATAAAGCCTGTTTAGTCAGGGGCACTTGACGTATTTCTATCCTGTTGATAATTTTTCTCTTCGCGCCCTCGGAACCAACTAGTAATCTGCCTTGTACAGTCTGTCCTGACGGTCTCTGAAATACACCGTTCACCTTTACATTATAATCAAAACCAGTGCTGAATAATGGTGTAATCTTGCGTTATTTGGTGATTATTTTGTCATTTTAACCTCTGTTCATCCGAACTACGAATATTCATATGGGCCATGGCAGGTGTATGCAATGCTATAAGCTATATTTTTAAAAACAAATCAATTTCAATGAAACGAACTTCAATGTTGATTGCGGACCGACTAAAGCAGTTAATTCTAATGTGTACAATGTCATTCCAAAGAATCGAAGGGGAAAACTACAAATGTTATCAAACAAACTTACGGATATTTGTGAGGTGTTTTTGCTCGGAAGTGAACCAGGAAGCTTACCTAGAAACCATTCGATTACTGTTGGTCATTTTATGGAAGTAGTCGTAAGGAATTGTTAAAAATTGTGACTTGTCAGGGATTCATGTAACTTTTTCAAAATTCCTCGACCTGAACTATTACTTTCGCAGTGTCTTCATTCTTCCCGATGTTTTATCGCCCCTAGTAATATAGAAATTGTTACATATTTTCATGATAAACTCAGAAGAACTATCATCGCGTCCGTGGACAGGCCCGGACTTTAGCGGGGTGTCATAGTGATCAGTGTTGTGATACGCGCGCGCCTTTGAAGTGAGAAATGGAAGCTGTATTTGCACGAGGAAGCTTGCTAGACCGTCGTCTTGTGTTTTTCTTGTGATACCTTTCCCTTTGGGAACCTCAGACCCCAGTCCTACTATCCTCAGGCCGATTACAGGACACTCGAAACCCTATCCGACAAGACCAGTCCGATCTGTGCCAGATAAAATCCTGGAAAAATAGCCCGGGTATTTAGATAATTCAAACGCTTCTCTCAGGTCATGCCGCTGAGAAAATGTGCCAATTAGTTTATTTGGTATCATTGTTACTACCTTATCATTCTGGTAAGCGGAAGTGGAGGACAATGTAGTACACCAGGAGAAATGTGCCGCGGAACGGCCCGGGATACTCTCCTTTCGGAGAGTGAATGCCGGATCAATGTTGACAAAAGTTTGATGTGGTACAACCATGGATGGGCGCATATCTTAACGACATCAAAACAGCGGCTGCTTCACCCCAAACAAGAGGCCCCGTCGGGGCTCGACAGGTATCACTACCGAATCTCAGCATCACAGGTTGCCGTTACCCCAGATCTTTAGTCGATTATCCCCAGTACAAACAAACCCGTGTCGGGCAGCGTTTGTAGTGTTGTTCTTCAGAATTGTTACAGTGGAGAGGCCTTCTTTTCGGCAGAAGCGGCCCATTGTCCCAGGGTCAACACTATCCCTCACCTGCGGAAAGCGATCTGCTTTAATTGTGGGGTAAAACTCGGATGCCGACCCTTCGATCTTTCCGCGCACTCGCGAGCTGAGGCCGATGGGAAAATATTAGCCCAAGGCGAGGCGGATCCGTTCTTCTGTAATAACGACGTTTAGCGACGACCAAGGATAGCACAACTCTTGTCAACAACAAAGCGGAAATTTCCGGTTGCTCCCATTTCTAAAGAATAATGTCGTGATCCTGTCCAGTCAAGGGCAGTAGAAGGAAGTGTTGGATTAAAAAAAGTGGCAAAGAGCCTACACTTGAATAAGTTGACTTACCCTTCTTACAACTGGCTGCGTGCGCAACTCCCTGGCTTGGCAAGATTCGCTGAGAGACGCCGACGACTTACGAAGTGGGACGAACGAACGTGTCTCAGTCACCTGTCCCCCTCGTGGCGGACCTATAGACAAGAAACAAAGTAAAGTTTATCAAGATATGCGCCTTTCGATAAGCCATCGGTTACGGCAGCGTGCAGTATGGACTGATTATGCAAATGTCATGCGGCTGAAACAGACCTGTTGAATGGGGGAGACCCATTGAAGTTTATAGACCCACCTTAGACCACGGCAGCAGACGGGCCAATTCGACCCCCGGCTCTAAATGGTAGCAGTAAAACGGGTCTGGATTAGCCAAGAGTAAACTTAATTAAGGTCATAACAGCCAGGGTTGGACCATGTCCAAACATTAATTCTAGATCCCGCCCACCATGAAATGGTCCGCCCCCACGGAAATCATTTGGGCAGAGGGAGGGCGGGCCTGATTGACAAATGCAGCCACGCAACAAATAAACAGTGCGTCTGCGCGCCCTCACACAGTGGAGTCAGTGGTGTGGCAGCCGTCAGTGTCGGTGTTGTGGCAGCAGAGTCAGTGTGCGTACGTCCCCAGCTCGGTCATAACGTGATTTAGCGCTCTTCCGCTGCCAGCCTTGTCCCTCAGACATCCCTGGTCGCTTCGTTCGACCTGACAACTCTGAGGCGCACTGCGAGTCTGAAGTAAACTTTCGTCCGAAGAAGGCCTTCGGTGAAACTGTGCCCATTTCTCTGTGCACTCCGCACAACAAGACAGTTGTTGCTAATTCACGTCCATTGCGATTTAAGAAACTATCGAAGACTTTCACAACAAGCCGTGGACATTGTGAGGATCCGTTTTGACAACTCTGGAGTCGTCACAGCGCGCCTGGGCTAGGGGATTCCAAGATTTCGCAATGACTTCGATGCGCCCGCAACCGGACCTCATGGACAACATGCAACAATACGCGAGTGTCGATAGCATGGCGATGTATTCCCGTAACATCCAGGCTCCACAGCACAGTGGCTACCCTCTGGAATATCCCCAGACGTCCTACTCTTCTCACTGGTTTAACGGACTCACAAACCCCTACCTGAATATTTCTTCCAACGCGGGGTACGGCATGCCTAGTTCCTACACGCCTCCGCCGCCGCCACAGAGGAACTACCTCACGCCGCCCGGCTTTGGTAGCTCCGACTTGAGCTGGATCTCTCTGCCGTCTCAACAAGAGCTGTTCAAACTCGTCAGGCCGCCTTACTCCTACTCCGCTCTCATTGCCATGGCCATACAGGCCGCCCAGGAGAAGAAGCTCACCCTGTCCGGTATCTACCAGTACGTGGCCGACAATTTCCCGTTTTACAAGAAGAGCAAGGCCGGCTGGCAGAACTCGATCCGGCACAACCTCTCACTGAACGACTGCTTCAAGAAAGTACCAAGGGACGAGGACGATCCAGGCAAGGGCAATTACTGGACCCTCGACCCTAACTGTGAGAAGATGTTCGACAATGGCAACTTCAGGAGAAAGAGGAAGAGGAGGGACCAGTCCGGCGGCGCCGGGGGGCAGCAGAACCGGCCGCCGGGTGTCCCCAACCCTGCCTCCAAACCCGCGGGCACGCTGGAGAACGACCCGGTCCCCAGCGCCGCCGCCGCGGCACAACAGGTGCTCGCGCCCAAGCAGCCCTCCATCGCCAGCGACGTCTTGCCTCCAGCCGACGTGCCTCCGTCAGCGGGGCAGACCCACACTTCCCTCGGCATGATGAGCGACATGAGCCGACAGCACCACCCGCCCAGCTGCGGTGCCCCCATGCACGGACCTCCCTCGACCCATAACCAGACCCTGTCGGGACACCACGACGTCTACTCCGGGCAACACTCGCACCACACGTCGGTGACGAATCCCTTCAACTTCAGCGTCAACAACCTTATTCACTCCACAGAGAACAAGGTATGAACCAACAACATATGCAACATCACGAACTCTGTACACCAAACTTACCTGAACTCGAACTGAAGTATAACATTTAGTGGAATGTCTCTTTGGGCGCTGAGCTCTACGAAAAGAATGGAGAGAGGATTTCCTCCCAAGAAGCAATGTTATACGAGATTTGTATCCTATTTGCTGAACTGAATAATGCTTTTACAATGGATTTTAAGACAATATATATCACCCTAACTATAGGTCTCTGTAAATGAGATCACATCACAGGTAGATATTTCTAGTTTACCTGTTCAGCAAAAGGAAAAGAGAAATGCGCCTTTCTTTGTGGAAACAGACCATATTCTCTAATTCTCACCGAATATCTTAAATAGACGACTGTTTTTGAGCAGCGAAAGTGTAAAAAATGTTTAATCAAGTCCATATTGAATCACTATTAGTAGCCTACTTTACAGAGATGTTTGTTGTACAACCATCTAAAGTGTTTTGATTCGCTTCTCTATCTTATTTTTGTGTAATTTATCTCACATAATTTGAATCTGATGACAAAGTTGCGATCTCTTATGTAGTAAGCAAAGCTTACCAAAGAAAGAGTGATTTTTGTGTGAATACCATATCAAATCATGTATTTATATAGTGGACAGTAGCGGAGGAGTAAAGACCTCTAGTAAAATGAGGAAATATGCCCAAGAGGCTGTGGTCGCCCTGTTCACAGCAAGATGTTGAACCATACTTTGTGCTTATAATGGCCTTATATAGCAGGTCGGAAGTTTTCTGGTGAAACCATGTGTGTTTTCACCGCTGCGCTCTCAATTTGTTTGGCTTGTTTGTATATTTTGTGTTATGAGCACGCTGCTCTGGGCTTGTGTCCCAACACCAGAATCAGGCCACTCGGCCAACAGAAAATATTGCACGTTTCCCGCTGGGACTATGTGGTAAAACATTTCAGCATGTATGATTTTGTCCTTAAGCATTTGAAATTTTGTAAAAAAAGAAGCTAAAATGACACCCATTTCTTTCAGTTTGGATATGTACGCGTATGACAATTCTATAGAAGTGGTCGCCACCATACCAAGGGCATTATTATCGCACAAAGTTAGGGGAAGTTGCCAGACGGCAGGATGGATTTCTTCTCAATATAACTCTTCCGAAAGAGAAACTTTGATTTCTGCATCCATTTAATCAACAAACGTTTTATCATTACTTTAATGACGAGAATCAATTAAGAATACGAAATGCTGGAATCAATTTTAAGTACAATGATTATATGAAACTTGTTAATTAATTTTTGTTCGAAATAAGTTGCGCAAGATGTACATATCAAATTTTTGACTGTTGCAGAGTATATAACTAGCAGCATACTATTATAAATAAGTATCGTTATGTACTGAGACGTCTATACTAGTTGGTTGATTCTTTTTGTTGTCTTTATTGTATAGAAGTTCAGATGTGGTTAGACCTTTGGCAAACACGTCGCCCGTGAATAAAGAAAGCTTGTTGTGGCTCACTCCGGCCCTTGTGTATGCTCATTGACTATATTTCATCCGTAGGAAAACCCCTGGTAAAACCGCGCCCGTGTCTCGGATCGGGCGGATAGCTTTCCTAGAACATTGTGTTTTCTCAACGGCAGAACGTAAACCTCTTCACCACGGTGGTGAGAAAGGTACACGTGCAAATCCCTTCGTATAGACAACCGGCTGGCCCCGACTTACAAAAACAGATTATTACAGAAATATGTAAGATAATTTTCATACAGCGAACAGAAAAAAGTCGTGGATCTATCTTTTCACGGACATTGCTGTCGCAAAATGAAAGCATTACCCTGGCGGCTCACCGGGTAACAGAACTTGATTTCCTCGTTACAAGAAGAAAGGCGTCCTGTCCGCTCATGTAACTGATCTAGCAGCTATGTTTCGAGGAATCCAAATTCATCCCAATAGACTTAATACTAAGTAGTATTGCAGAGTCCGTGTGAGATTTGTCTTTGATCTTCGCCAAGTAAAACACCTTTGATGACAGAAATCGATTTTGTCATGGCAGACCTGTGCTCAGAGGTGGTTAAACAAACGGAAATCTTCTTGTTCCATGGTTGGACTATGGGGGCTATGAGCTCAATGGACTGCCTTTGATTCACGATTTTCACGTCCAAGTTAGTGTGAAAGTAATTTCTAGCTTCATGTTGGGAGACTTAAAACAAAATTGCACCAGAACTGA
Source organism: Branchiostoma lanceolatum (assembly GCF_035083965.1). Classification (NCBI taxonomy): domain Eukaryota; kingdom Metazoa; phylum Chordata; class Leptocardii; order Amphioxiformes; family Branchiostomatidae; genus Branchiostoma; species Branchiostoma lanceolatum. Next base: position 12,081,032 of record NC_089724.1, read on the forward strand.
GGCAAGTTTTAAGTTTTAAAGAAGCCCCCACCGAGCGTCTCCATTTACTTTAAGCCCAATCTGTTACAACTAATCCTCCTTGAAATATTTCGTAATCGTTAGAGAGAAATTACTTTAAGGCTGAGAATTTGTTTCGAACTGTGAAAATGTGTGGTGTAGATGGTGAGCCACGCGCGTAACATGCGGTGCGTGAGCCTTTTTAGATCTGTTGAAACATTCTATTATGGAATAAGTCGTGACCATGAATCTAAACTCCCTAGAAGAGAACGAAGGTTTGGTAGAGAAAAATCAAAACGTTCCATTTGCATGTATTTAGTACTGCTTATACTTCATGAAACTGGGGGTGTTTTGAAAACATGCGGCGGCACTTGCCCTGGC